>NC_091332.1:7259193-7314193 GCF_038502225.1 Cherax quadricarinatus | reverse complement strand
GTGGGTGGCACCCCTGGTCCAGTGGTGGGTGGCACCCCTGGTCCAGTGGTGGGTGGCACCCCTAGTCCAGTGGTGGGTGGCACCCCTGGTCCAGTGGTGGGTGGCACCCCTGGGCCAGTGGTGGGTGGCACCACTGGACCAGTGGTGGGCTGAGCTCATCCCTGGACCAGTGGTGGGTGGCACCCCTGGTCCAGTGGTGGGTGGCACCCCTGGTCCAGTGGTGGGTGGCACCCCTGGTCCAGTGGTGGGTGGCACCCCTGGTCCAGTGGTGGGTGGCACCCCTGGTCCAGTGGTGGGTGGCACCCCTGGTCCAGTGGTGGGTGGCACCCCTGGTCCAGTGGTGGGTGGCACCCCTGGTCCAGTGGTGGGTGGTACCCCTGGTCCAGTGGTGGGTGGCACCCCTGGTCCAGTGGTGGGTGGTACCCCTGGTCCAGTGGTGGGTGGCACTCCTGGTCCAGTGGTGGGTGGCACCCCTGGTCCAGTGGTGGGTGGCACCCCTGGTCCATTGGTGGGTGGCACCCCTGGTCCAGTGGTGGGTGGCACCCCTGGTCCAGTGGTGGGTGGCACCCCTGG
The DNA here is from genome assembly GCF_038502225.1 of Cherax quadricarinatus. Lineage (NCBI taxonomy): Eukaryota > Metazoa > Arthropoda > Malacostraca > Decapoda > Parastacidae > Cherax > Cherax quadricarinatus. The sequence goes on along the minus strand of NC_091332.1, from coordinate 7,313,620 downwards.
TCCAGTGGTGGGTGGCACCCCTGGTCCAGTGGTGGGTGGCACCCCTGGTCCAGTGGTGGGTGGTACCCCTAGTCCAGTGGTGGGTGGCACCCCTAGTCCAGTGGTGGGTGGCACCCCTGGTCCAGTGGTGGGTGGTACCCCTAGTCCAGTGGTGGGTGGCACCCCTGGTCCAGTGGTGGGTGGTACCCCTAGTCCAGTGGTGGGTGGCACCCCTGGTCCAGTGGTGGGTGGTACCCCTAGTCCAGTGGTGGGTGGCACCCCTGGTCAAGTGGTGGGTGGCACCCCTAGTCTAGTGGTGGGTGGCACCCCTGGTCCAGTGGTGGGTGGTACCCCTGGTCCAGTGGTGGGTGGTACCCCTGGTCCAGTGGTGGGTGGCACCCCTAGTCCAGTGGTGGGTGGCACCCCTGGTCCAGTGGTGGGTGGTACCCCTGGTCCAGTGGTGGGTGGCACCCCTGGTCCAGTGGTGGGTGGCACCCCTGGTCCAGTGGTGGGTGGCACCCCTGGTCCAGTGGTGGGTGGCACCCCTGGTCCAGTGGTGGGTGGCACCCCTGGTCCAGTGGTGGGTGGTACCCCTGGTCCAGTGGTGGGTGGCACCCCTGGTCCAGTGGTGGGTGGCACCCCTAGTTGAGTTGTGGGTGGCACCCCTGGTCCAGTGATGGGTGGCACCCCTGGTCCAGTGGTGGGTGGTACCCCTAGTTGAGTTGTGGGTGGCACCCCTGGTCCAGTGGTGGGTGGCACCCCTGGTCCAGTGGTGGGTGGTACCCCTAGTCCAGTGGTGGGTGGCACCCCTGGTCCAGTGGTGGGTGGCACCCCTGGTCCAGTGGTGGGTGGCACCCCTGGTCCAGTGGTGGGTGGCACCCCTGGTCCAGTGGTGGGTGGCACCCCTGGTCCAGTGGTGGGTGGCACCCCTAGTCGAGTTGTGGGTGGCACCGCTGGTCCAGTGGTGGGTGGCACCCCTAGTTGAGTTGTGGGTGGCTGTTACGACTTAATCTTCACCGTAACAATAGGGGCACAAATAACTCCATTTTTTTTGTTAGTTTTATTTTATTACCAATCATTTAGCTTCATTGGTATTTGGTTAGTGAATTAAAATAACCACAAGCAATTATAAATGAAATACTATACAGCAAGAAACCCAATCTTACGTTCAAATTCTCATTAACAGAGTATGATACAATAATTTCAATTAATAATCTAATAATCTCACCATTTAACTCTTTTAGAAAGGTTTAGGGTAACGAAATAGTTATCTTTCATAAGGGACATGAATTACCAGACTTCAGGAAACTAATGGCAAAGGCAAGACAATAGACTTGGTATAAAGTTTTAGTTTAAGCTAGGAGCTTTGTGTTGAAGACCCGTACCGAGTCAGAGCTAGGAGCTGACTGACTCACTCAACTACTCCATAGTATGACTTCAGCTCTGCCAGAAGGCGACGCGTGGCGTCAATTCTAGAACCACCCATTGGTCACTACAGTAGTGGTTACACATTCGTAATACCTAACCTAATAATAATATAATATAGGAGGCAAAAAGGGTTGATAATGTTGTACATTGGTGGGACAGTGTGGCCAAGGAGAGGATTCGTAGGTTTTACGTGGGTGAGGGGAAGCGTATAAATCGACTGAAGTATGGATTAACAAATTATTTGGAAAGTAGAATAGGATACTATCATGAGCAAGGAGTAGTGGGAGGGGTATTCCAAACAGAGGCAATAGATGATCTGAAGAGCAGGATAAGAGAGGTGCAGGAGGAGAGATTTCATGCGGTGCGGGTGCAGGCGGGTGTGGAGGAAGTGCTTTGGGGGGGACAAGCCATCAGCATGTGTGTTGAGGAGACAACAGCAGAGGACAGCGACCACAATAGCAGATTTGGAAGTGCACACTGAGGTGAAAGGGTTTAGGGAGGGGCAGGTGTTAAAAACAACGGAGGTGATGAGTATGTTCGCGGATGCGTGGTATGGGCATTATTGGAAAAGTAAATGAGTTAACAGGGAGGATCTTGATGGGGTGTGTGCTGTAGAGCCCGTAGCTCTGGGGAGAAAGGACAGGGAAGCTTTGGGTGGTGAGACTGAAGAGGGGGAGATATGGAGAGCGCTTGTAGACATGTGCAGAGGCAAAGCACCAGGTATTGATGGACTACCAAGTGAATTTTACTTAAAACATTGGGATCTGTTAAGGGGTTTTTTAGTAACGCTGTTCAATAGAATGAAAGACGGGGGAGAATTGGGCGAGAAGCAAAGTACAGGGGTCGTAGTGCTTGTGCCCAAGGGTAAGGGGCAGAGTACACTTAAGGATTACAGGGCGATTACTCTCGTGTGCGGACTATAAATTGTTAGCGAAGATTTTGGGGAATAGGTTAAAATGTGTAGTGGGAAGTGTAGTTTCAAAAGGTCAACTAGGGTTGCCAGGACGGTCGATGGTCATGGGGCACGGAATTCTAAAGGGGTTTGTTGAGAGTTTTGAGGGAACGCAGGAAGGAGGGGGTATGGTGGCGATTGATTGGCAGGGTGCTTATGATCAGGTGGAAAGGGAGGGTTTAAGACAGATCCTTAGCAAACAAGGTTTTGGGGATGAGATTGTGGGGTGGGTTGAAACGTTGTATAAAGGGGCAAAAGCGAGAATTCAGATCAATGGACGTGTGGGAGGTGTGGTGAACATGGATAGGGCTTGAGGCAGGGTTGCCCGCTATCACAGTTATTATTTGCATGTGTGCAAGATCCATTTTATAGGTTGGTTGAGACCAGAGTGTGTGGTGGGGAGGGGTCGAGGGAGGGCTTGATTAGGCATCATGTGGTAGGTTACGTGGATGACACGACACTCCTAGTCCGGAAGGGAACAAGATTGAGTGAGTTGGGAGGGGTGGTTGGCATGTTTGGAGGGGCGACAGGCATGACGGTAAACGTTGAGAAAACAAAGATCATGGGGCTAGGGGAGTGGAGAGACAGAGTTGATTGGGACTGTGATGTGGTGAGAAGGCAGGAAGGGCAGTTATTAATATGTGGCATTTCGTATAGAGCGACCATACGGGAGGCTAGGGAGGCGAATTCGTTGAGAATGGTGGAACGCGTGGAACATCGGTTGGGGATGTTACGGCCTTATCACTTGACATTGTTGCAACGGGCGATTGTTATTAACGTATTGCTGTACAGTAAGGTATGGTATGTAGCAGCAGTTTTTCCATTGCTGAGGGCTGAGATTACTCGTATCCTTAGAAGTGTTTTTAGGTTCTTATGGGGCTCATGATGTGAATGGATGAAGAGGGAGGTTGTGACTTTGCCGGTGAGGAAGGGAGGTTTAGGTTCGTTGGACCTGGGAAGGAGGGTGAAATGCATTTTCGTCAGGTGGGAGTGGAAAAGATTAGGGGGACAGAGGGGGACATGCATGCAAAGGTTACATGATATTTTGAGGGGAATGTATGTGGGTGGGGAATGGAGGGAGTGTGAGATTTTGTTGAGGGTACTTTTGTGGGCGCGCGAGCCAGACAAATTAAAGGTGAGGGATTTATATCGAATATTGAGGGTAGAGGAGACGGCCCCAGTTGAGGGGCTGTTCCCGATGTATGCATGGGGTGCTATATGGAGTCTGTTCGGTAAACTAAAGCTAGGGCCCAGGGTACGAGAGATCATGTTTAAATTTTTACACAGGATTCTGCCTACTGGATCAGTCCTCAGAAACAGACGTGTGGTAGAGGAGGGTTGGTGTGGGTTATGTGGGGAGTTGGAAACAGCCTATCACGTGGTATACTTTTGCGATTATTTGGGGAGTGTGAGGGAATGGCTGGGGAAAGTGGTCAGGAGGATAGGAGGAACTTGGGTGTCAGTGTTGAAAGCGCTGAGTCTTGATATAGGGGGGGTGGGGGAGAATGTGGCACGGGGAGTAGCTTATATCGTGGTGGATTTCGTGTACATATCGTGGGGAATGAGAGGGGTGGATAATGGGGAGACGAGGAAACGAGTTTTAGCGAGGATTTTTTGTAGGACAATGAATAGGAATCGGGAAATTTATGGGAGGAGATGGGAGGGAACTTTCACTGAGGGTTACAGGTCCATAACTGTTGGGGAGTTGCTAGAGTTGTGAGGGGGGGGGGAAGTGGGTTTAGATTGTTGTGTAAAGCATTCGATAAAAAAAGGGGGGGTACCAAACGGGCTTGCCAAACGAAAGATGTTGGTTTGGTGTGCATGTGCGTGGGTGAGTGATAAGTGCAAGAGAGAACGATTGTGTTTAATTGGGATGTGCATGGGAGTGCTGAGTTCATGCGTTCTTAGTGTTATTTAATATTGTTAATTAATGCCTTCTGCTGAAGGCTATCGTAGTAGCGTATAAAAGTAGAAGTCTGAGAATGCTGCCTGGGACAGCAATAAAGATAGGATTTGACTCCCATTGTAAACTAATTCAGTTTCTAATGTATATATATACATATGTATATATAAATAATATTAGGACAGCAGCTGGCGTTTTCACTACTGTAGAGTTGTTATTGTTTTCAATATACTATGTTCTTAAGTTTAATTTAGTATGGTTAGTTTATAAGTTACATAAACAACGGTGAAATGCTGTACATTTTGGTGAGGTGGGGTAAATAGGGGGGGGGTTATACTGCTTGCATTTTTGCGGCATGTAATTATTGTGTGTGGATATTGAAATTAGCAGTCGGGAAGGAGTAAGAGGATTCTTTATTTTGTATTACTTGAATAGTTATATTCTGTAGTAATGAATTATGTATATGGCAGTATTCACCTATCAGCTGCATGACATATTACTGCATATTGCAGTGTATAGAAATTGATGAATTTATATTGTCTGTCGATGCTCTCATGCTGTATGCTTTTGTTAATGTATTGTATGTTATAAATAAAATATAAATAATAATATAATATAATATTATAATTATAATAATCATGGGGAAAGATATAATACAATGAGAATACTTTTGATGATTCATACTGTAGCCGATAATAATATATAGTGGAACCTGCTTTATCTAGCTAGTAATAAAGTGGTTCGCGATATATTATTACAGAACTTATTTTAACCAGGCCTTTTATTTTTGTATGTAATGGAGTGAAGTAGTGGCGCGTAACAGTGGCACCCCTGGTTCAGTGGTGGGTGGTACCCCTGGTCCAGTGGTGGGTGGCACCCCTAGTCCAGTGGTGGGTGGTACCCCTAGTCCAGTGGTGGGTGGCACCCCTGGTGCAGTGGTGGGTGGCACCCCTGGTCCAGTGGTGGGTGGTACCCCTAGTCCAGTGGTGGGTGGTACCCCTAGTCCAGTGGTGGGTGGCACCCCTGGTCCAGTGGTGGGTGGCACCCCTAGTCCAGTGGTGGGTGGCACCCCTAGTCCAGTGGTGGGTGGCACCCCTAGTCCAGTGGTGGGTGGCACCCCTAGTCCAGTGGTGGGTGGTACCCCTAGTCCAGTGGTGGGTGGTACCCCTAGTCCAGTGGTGGGTGGCACCCCTGGTCCAGTGGTGGGTGGCACCCCTAGTCCAGTGGTGGGTGGCACCCCTAGTCCAGTGGTGGGTGGCACCCCTAGTCCAGTGGTGGGTGGTACCCCTGGTGCAGTGGTGGGTGGCACCCCTAGTCCAGTGGTGGGTGGTACCCCTAGTCCAGTGGTGGGTGGTACCCCTAGTCCAGTGGTGGGTGGCACCCCTGGTCCAGTGGTGGGTGGCACCCCTAGTCCAGTGGTGGGTCGTATCCTCAGTCCAGTGGTGGGTGGCACCCCTAGTCCAGTGTTGGGTGATATCCTGAGTCCAGCGGTGGGTGATATCCTGAGTCCAGTGGTGGGTGGTACTCTTAGTCCAGTGGTGGGTGGTACTCTTAGTCCAGTGGTGGGTGGTACTCTTAGTCCAGTGGTGGGTGGCACCCTTAGTCCAGTGGTGGGTGGCACCCTTAGTCCAGTGGTGGGTGGCACTCTCAGCCCAGTGGTGGATGACATTCTCAGCCCAGTGGCGAATAGCATCCTCAGTCCAGCGGTGGATGGCATTCTCAGTCTACTGGTGGGTGGCATTCTCAGCCCGGTAGTGGGTGGCATCCTCAGCCCAGTGGTGGGTGGCACCCGCAGCCCAGTGGTGGGTGGCACCTTCAGCCCAGTGGTGGGTGGCATTCTCAGCCCAGTGGTAGATCGCATCTTCAGCCCAGTGGTGGGTGGCACCCTCAGCCTAGTAGTGGGTGGCACCCTCAGCCCAGTAGTGGGTGGCACCCTCAGCCCAGTGGTGGGTGGCACCCGCAGCCCAGTGGTGGGTGGCACCTTCAGCCCAGTGGTGGGTGGCATTCTCAGCCCAGTGGTGGATCGCATCCTCAGCCCAGTGGTGGGTGGCACCCTCAGCCTAGTGGTGGGTGGCACCCTCAGCCTAGTGGTGGGTGGCACCCTCAGTCCAGTGGGACCAATATTTTGTATCTGAGAGAGATCTAGCCGAAGAAAATTTATGGTGGTTCTCCAAGCTGGAGGTGGCTATATGATTTTGAGAGCTTTCTACTGTATGTGTGTGTGTGTGTGTGTGTGTGTGTGTGTGTGTGTGTGTGTGTGTGTGTGTGTGTGTGTGTGTGTGTGTGTGTGTGTGTGTGTGTGTGTGTGTGTGTGTGTGTGTGTGTGTATGTGTATGTATGTTTATATGTGTGTGTGTGACTCGTCAGTCGCTTGGAATTTAGTAAAATTTAAAGTGCCTCCAATTTAAGAATAAAATAAACATTGAATTGATTATGTGGTAATCAGGAGCAGGTGCTGGGCAGTCATAGCCCTGGCAATGATTGACGCATTTAATAAAACCATCGAGACCCAATTTCACAAGAGATAATCTTCTTTGGCTCCACCTGTTAATTCCGAGGTGAGTACATGCCAACGCCATCTGTGGTCCAGTGTTCTTACCTTCACCAGCCCGAATGGTAACTCGGCAATTCTCAATTTTTGTCTCTCTTCTCTTGGTCTCTTGTTTACTTCTGACCCAGGAGGTGGGTATGAGTCATTTGACTTACCACAAGGATATATGCACCGTGAGGTATATACCTCTCAGTGTTTATATATTTAGTTGATTTTAATCCTTATTTTAGTGATTGGTGGTGAACAGGTTAAATAGAGCCTTAATAACCTTCGTGTAATCGAAATGCTTTTAACCATTTTACCCTGCTAGTATTCACCTACCGTCTCCCAACTGGCACATGTATCTGGTCTAATGTGATCTTGCAAGACACGTGTACAACAGGTAGGTATCTTTATTCCTACATGTTTCGCCTACACAGTAGACTTCTTCAGTCGAATACAGAGACCATAAAACCATTGGGAGTGTAAGAATGGTGTAATAAGTCCATCTTCACCCTCAAAAGAGTTCTGAGATGGTCAGTCCCTCAATCTTGAGAAGAACTGAGCTCCATAGGCTGGGCCATTGTGAAACTGGAGCATGATACACTGGAGTCTTATATACTGTCCAAGGTGAGATGCATAAAACCTTAAAGGCGTCTTGTCGCTATTATATACCATTACTGGTGAGGGGCTCTTGATCTAGGGAATTGGATCTGTGCTCCAGTTCCTTGAATTAAGCCTGAATTCCTTCCATCCCTTCCTCGACAGGTGCTGTATAATCATATGGGTTTAGCACAGCCTTCAGGCACTGCAACACAAAGGTACAAAGGACACTGGTGCAAGGGACACTGGTACAAGGGACACTGGTACAAGGGACACTGGTACAAGGGACACTGGTACAAGGGACACTGGTACAAGGGACACTGGTACAAGGGACACTGGTACAAATGACACTGGTACAAGGGACACTGGTACAAGATTTATCGCCCAACCCATTATCAGTGCTACACAAGGCATAAGCTTTTATGACCCTATTAACTTAAGTGCAAGTCTCACTCAAATGCATTCCCTCTCACTCATATATTTATCCAACCTTCGGCAGTTTATAAGATTATGGAGCTGAACTCTTCTACAGGCTGAGAGACTAACCACCTCAAAACTACGTTGTCGAAGGTGACGGATTGATTACATCCTCTTGACACCTCCTTGACAGAGCTGATGATCGAGGCAGCTGGCTTCAGGCATATCATACATGATGGTCAAAACAGCTGGCTTCAGGCATATCATACCTGATGGTCGAGACAGCTGGCTTCAAGCATAACAGACCTGATGCTCGAGGCAGCTGGCTTCCACGTGAGGTCACAGACCCTGAGCTGCTTTGGGGATTAGCGTGGACGGTTACAAAGCATGGCTTGCTTCTGCAGTGTTTTAAAAACTGAGGTTGGAGAGTTGAAGGAGGAGGTCTTGCTTCTCCAGGAGGAGATTAGGAGGCTGAAGGTCCACCTCAATGGGCCTGGGAGAGAGTGTGAGGTGGTTGGAGATGTGGGGAATGAGGCTTCTAGCAGTGAGGTGCAGTCTGTCTCTCACTGTGAGGAGGCTGTAGGTGGGGAGGTAGCAACGGCTACCAGCAGTGAGGTGCAGCCCAGCACCTGCTACAAGTGGCGAGTTGTTCACAGTAATGGGAGGCGCATCAGAGTAAGGAAAGTTAAGAGTGAAGATCTGAAGGTAGGAAATCGCTTCTCTGTTCTCCAGGATGAATGTACTTCAGTGGCCAGTGAAGGTAAGGGTACTACTGCCCCTGCTAATGAAGGTAAGCGCATTCTTGTGGTTGGTGACTCTCAGGTAAGATATGTTGACCGTGCTTTTTGTAATAGGAATAAGAAGATGAGAGATAGAGTGTGCTTCCCTGGAGCTGGTGTTGGGGACATTGTCAACAGACTGGATAATATCATGTCAGGTAATGGGAACAAGCCCATTATCTGTCTCAGTGCTGGTGGAAATGATATTGGGAAGGGTAGGAGAGAAGAGCTGCTAGATAAGTACAGGTCAGCTATAGATTTCATTAAGTCTAAGGGAGGGATCCCAATCATATGTAGCATCTTGCCTAGAAGGGGAGTAGGAAATGAATGGTTGTCTAGGGCAATTGGTGTAAATTGCTGGCTAGACAGATACTGCAAGGAGCTTGCAATCCCATTCATTGACAACTGGAACAACTTTTATGGCAAACATGATATGTATGCAAGGGATGGGGTTCATCTCTCTGGGGCAGGGGTGGTAGCACTTGCAGACTCGATTGAGAAGGCCATTGGTGAAATGCCTATGATTTTAAACTGATGGAAGATAGAGGTATGGGTGTGTGTGGGAAACAAGCAGGTTGCAACACTAGGGTTGGAAACATTAAATGTATAAAAGGCATTCAGCATGAAGTTATAAATAAAGACAATAGAACAGGTCAGCAAACAAAGGGGGACAGCAGAGGGCAGCAAGGGACTAGCTCCCTTAAGGTTTACTATACTAATAGCAGGAGTGTTAGAAATAAGATAGATGAGCTAAGATTAATTGCAAGTGCAGGAAACATAGATATTATTGCTATAACAGAGACCTGGCTCAATCTGAAAGATAGAGAGATGCCCTCTGAATGTCACATACAAGGCTATAAATTATTCCACACTGACAGGGTCAACAGGAAAGGTGGTGGAGTAGCGATGTATGTCAGAGACAATTTAAATTGTTGTGTTAGACAAGATATTAAATTAGAAGCGTCAGCCACTGAATCTGTTTGGTTACAGCTTCTCGAGGGCCGAGAAAAACTAATTTTGGGTGTGATTTACAGGGCCCCAAATCTTGATAGGGAGTGCAGTAAACTTCTATGGGACGAAATTCGTAAGGCATCTACATACGAAAATGTTGTGCTAATGGGAGATTTCAACTATAGACAGATTGACTGGAGCAATTTGACAGGAAATTTAGAGTCGGGTGACTTTCTTGATACGATCCAGGATTGTTTTTTAAAACAGTTTGTGACAGAGCCAACTAGGGGAAATAACCTCCTTGACTTGGTTCTTGCCAGTAGGGAAACACTAATTAATAATCTTGAGGTTAATGATGAGCTTGGGGAGAGTGATCACAAATCACTCAGTTTTAACATATCATGGAATTCCCCTAATAATGGCAATCAAGTCTCCGTCCCTGACTTTCGCTTGGCTGATTTCATAGGACTGAAAAATTACTTAGGTGGGCTGAACTGGAATGACCTGACTAGGGGTCAGGTAGGTGGTGATGGTTGCCGATATGATGCTTTCCAGGGCATAGTTCTAGCTGCTCAGTCAAATTATGTTCCAAATAGGGAAATCAGATCAAACAAAAATGATCCTAAATGGATGAACAATAGATTAAAATATCTGATTGGTCAAAAGAGAGGCATATATAGGCAAATCAAAAGAGGAGAGGGGCAATTAAGAAATCGATATATTCAGTTAAAGAGAGAAATAAAAAAGGGAATTAGAAAAGCAAAAAGAGATTATGAGGTTAAAGTTGCAAGAGAATCGAAGACTAACCCAAAAGGATTCTTTCAGGTATACAGAAGTAAGATCAGGGACAAGATAGGCCCACTCAAAAGTTCCTCGGGTCAGCTCACTGACAGTGATAAGGAAATGTGTAGAATTTTTAACACATACTTCCTCTCAGTTTTTACACAGGAGGATACCAGCGATATTCCAGTAATGATAAATTATGTAGAACAGGACGATAATAAACTGTGCACGATTAGGGTCACAAGTGACATGGTCCTTAGGCAAATAGATAAATTAAAACCTAACAAATCCCCAGGCCCTGATGAACTGTATGCAAGGGTTCTAAAGGAATGTAAAGAGGAGCTTAGCACACCTTTGGCTAATCTTTTCAACATATCACTACAAACTGGCATGGTGCCAGATAAGTGGAAAATGGCAAATGTGATACCTATTTTCAAAACAGGTGACAGGTCCTTAGCTTCGAACTATAGACCAATAAGCCTAACCTCCATAGTGGGAAAATTTATGGAATCAATAATTGCCGAGGCAGTTCGTAGCCACCTTGAAAAGCATAAATTAATCAACGAATCTCAGCATGGTTTTACAAAGGGGCGTTCCTGCCTTACGAATTTATTAACTTTTTTCACTAAGGTATTTGAGGAGGTAGATCATGGTAATGAATATGATATTGTGTATATGGACTTCAGTAAGGCTTTTGACAGGGTCCCACATCAGAGACTATTGAGGAAAATTAAAGCACATGGAATAGGAGGAGAAATTTTTTCCTGGATAGAGGCATGGTTGACAAATAGGCAGCAGAGAGTTTGCATAAATGGGGAGAAATCAGAGTGGGGAAGCGTCACGAGCGGTGTTCCACAGGGGTCAGTGTTGGGCCCCCTGCTGTTCACAATCTACATAAACGACATAGATGAGGGCATAAAGAGCGACATCGGCAAGTTTGCCGATGACACCAAAATAGGCCGTCGAATTCATTCTGACGAGGACATTCGAGCACTCCAGGAAGATTTGAATAGACTGATGCAGTGGTCGGAGAAGTGGCAGATGCAGTTTAATATAGACAAATGCAAAGTTCTAAATGTTGGACAGGACAATAACCATGCCACATATAAACTAAATAATGTAGATCTTAATATTACGGATTGCGAAAAAGATTTAGGAGTTCTGGTTAGCAGTAATCTGAAACCAAGACAACAGTGCATAAGTGTTCGCAATAAAGCTAATAGAATCCTTGGCTTCATATCAAGAAGCATAAATAATAGGAGTCCTCAGGTTGTTCTTCAACTCTATACATCCTTGGTTAGGCCTCATTTAGATTATGCTGCACAGTTTTGGTCACCGTATTACAGAATGGATATAAATTCTCTGGAAAATGTACAAAGGAGGATGACAAAGATGATCCCATGTATCAGAAACCTTCCCTATGAGGATAGACTAAGGGCCCTGAAACTGCACTCTCTAGAAAGACGTAGAATCAGGGGGGATATGATTGAGGTTTATAAGTGGAAGACAGGAATAAATAAAGGGGATGTAAATAGTGTGCTGAAAATATCTAGCCTAGACAGGACTCGCAGCAATGGTTTTAAGTTGGAAAAATTCAGATTCAGGAGGGATATAGGAAAGTACTGGTTTGGTAATAGAGTTGTGGATGAGTGGAACAAACTCCCAAGTACCGTTATAGAGGCCAGAACGTTGTGTAGCTTTAAAAATAGGTTGGATAAATACATGAGTAGATGTGGGTGGGTGTGAGTTAGACCTGATAGCTTGTGCTAACAGGTCGGTTGCCGTGTTCCTCCCTTAACTCAATGTGACCTGACCTGACTAGGTTGGGTGCATTGGCTTAAGCCGGTAGGGACTTGGACCTGCCTCGCATGGGCCAGTAGGCCTTCTGCAGTGTTCCTTCGTTCTTATGTTCTTATGTTCTTATATAGTTACCCCGCGCGCACGCGCCATGATTTATTTAGAGGCTTAATTTCTTGCGTGCACCATAATAAATTTATTTAGGAGCGGAAAAAGAAGAAAATGTCATTGATCTCGGGGCGGCAATATAACGTTAAGGAAACGACACACACGTCACATGGCTCAAGATAAATTATCCACTCTATTTGAGCCATAACCAGGTCTTCCTGAGGCGCAGACTCAACATAAATCACGAAGCTACGTTTATTGGCACCATCAAACGGAAGGGAAGACTCGCCCGCCTCTTCAGTACTCCGCTCCGATGATGCCATTACTCTTTATTGATGATTTTTCCACCTCTCTTGTTTTGCTAATGAGATGGTGATGTTATCTTGTACGTAACCCTGCTTCGAGAACTTATAAGGGCATTAGAGTGTCCCGTACCTCGGTTGCTGGAGCATGCAGCTCACACATTGACATCCGCGGGTCGATTCCCGGTACGGGTGCAAACATTAGGGCGTGTTTCTTTAAGACACCTGCTGTCCATGTTCACCTAGCAATAAAATAAGTATCTGGGTGTTAGTCGGCTGTGCGTGTCGCATCCTGGGACAAATTGACCTAATTTGCCCGAAATGCTCTGCATAACAAGCGGCTTTCTATATAGTAGTATGTCACTGATGTCAGCTAGGACTGTATACCTTGTACATGTACTTGTAGAAATAAAATTATTATTGTTATTATTATTATTATTATTATTATTATTATTATTATAGGTTTGCAGAAGATTTAGTTTATTTCCACCTTCATGTTGACGTGTATGTTCAGCAGGTACAAGATACTGTCTTCACCTCTCTGATGTTATCATGTCTTCACCTCTCTGATGTTATCATGTCTTCACCTCTCTGATGTTATCATGTCTTCACCTCTCTGATGTTATCATGTCTTCACCTCTCTGATGTTATCATGTCTTTACCTCTCTGATGTTATCATGTCTTTACCTCTCTGATGTTATCATGTCTTTACCTCTCTGATGTTATCATGTCTTTACCTCTCTGATGTTATCATGTCTTTACCTCTCTGATGTTATCATGTCTTTACCTCTCTGATGTTATGTCTTCACCTCTCTGATGTTATCATGTCTTCACCTCTCTGATGTTATCATGTCTTTACCTCTCTGATGTTATCATGTCTTTACCTCTCTGATGTTATCATGTCTTTACCTCTGATGTTGCCTTTACCCCTGAGTTTCTGTCTCCCCGATGACGCTTACCCCCTGAGACGTCTTACCTCTCTGATGTTAATTTTCTACCTGATGTACTTTTCTTTACCTTTTTATGACGTTTCACCTCGGGGTGTTTCCTTCTTTTATGATCACACCGATGTTATTTGTTTCTTCCCCTAAGTTATGTCTACCCTCTGATTTTTCATGTTTTCCCCTTGATGTTTCATGTTTACCCCCTGATGTTATATGTCTTTAAATTTTCCTAAAGTTATCGTTACATCTCTGATGTTAAATTTTTCCCCACTTGATTTATCATGTTTTTTACATCCTGATGTTATCAGTCTGCACCTATGTTATCTGTTCCCCTCTATGTTATCAGTTTCCCTTTTTATGTCACTGTTTTCTCAAATTCTCCCCCTGTCATCAGTCTTTACCCCCCTTTATGCACTTCTCACCCCCCATGCACATGCCTTATTCCCATTCAAACATTTTCACCTCCCATGTCATCATGTCTTCACCCTCTCGTCACTGTCTTCAAACATGTCACTTTAATGTTTTTCGTTGATTTTTTAATTTTCGTTGAAAATCTGCCCGTCGGGTTCCTTTACGCTGGTGAGGGGTTTTATCCGGGGAACTGAAAGCCCAGTTCCCAAATTGCCGAATGCCTTCCATCGCCCACCCAAAAACGGTGATGTATAATCCTACCGGTTTTGCGTCCCCCGTGACAATAATACCAAAAATTCCCCCTCCTTTCCTGAAATTTTTTCTGATGATTTTTTTTCCCCTTCTTTTTATTTTTCAAAACTTCCAGAACGTTTTATTTTTGTCCTAATTTGGGGTGAGTTAGTGAGAGAGAGAGAGAGAGAGAGAGAGAGAGAGAGAGAGAGAGAGAGAGAGAGAGAGAGAGCGCAGTATACACACTGTTCTCAACTTTATATTGCTAAAAGCTAAATTTTTCAATAAGAGCTTCAAAAATAAAGTTTTGTTGTCAGTAATGTTAGTGTAAAAATGATGTGTTTTATGCTGCGTCTATGTATATTTTGTTGTGTGGGGGGGGGTAAAATATATGTATTTTTTGAAGTATTAACAGGGGTGGGGGAGGGAGTGACTGAGGAGGTATGACGTTTTCTGGGGGAGTTTATTGAGAGAGCCGGGGGGAACGCCCTGGGGCCCCGGGTTTGGGCCAGGGCCCCCAGGCTTTTCCCAGGATCCCACACCGCAACAAACCCCGGACCCCTTTTTCTGATGGGGGAACATAGACAACAGGTGAAAGAAACACGTCCAATGTTTTTACCCGGGTGGGGAATGAACCCAGGCCCCCACGGGGGAAGGAGGAACCACCCGGCCACCGACCCCTGGGGAGGGGGAGGATGTAGGGAAATGGTGACTGCAGGGGGGTGTAGTGACTGGTGGGAGGACTGTGGAGGTGGGACTGTAGGAAGTGTATGATGTGGAGGTGGGACGGGAGGTAGTGATTAGTGAGGGTAGTGTGTTGTTAATGATCAATACCACTTGTTCGTGGACACATATAAAATACTGCTCGTTGTACTAGTACACCAAACAGGGACTAGAATGAAATTATCCTAGAGTCATGGGTAGCGAGTACAACATCCAGTTCTGCTGGGTGCGCTACTCTTAAGGACTGTGTGGTTCCGTGGATTAAGGCGTCATGAATTTTCGCCCACCACGAGGCAGGCCAAAGCAGTATGGGTTCGAGTCCTTTTCTAGTCGCAGTATTGTTATTCATATATATATATATATATATATATATATATATATATATATATATATATATATATATTGCACTGTGTGTGTGCACCTATCATTTATACCGGGGTGGACAATAATGATCATGCGGAGGATGATAACAAAGCGTTATAATTCCTCACTGATGATTATGCCAGCTTATAAATGTACTAATGAAATTCTTACCATATATTAAGTTAGAAAATTCACTTGAGTGGTGTTGCGAGTGGTAATAACTGCACTGTTGTTTATCGTCTCTCGTTTCTTTTATTCTCTAACTTGGGCACGCAGTTAGAATAAATTATCTTCGTCTGTAGTCGTATGAGTACACGGAGGAGGACTGCTTTTGTTCTGGCATGAAAACGCTGCAAAACTGTCTTTGTTCTCCTCGCCCATGTAAAGAAAGTGACTGATTCCCGCGTCTTTGTGTCACCTTCTGAAGAAAATGAAGTATTGTGACTTTTATGTTCCACATCTGAAGGAAAATGTCGATTTCTTTGCAGTTTTTCCCTCTTAAGAAAGTGCGTTATTTCCCCTCTTAAGAAAGTGCGTTATTTCCCCTCTTAAGAAAGTGCGTTATTTCCCCTCTTAAGAAAGTGCTCGTGTTGTTTCATCTCTTAAAGTGTTCGTGTTGTTTCACGCTTAAGAAAGTGTCTGTGATGTTTCCCTCTTAAGAAAGTCTTTGTGGTTAAGTTGTGTCGTTCCCCTCTTAAGAAAGTGTTTGGTGCAACTCTATCTTTATTTTCCCCTCCTAGCAAAACATATTTGTTGTTCCTCTTAGAAAATTTTCTAATTAAACACTGTCTGTCTTTCCCCTCTCTGGAAGGTATATGATCAGTGCCTTTGTTTCCCCTCTTGGGGAAGTGTTGAAGCTGACATTCTCAGCGTTACTGTGTATTTCCCCTCTTCATAAAGTGTTGGAGGTGACAGTCCTGGTGTTTCCCCTCGTGCTGGTCTGTACCTTGGCCAAACTCTCCCCTCACTGGAGAAAGTAAATTCACCATTTCAAAGCCGTCATGAGTGCCAGGTGGGCAAGGCACTGGCTGGCAGTGCCTTATTACTAGCACTGTATGTGGTGGTGGTAGTGTCTGTTTCTGGTGGTGATCCTGTTTGTGTGTGATGCGTGTGTGGTGGTGCCTCTACCTGCGTGTAGTGATGCGAGTGTGGTGGTGCTTGTGTAGAGGTGCGTGTGTGATGATGCGTGTGTGGTGGTGCTTCTACCTGCTTATGTGGTGGTCGTGTGTGGTGGTGCTTCTACCTGCTTGTGTGGTGGTCGTGTGTGGTGGTGCTTCTACCTGCTTGTGTGGTGGTCGTGTGTGGTGGTGCTTCTACCTGCTTGTGTGGTGGTCGTGTGTGGTGGTGCTTCTACCTGCTTGTGTGGTGGTCGTGTGTGGTGGTGCTTCTACCTGCTTGTGTGGTGGTCGTGTGTGGTGGTGCTTCTACCTGCTTGTGTGGTGGTCGTGTGTGGTGGTGCTTCTACCTGCTTGTGTGGTGGTCGTGTGTGGTGGTGCTTCTACCTGCTTGTGTGGTGGTCGTGTGTGGTGGTGCTTCTACCTGCTTGTGTGGTGGTCGTGTGTGGTGGTGCTTCTACCTGCGTGTGTGGTGATGCTTGTGTAGAGGTGAGTGTGCAATAATGCTTGTGTGGTGGTGTTCGTGTGTGATGATGCTTGTGTGGTGGTGCTTCTGTGTTCATGTGCGGTGGTGCTTGTTACAGGTGATGTTTCTGTATTTTTGTTATCAAGTTGTTATAGTCCGGTTCCACCTGTGTCCTATTCATCTCCGCTACATATTCTCCAGGTGATAGTTCAGCCTTATTTTTTCCAATTCCACCTCATAAGGTATGAAAAAACTGTGGAACAGACCGACTGACCCACACTAGGTAGGTCTTACTCTTACCCACGTGTAATTGTAGCATGATCTTCACTCTAAAGTAATGGATTTTTAGTCAGAATATTTTAATTTTAGTGGTAAACAGGAAATAGTCCGAAAAATCGTAAATTATCAGCAGTTACAAAGTATGATATTCAACGCATTTTAGCTTAATTTTTCCCACAAAATGCAATTGTAAGGTTTGATATGAATCTGTAATTTATTTTATTTACATCGAACACATTTACTCTGTTGTCTTGAAATGAGATTCTGAAACTCAGCGGTGTAGTATTTAATTATTGTTGTAATAATAATAATCTGAACCTTAGGAATCCTAGGTTATTGTCTTACCCGGTTTGCTATATATTATGTTGTTTTAAGGTGTAGTTGCTGAGGTTTTTTTTTCTAGAAATTAATGCATTACGTTTATCTAAGTTTAATTCCATATGGCACTTCATTTAGCGGAGGGAAGACTGGGCCTTCACTACTCCTTGAGCTGAAGGACTCTCTCACATTTAGTTCTTCCTGAAGCTGCGTGTCTTCTCATAAATTATTGTTGGGTTATTGTTGTGTCGTCTACTAGCCTGTGTCGATATTTATCTCATCAGCTGAATAATTTATTCAAATTGTGAGCAACAAGGGCCCACACTGGCCCCTGTGGAATGCTAATTGTGACGGGTCACTATTCTGATTTCCTCACTTACCTGGCTTGACGTATTTTATAAAACCATCGAGACCCGATTTCAGAAGAGATAATCTGTGGCTCCACTTCTGTTAATGCCGGGTGAGTGCATGCCAACGCCATCTGTGGTCCAGTGTTCGTACTTTTACCAGCCCGCATGGTAACTCGGCAATTCTCAATTTTTGTCTTTCTTCTCATGGTCTCTTATTTACTTCTGGCCCAGGAGGTGGGTATGAGCCATTTGACTTACCACAAGGTCAGCCCTCCCTCGAGGGCTGCTGCTGCTGTGTTGTATGCCACTTTATCAAATATCTAACTTAACTCCGTGTAAAACACATTGTACTATCTTACCATCGTCTACAACTTCACAAGGCTAAGTAAGTTTGTTATTCAGAAATGATCCTCTGTGAATCTGCGTTGGGACTCATTGATGAAATCATGTTCATCAGATGATTGCCATCTGCAAGTGTTAATAACAACTGCAGTATTTGCTTGCTGTTGTGATCAGGTTGAGAGCGCGATAATTCCAAGTTAAGATCATTGGTGAGTAATGTGTACCATTAATTTTGACCCGTCTGCACTACCATGTCCATTAGTAATTATTAGAAAAATTACATTATTGCCTTCTAAATTACATTATTGCTCTTAAGCTAGTCTTTGCACTCTCTAAAACTATCATCGTCGCGGGGAAGCACTAAACCTGTAGGGCGTCAAGCAGTGCCTTAGTATTCGATAAGGAACCTTCCTTCAGCAGCCTTGATGTTGCTGAAGGGCTCTTGATTTAGGGAAGTGGAGCTACACACTTCTCTCCTGGATTGAACCTACTTAACTCCCTTTGCATAGGCGCTGCATGTCCCATGTGCGTTTAGCGCTTCCTCGTCATAATAATATTGATGGTCCTTTCTTATCTTTCCTGCCGGCTCTTCAGTGTTTATTATTCTCTCTCTGTCCTGGTTCCCCTTCTACATAATTCCTTATTTTCCCCCTTGCTGCCTCACTAACTCTCATTTGTTTTCTCCTCTTGTCTTATGCTCTTTCTGTTTCTCTCTCTCTCTCTCTCTCTCTCTCTCTCTCTCTCTCTCTCTCTCTCTCTCTCTCTCTCTCTCTCTCTCTCTCTCTCTCATATATGTTCCGCTACTCATATTGCCTCTCCCCTTAACACTCTCCTCACTGTCTCTCTCTTTATTAGTACCGGCACTGAGGTTCTGTCTACATTTTTTGTGTCTGGTCTCAGGTGATCTGTGTTATATCTGAAAGGTTTGTCAGGCACCACCTTCCATTTCTGACTCCATGATGGTGTCCTGTGAGGAATTACTACTTTTTTTCTTGTTCAAGTGTTTTCCTTAAACTCTGTTCTAGCAATTTGCATTTTAAACTCGTTAGGGACACTGTGCAGTAGTACACAGCTGCCTGTGTGTCACCTTGCTTCAGTGTTAGTGCTGTGTTTTGTATTTTCTGGTTATTAACGATTTGCTGAAAATCTGTGTGACTTCTATAGTGTCTTAACTCGTTTTAGTGTTGGTGGTGAGACCTTTTGATGTGTGGAGTTGCATCAGGCGTCCCCCTCACTTCCTTATCACATGCTTCTATTCTTGATGAGTCTGGTGTGTCTTCATCCTCTGGTACTGGTCCGTGTCATACCTGGAGTGGAAGGCCCCTCCTTACCTCGCGAGAGCCATTTAGTAACAAACTCCACATAAATCGATCTGAGTTCTGAATAACACTTAACATTTTTAATCCATTCTGTAGAATGGATAAAGACTCATTCACAGTATATCCATGGAATATATTATTCTGGGATAAGGACACATACTATGAGAAAGTATAATGATTTAACTTCCTACATTTATTGCTATGACCACTTAGAGACTGTGTATATAAGCAGTCAATAAATTATTGTCTTATTAGTCTTAAGATAGACTCTGCATATTAAGGGGTTTTCTGAATGCACACCTAAATGTCATCCATCTCTCTATAAACATTGTATCATGCTGGAATAAAGAATCTTAAATCTTTACTATGAAAATTGGGGAAATGCGGAATTATACAGTGTTTCACTACAGTTCCCACATCAGACCGGATTCAGAAGTGGGTTGACCCTCGGAAACGTGTCTCGTAAGACTATCTTTTGCCTGCTCGGTATGAGAGCCTCGTCTCTCGACCATATAACCCTCGATAAACATCACATTACTGTGTCTAGAGGCACCCCCTTTTACATTCCAAACTCAGGCGTGTAGGTTGGCACCCATCATCACAGCCTTGCTCATATATAATTATTTTGTGTATTATTTTTCTAAGGCACACATTGCATTCTGTTGAGCTCATACCATGCTTCCCTATCATTTTATTTAATTGTTGTCACTTTCTTTTCTGCATTATCGCTTGATTCCTTGTAGCTGTGGAAGCGCCTTTGTGTCTAGCTTTGTCTTAGCTTCTATGTTCATTATAAATTATTCTTCACTCTTCATCTTCTAACCCAGCATAATTTCTGACTTTCTCTGCTAGCTTCCTCCTTTTCTCAGGCACTCGGTTCATTCTGTACATTTTTTTATGCTCGCGTGATTGTTCCACGAGCTCTGTCAGAGCCTCTTTTAAGTATTCGCTCATAGCTTGGTACAAATTGTCTATCACTCTTTTGTACTTGAGGGTTGAATTGTATGTTGGGTGGCTTGTCTCTGTATTAAGCCTCGTTACACTTGTACCTTAGAATGTCTCACTCCTTCATAGTTACTTCTTATATACATCCTCATCCTTGATTCTAAAATTTCTTGCTATGCTTCCGCCATATAGAAAAGCATTAACAGAAAGTGTGTGTAGATGAATGGTTCAGAGAACCGACATGTTGATAAATTAGACACATGTGCAACTCTTGGGTATCTTTATTGAGGAAACGTTTCGCCACACAGTGGCTTCATCAGTCCATACGTAGGAGAATCTTGAAGAACAGGAGGAGAATGAGGTAATCAGTCCCTCAACCTTGAGTCGATGTGGTCAGTTCATCAATCTATTCTATTCAAGATTGATGGACTGACCACATAGACTCAAGGTTGAGGGACTGATTACCTCATTCTCCTCCTGTTCTTCAAGATTCTCCTTTGTATGGACTGATGAAGCCACTGTGTGGCGAAACGTTTCCTCAATAAAGATACCCAAGAGTTGCACATGTGTCTAATTTATCAGAAAGTGTGTGTGTGTGTGTGTGTGTGTGTGTGTGTGTGTACTCGCATATTTCTGGTTGTAGGGGTCGAGGCAGCTCCTGGCCCTGCCTCTCCGCTCATCGCTACTAGTTCTACTCTCTCCTGGCTCCAAGAGCCTTCTTAAAGCTGTGTATGGATCCTGTCACTCTCCAGATTGTTCCACTTCCTGACAACACTAAGGCCGAAGAATACTTCCTGACTTTCCCATGACTCATGTGAGTTTTCAAATTCCAGTTGTGTCCTCTTGTTCCTGCATTCCATCTCTGAAACATTCCTCCCTGTTCACTTTGTCAATTCCTCTCGGTATTTTGTACGTCGTTATTATATCTTCCTTATCCCTCTTGTCTTCCAGTGTCATCAGGTTGAGTTCCCTTTAACCTCTCCTTGTAGGACATACCCCATAGCTCAGGGACTAGTCTTGCTGCAGACCTGTATCTACACTTTCTCTAATTTCTTGATGCGCATGACCAGGTAAGGGTTCCAGACTGGTGCTTCGTACTCGAGCATGGACCTTGCGTACACGTGTGTGTGTGTACTCACCTATTTGTGGTTTCAGGTGTCGAGTCACAGCTGCTGGCCCCGCCTCTTCCCTGGTGGCTACTAGGTCAACTCTCTCTGCTCCATGAACTTTCTCATATCTCTTCTTAAAGCTGTGTATGGATCCTGTCTCCACTACATCACTTCAGATTGTTCCACTTTCTGACATTTGTGTGTACTCACCTAATTGTGGTTGCAGGGGTCGAGACTCAGCTCCTGGCCCCGCCTCTTCACTGAACTCTACTAGGTCCTCTCTCTCGTCTTAAAGCTATGTATGCTTCCTGCATCCGCTACATCACTTCCTGACTACTCTCTGACTGAAGAAATACTTCCTAACATCCCTTTGACTCATCTGAGTCTTCACCTTCCAACTGTGACCCCTTGTTTCTGTGTCCCCTCTTTGGAACATCCTGTCTCTGTCCACCTTGTCTATTCCACGCAGTATTTTGTATGTCGTTATCATGTCACCCCTAACCCTCCTGTCCTCCAGTGTCGTCAGGCCGATTTCCTTTAACCTTTCTTCATAGGACATTCCCCTCTGCTCTGAAACTAACCTTGTTACAAACCTTTGCACTTTCTCTAATTTCTTGACGTGCTGGACCCGGTGTGGGTTCCAAACTGGTGCTGCGTACTCCAGTGTGGGCCTGACGTACACAGTACCCACCTAGTTGTGGTTGCAGGGGTCGATTCATAGCTCCTGGCCCCGCCTCTTCACTGGCCGCTACTGGGTCACTTTCCCTGCACCGTGAGCTTTATCATACCTGTTCTTAAAGCTATGAATGGATCCTGCCTCCACTACATCGCTTCCCAGACTATTCCACTTCCTGACTACTCTCTGACTGAAGAAATACTTCCTAACATCCCTGTGATTCATCTGAGTCTTCAACTTTCAGCTGTGTGTGTGTGTGTGTGTGTGTGTGTGTGTCTGTGAAGAAGTTCACTTTGAAGACGTGGGACACAAAATAATATTTTCGTAGCCTGGATGGCCACTACCTCCGTAATGTTGTTATTCCGGTTTGGCGGACAGTTGAGGCTCGCTGATTGGCTGATTAAGGCTTCATTCGTAGCCACTCACGGTCCAGGGATTCAGCAGCGGAGGACCACCATTACTTTCCTCTGCAGCTTGACAACAGCCTCTAGTTAGCTGAATCGAGGCAAATGTCCGGAAAACTGCGTTTGGAACATTTCGTAACAGTTTGTCCCGCCGCTGCTCTCTTAAGCAGGAAGGAACGGAACTAAAAGTGTTACTTTGCTGTGGTTTTAGATGAAGAGAAATGTAGATATGATGAAGGTTGGCAGGAGGTGGTGGTAATTTAAATGTGTGTGTGTGTGTGTGTGTTTGGCTACGGGAAAAGGTGCAATTACTGGGTGCCTGGAAAATCTAAGTCATTTAGGTCAGGGGTGGAGCAAGAGAGAGAGAGAGAGAGAGACTTGTCTGGTGTTGCCTAATAATTGTTGCGTATATTGTTTTCACCATCCCTTCACACACACAGCCCTGTCTCATGGCCTCATCTCTCTTACAGCCTTGTCTCATAGCCTCGTCTCACAGTATCTTCTCACAACCTCGTCTTACAGTCTCTTCACACAGCCTTGTCTCACAGCCTTGTTTCATAGCCTCGTCTCACAGTCTTAGTCTCATAGCCTCGTCTCTTCACAGGCTCGTCCCATAGCCTCGTCTTACAGCATAACTACGGGCTTTTTGCATGCACAAGTAAATGTCACCCATCTCTGTACAAATATTATATCATTCTGAAATAAAATTATTATTATTATTATTATTATTATTATTATTATTATTATTATAACAATTACCACTTCAGTCTTCCGTTTATGATGTATATTTCTCACTCAAGATCTCACGTATTAAAAATAAACTTTTTTTTTACGTTATTCGGACTGCCTTGATGTTGGTTAAGGTCTGTTAATTCAGGAAATTGGAGTTTCCCTTCCTTGAATCGAACCTGATTTCCTCCCACTCATTCTGATTTCTGCTTTCCTTGATGTGTTTATCTTGACACACACTCAGTGCATCGTGTAGTGGTGGCCGCTCATTCAATATATCGGATACTGGCGGTAGCTCCAATCAGTATATCGGGTACTGGCGGCCGCCTACTTCATATATCGGGTACTGGCGGCTGCCCACTCAATATATGGGGTACTGGACAATTATAGGTGCTGAGAAACGGAAGATACTGTTGTGTTACTGATGCTGCTGGGTGCTAGGATACCCTAGTTCCCAGCAGGGAGAGGGGACTGGTGCAAACGATTGGGCACGTTTCCTTACTCCTGCTGTCCCTGTCCGCCTAGCAGTAAGTAGGTGCCTGGGTGTCAACCCACTGCTGTGGGTTGCATCCTGGGGGATCAGTGCCGGATCAGCCGGGCTGTGGTTCGTACGTTGGACTATGTGCGGCCAGCAGTAACAGCCTGGTTGATCAGGCCCTGATCCACCGGGAGGCCTGGTCGTGGACCGAGCCGCGGGAGCGTTGATCCCCGGAATAACCTCCAGGTAGACTCCCCTGACTGGCTTCATTGGGTTATCCTGGGTTCATAGCTCGTACGGGTTGGGCGCATTTCATGGGTCTCCGGGAAAAAAAGTCACAGACAATAAGTCACGATTTTGGCTAGGAAAAATTTTTACGTTTTATTAAGTTAGGTTGACTCTTTCTGTGACTTTTTTTTCCCTGTGACTTTTTTAAGATAAGATTTCGCTGGGATTTTTAACCCCGGAGGGTTAGCCACCCAGGATAACCCAAGAAAGTCAGTGCATCATCGTGGTCTTCAATCTTGTCCCCCAGGATGCCACCCACACCAGTCAACTAACACCCAGGTACCTACTTGCTGCTAGGTGAACAGGTGTAAGGAAACACGTCGAAATGTTCCTACCCCGCCGGGAATTGAACCCGGGTCCTCCCTGTGTGAAGCGAGAGCTTTGCCAGCCAGGCCACGGGGTCACCCATTTCTGGCTTTTTTTCTGTGACTTTTTTCCCGTGATTTTTATTTCCTGGATCCATTTCATGACTAATAATAATAATAATAATAATAATAATAATAATAATAATAATAATAATCCAGAGTAATAATGCGAGCAAAATATTTTTCAAAATAAGAATGTCTATTATTAATAATTTTCACGTACAAGAAATATATCAAGAACAGGAAAAGTACATGAAACTCGGGTTCGTGTTGAGTAAGGACCGTTGTGGTAGATACAGCTTGAAGGATGAAATAGACGAGATAGACTAGGCTTTGTGAGAGGAACGTCACGAGGGGTTGAGAGATAGAGCTTAACCCTGCTGCAGAGTATTTTGGGCCTCTATTACGAATACAGGTGTTTAAAAAAACTATTGTACGTACCTGGAGCATACCTGGAAGGTGTTCCGGGGGTCAACGCCCCCCACGACCCGATCTGTGACCAGTCTTAGCCGTAAAGTAGGAATAATATTGGATGATCTGAGGGGAGAAATATAAACATCTTTGATGAAGGTTCAAGCCTATTAAGACGTGTCTAAAAAGTACGTATTATTCCTGTAAAAAGTACGTATTATTCCTGTAAAAAGTACGTATTGTTCCTGTACTTGATAAAGTTTCTCGCGTCTGAAGTTTAGTGATGGAACACAACACGCACGTAGGAGGCAGAAACTCATGACGACGTTTCGGTCCGACTTGGTTATTTGTGTATTATTCCAGTCACAGTATTGTGCCTTTGTGTTGTGTATTGTGTGTTGTTGAGGCTGTTGTGTTCTCTCCCCTGCCAGACGTGGTGGCAGCGGCGGCAGCGACGGCACCACAGATGAAGCCAAGAGTGACGACAACGATGACGACGAACAAGACCACCTCCACGACCACCAGGACCACCTCCACGACCACCAGGATCACCTACACGACCACCAGGACCACCTACACGACCACCAGGACCACCTGCATGACCACCAGGACCACCTACAAGACCACCTGCACGACCATCAGGACCACCTGCATGACCACCTCCACCACGTCTCGCTCAAGACGCACCACCACCAGACCAGGTAATATCACCTCACTATTATTTCCCTCAGTATTAGCAAACCCGGTAAGAGGCCAGTGTTGATTTTGTACATGTGACGTCACGAGTTACTGACCCGTATCCAGTTATCCATATTGAAAGTCAAACAATACTGACAACCATATATATATATATATATATATATATATATATATATATATATATATATATATATATATATATATATATATATCTCTTTCACCACACCGGCCGTATCCCACCATGGCAGGGTGGCCCAAAAAGAAAAACGAAAGTTTCTCTTAAATTTAGTAATTTATACGGGAGAAGGGGTTACTAGCCCCTTGCTCCCGGCATTTTAGTCGCCTCTTACAACACGCATGGCTTACGGAGGAAGAATTCTGTTCCACTTCCCCATGGAGATACGAGGAAATAAACAAGAACAAGAACTAGAAAGAAAATAGAAGAATACCCAGAGGGGTGTGTATATATATGCTTGTACATGTATGTGTAGTGTAACCTAAGTGTAAGTAGAAGTAGCAAGACGTACCTGAAATCTTGCATGTTTATGCGACGGACAAAAAACACCAGCAATCCTACCATCATGTAAAACAATTACAGGCTTTCGTTTTACACTCACTTGGCAGGACGGTAGTACGTCCCTGGGCGGTTGCTGTTTACCAACCTACTACCTAGAATATATATGTATATATATATATATATATATATATATATATATATATATATATATATATATATATATATATATATATATATATATATATATATATATATATATATATATATATATATATATGTGTGTGTGTGTGTGTCGTGCCGAATATGTAAAACTGGTCAATTAGCAAGAACTCATTTAAAATTAAGTCCTTTCCAAAATATTCTTTTATAGGTTTAAAAATATATTTTTTTCATTAATGGTAATGTAAAAATTTTTAATTTTGCACCAAAAGAAACTTAGAAAACTTACCTAACCTTATTATAACAAGTGAAATTTATTTTAGCCTAACCCAACTAAATATATTTTCAATACGTTTACAATAATTTAATACTAAACGAAACGCAGTGAAATATATTTATTTTGTTAGGTTCAAGATGATTTTTGTGAAATTATTGCATACACAAATTTTCGCTTGTCTTATATGGCAAGATGAACGTTGCTATTTAAGCCAAGATCGCAAGTTTTACATATTCGGCACGACATATATATATATATATATATATATATATATATATATATATATATATATATATATATTTTTTTTTTTTTTTTTTTTTTTTTTTTCAACAAGTCGGCCGTCTCCCACCGAGGCAGGGTGACCCAAAAAAGAAAGAAAATCCCCAAAAAGAAAATACTTTCATCATCATTCAACACTTTCACCACACTCACACATTATCACTGCTTTTGCAGAGGTGCCCAGAATACAACAGTCTAGAAGCATATACGTATAGAGATACACAACATATCCCTCCAAACTGCCAATATCCCAAACCCCTCCTTTAAAGTGCAGGCATTGTACTTCCCATTTCCAGGACTCAAGTCCGACTATATGAAAATAACCGGTTTCCCTGAATCCCTTCACTAAATATTACCCTGATCACACTCCAACAGATCGTCAGGTCCCAAGTATCATTCGTCTCCATTCACTCCTATCTAACACGCTCATGCACGCTTGCTGGAAGTCCAAGCCCCTCGCCCACAAAACCTCCTTTACCCCCTCTTTCCAACCCTTTCGAGGACGACCCCTACCCCTCTTTCCTTCCCCTATAGATTTATATGCTTTCCATGTCATTCTACTTTGATCCATTCTCTCTAAATGACCAAACCACCTCAACAACCCCGCTTCTGCCCTCTGACTAATGCTTTTATTAACTCCACACCTTCTCCTAATTTCCACACTCCGAATTTTCTGCATAATATTTACGCCACACATTGCCCTTAGACAGGACATCTCCACTGCCTCCAACCGTCTCCTCGCTGCTGCATTTACCACCCAAGCTTCACATCCATATAAGAGTGTTGGTACTACTATACTTTCATACATTCCCTTCTTTGCCTCCATAGATAACGGTTTTTTGACTCCACATATACCTCAACGCACCACTCACCTTTTTTCCCTCATCAATTCTATGATTAACCTCATCCTTCATAAATCCATCCGCCGACACGTCAACTCCCAAGTATCTGAAAACATTCACTTCTTCCATACTCCTCCTCCCCAATTTGATATCCAATTTTTCTTTATCTAAATCATTTGATACCCTCATCACCTTACTCTTTTCTATGTTCACTTTCAACTTTCTACCTTTACACACATTCTCAAACTCATCCACTAACCTTTGCAATTTTTCTTTAGAATCTCCCATAAGCACAGTATCATCAGCAAAAAGTAACTGTGTCAATTCCCATTTTGAATTTGATTCCCCATAATTTAATCCCACCCCTCTCCCGAACACCCTAGCATTTACTTCTTTTACAACCCTATCTATAAATATATTAAACAACCATGGTGACATTACACATCCCTGTCTAAGACCTACTTTTACCGGGAAGTATTCTCCCTCTCTTCTACACACCCTAACCTGAGCCTCACTATCCTCATAAAAGCTCTTTACAGCATTTAGTAACTTACCACCTATTCCATAAACTTGCAACATCTGCCACATTGCTCCTCTATCCACTCTATTATATGCCTTTTCTAAATCCATAAATGCAATAAAAACTTCCCTACCTTTATCTAAATACTGTTCACATATATGCTTCAATGTAAACACTTGATCTACACATCCCCTACCCACTCTGAAATCTCCTTGCTCATCCGCAATTCTACATTCTGTCTTACCTCTAATTCTTTCAAGCATAACCCTACCGTATACTTTTCCTGGTATACTCAGTAAACTTATTCCTCTATAATTTTTACAATCTCTTTTGTCCCCTTTCCCTTTATATAAAGGGACTATACATGATCTCTGCCAATCCCTAGGTACCTTCCCCTCTTTCATACATTTATTAAACAAAAGTACCAACCACTCCAACACTATATCCCCCCCCCCCTGCTTTTAACATTTCTCTCATAATCCCATCAGTTCCAGCTGCTTTAACCCCTTTCATTCTACGTAATGCCTCACGTACCTCCCCACACTTACATTCTGCTCTTCTTCACTCCTAAAAGATGGTATACCTCCCTGACCAGTGCATGAAATTACCGCCTCCCTTTCTTCCTCAACATTTAAAAGTTCCTCAAAATATTCTCGCCATCTACCTAATACCTCCCTCTCCCCATCTACTAACTCCCCTACTCTGTTTTTAATGGACAAATCCATACTTTCCCTAGGCTTTCTTAACTTGTTTAACTCACTCCAAAATTTTTTTCTTGTTTTCATTAAAATTTCTTGACAGTGCCTCTCCCACTCTTTCATCTGCTCTCCTTTTGCACTCTCTCACCACTCTCTTCACCTTTCTTTTACACTCCATATACTCTGCTCTTCTTATAACACTTCTGCTTTGTAAAAACCTCTCGTAAGCTACCTTTTTCTCTTTTATCACACCCTTTACTTCATATATATATATATATATATATAAACAGACCTTCCTAGATTTCCTACTCTATTTCTACAATATTACAAGCTCCTGATGATGTGTTCATTGCAACACGAACGGCGTAGATCATTCAACTATTCCCGTGGTTGTTTTGAATCTTGTATCGCTTGTTCGTGATTATTGCGCGCGCGCGCACACACACACACACACACACACACACACACACACACACACACACACACACACACACACACACACACACACACACACACACAGATATATATATATATATATATATATATATATATATATATATATATATATATATATATATATATGTATGTTAGGGTATGTAAAAGAAGAAAATTAAAAGTTAATATTGGAAAGAATAAGGTTATGAGGATAAAAAGCTTAGCTAACGAAAGATTGGATATCAGATTGGAGGGAGAGAGTATAAAGGAGGTGAATGTATTCAGATATTTGGGAGTGGACGTGTCAGCAGATGGGGCTATGAAAGATAAGGTGAATCATAGAATTGATGAGTGAAAAAGGGTGAGCGGTGCACTAAGAAGTCTGTTTAGACAAAGAACTTTGTCCGTGGAAGCAAAGACGGGAATGTATGAGAGTATAGTTTTACCAACGCTCTTATATGGGTGTGAAGCATGGGTGATGAATGTTGCAGCGAGGAGAAGGCTGGAGGCAGTGGATATGTCATGTCTGAGGGCAATGTGTGGTGTGAATATAATGCAGAGAATTCGTAGTTTGTAAGTTAGGAGGAGGTGCGGGATTGCCAAAACTGTTGACCAGAGGGCTGAGGAAGGGTTGTTGAGGTGGTTCGGACATGTAGAGAGAATGAAACAAAACAGAATGACTTCGAGTGTATAAATCTGTAGTGGAAGGAAGGCGGGGTAGGGGTCGGCCTAGGAAAGGTTGGAGGGAGGGGGTAAAGGAGGTTTTGTGTGCGAGGGGCTTGGACTTCCAGCAAGCATGCGTGAGCGTATTTGATAGTAAATGGAGACAAATGGTTTTTAATACTTGACGTGCTGTTGGAGTGTGAGCAAAGTAACATTTATGAAGGGGTTCAGGGAAACCGGCAGGCCGGACTTGAGTCCTGGAGATGGGAAGTACAGTGCCTGCACTCTGAAGGAGGGGTGTTAATATTGCAGTTTAAAAACTGTAGTGTAAAGCACCCTTCTGGCAAGACAGTGATGGAGTGAATGATGGTGAAAGTTTTTCTTTTTCGGGCCACCCTGCCTTGGTGGGAATCGGCCAGTGTGTTAATAAAAATATATATATATATATATATATATATATATATATATATATATATATATATATATATATATATATATATAATATATATATATATATATATATATATATATATATATATATATATATATATATATATATATATATATATATATTATATATATATATATATATATATATATATGTGCCGAATATGTAAAACTGGTCAATTAGCAAGAACTCGTTTAAAATTAAGTCCTTTCTAAAATTTTCTCTTATACGTTTAAAGATATATTTTTTTCATTAATGTTAATTTAAAAAATTTTTAATTTTGCACCAAAAGCATCTTAGAAAACTTACCTAACCTTATTATAACAAGAACAATTTATTTTAGCCTAACCCAACTAAATATGTTTTAAATTTGTTTACAATAATTTAATACTAAACAAACAGTGAAATATATTTTTTTCGTTAGGTTCAGAATGATTTTGGCGAAATTATTGCATACACAAATTTTCACTTGTTTTATATGGCAAGATGAGCGTTGCTATTTAAGCCAAGATCGCAAGTTCTGCCTATTCGGCACGACATATATATAGGCCAGATTAGGCTTCTACAGTAGTGACCCGTCCAGTGAATAGTTGTTTGGTTCGTCTGTACAGTCTGAAGACTATCGACTTCCCGATAGTCATTAATTTTACATTACACTTGTATACCACTAATCAATAAATTTTTCATCACTAAGATAGGACTTAAAGTCTCAGCATATGTACGGTGAGAGATACATACATACGTCAGTTTGTGAACCATCTTTTTTAAACGTTTTATGTTGGCGTTCAAGGCTCGGAAATCTACATCGTCACTGTCACAGATTGCTTTACATTCGTTTCCAACTTTGGTTTTGTTGCCTCTGAACGGTGCTAGAGAGCGTCGTGATATTTCTAATACGGCCTCACCATCTGATTTGTTACCTTCAGTAGGTGACGCTATGCTAGGCTTCTGCTGATAGGTTAATCGATATTATTGCGAAGTGATATTACTGCCGTAATGCTCCTTAATTCATATTAATGACTCATTGCTTTACGGTGCCACATAACATTGTACGTAATTTTAAACATTAATGTCAAACCTTTAAAATGTGCACGATTCAATCCGCAAGAAATAATAAGGAAATATTAGGCAGGGGTACAGATAATTCTCGTTTTTTCCGCTACACATCAGCAGCCACACTGTTGGTACTTCCAAGAACCACTGTTAACGTGTGTGGCTCTAACCTTATTACCTAGAACATGATAATCTCTAACTCTTTATGGAAGAAATTACAATAAAACGTGTGATTGCAAATATAAAAAAATACTACAGTGAAACCAGGAAATAAAACCCGAGCGGTATCATGTGCTTACACAAACACGTGTGTGTGTAAGCACATAAAAACGCTCAGGTTTTATTTCCTAGTTTCACTGTAGTATCTTTTTTCATAAGTCTTTATATAGTTTGACACCATCTACTACTATCCCCCAGTCTTTCATCTCTGTACATTATCTTCATCCCTTGCGTAGCCACTGAACGGGTCATCATCTGTTAAAGAGTTGTGTCAGGACGCTGTCCATGACGATTATTGTTTGTACAATAAGCTGCTTCAACGGTTTTCAAGAACATGATTTATCACACACTCTTAAGATCTTCCAAGTTTACTGCATGTATTATTTATATATATATATATATATATATATATATATATATATATATATATATATATATATATATATATATATATATATCTATATATATATATGCGTGACGTCCAATATGGCTGACAAATGTAAAGCCATGTTACCAAAGGCTCGGGAATGCAAAGGTCACTAGTTACCGTAATTAGTGGGTCTATATCCCTGGTAAAGGGCTCATGATCCAAGGTATTTGAGCTACAGTGGAACCTCCGTGTTCGAAAGTACCGAACCTCGAACGAACCGGAGTCAGAGTTCGAACACGCCGGCTTGTTTACATTTCAGTAGTAAAAAAACTTTACAGGAAAGACCTGTTGCAGAAGTGCTTTGAAGTGACCTCTGACACTGACCAGACTCTCAGAGACTTTTGTTAGAGTCAGTTCAACATCTCCAGTGTGTGAGGCTGATAATTAAAGCCTGAGAAACACTGTTTCTCACATCGCAGTTCGAATACCACCTATGAACCAGTTAAGTTCAAATACCAAGGTACCACTATACCTTCTTAGTAATCACACTTCAACACCTTCCCTTCCCCAAACTCTCTATTGGTTCAGGACTTCCCCATGAACATAATACAATTCCTCTGGTATCCCGTCTCACGGCAAAGTTCACAACGCCACCATGCTAAATGACTGGAATTTTGGACTCGTGTAATTGAGACAGTCCAGCGGCGGCTTGAGGAGCAATGCTTAGTGTGTGTCCTGCAGTAACTCAGCGTCCTCCTTAACATATCGTCCCGCGAGAAATTAGATACGTGTACAGCACACATTCACACGTGTGTATATGTGTGTGTGTGTGTGTGTGTGTGTGTGTGTGTGTGTGTGTGTGTGTGTGTGTGTGTGTGTGTGTGTGTGTGGGTGGGTGGGTATCTTGATATCCTCAGTTGAAGATACCCAGGTGTTGCACTTATTTGTACAACACACTTACATGTGTATGTGAGTGGATATCTTGATATCTTCAATTGAAGATACTCAGGTGTTTCACATTTGTCTGATTCTTCCTCTTGTGAGCATTTTATATCATTATTGCTATGCTATCCTCCTGTATCCCTGTAGTCTGACACTTCCTGCAGTGTCCGTGTGTCCACTCTTCTCTCTCTCTCTCGGAGTTGCATTTATCAGTATGCTGTCCTTCTTAGGCTTACAAAGACTTAGAGCTTTCTTTTCAATGTAATAATAGATTCCCTTCTACTCTTTTGTTTTTGTTTGACGTCTCTTTAAGTTTCACATTGGTTGTTAGTATGTGATTTGATTCTCTTCTTGTAAGTTGTTGCTGATCGGCCATTTGTATTCCGCATCTGCCTTTTTCCACCATTTATGGAACACATTGTGCTTTGTGACTTTTATAATAAGGACAGTGTCTTGTGTATTGACGAGACGTCTTTCTTGTTGATGTAGACTTGCCGAGGTAGGATGTAAGTCCCTCGTCTGTTGAGTCATTAGATCAGACAGACCCAGCAGCATTTCTGAGTCTTTCCATAACCTGAATGACATGTCTCATATATTTACCAGGCCCTGGAGTCTCTATTCACCTCTAGACTCTCCTATTCTCACCTTCGCTTCATGTACCTGCCGTAATTCGGATTCTATTTCGTGGAGGTGCGGCAGTTTGGGAGTTGGGTTGTGTCTGGGAGAATTGCAACAGGGCGCAGCTGCGCACTTCGTCAAGTATGCGAGCCTGGTGAACAAGAACAGATGGCAAGTTAGGCGATAAGACCATGTTGCAAGGAGGGGGGGGCGCAGTGGCAAAGTTACGAGCAAGATATCATGTTGCGTAGGGGTGAGAGAGTTGAGGCTGGCACCGCTATGTCTCTGCAGCGCTGAGGCAGCGGTTCACCACCACCAGCAGCACCACCACCACCAAAACTAGCAGCAGCACCACAACCACCACCACCACCACCACCAGCAGCAACACCAGCAACACCTCCACCACCACCAGCAAGTGCAAGGTTGAGATGCAGAGTTGCTCAAGAGGTGAAAATAGTGCGGAGTTGTATGATCCATAGGAGTTTAGCACTTGCTTTCAATAATAATAATAATAATAATAATAATAATAATAATAATAATAATAATAATAATAATAATAATAATAACCTCTTCAGCTGTATAAATTACTACATGTTAAAAGAAGAAAAACTTCATGAAAGTGTTTCTACTTTTTCTGGTCACCCTCCCTTGGTGGGAGACGGCTGGCGTGTTAATAAGTAGTAGTAGTAATAATAATAATAATAATAATTGCAATAATTGGAGTGGTAAATATGAAGTTCTTCAGGCTAGTAGGCCTGCTTAATGGGGCAGTAGGCTATTTCAAGGCACGTAGGCCTGCTGTAGTGTTCCTCCAGTGTCGTGTACCTTCTACAGTACTCTGGGCTGTATGCTGCTGTATCCAGAATGTTGCATGAACTGCACTTAACAAGATGCAGGTGAAACTAGCCAATACTCTGAGTGTTTCATTTACCACCAACGACCAAAGTAGCGCTCTCAAACTATGCTGAGTATGATTATTGCTTCACAGTGGCGCCTGTCATGCTCTCATAACAGCACTTAGTGCATGGTGTCAACCAGTTTTGTAATGAGGGGTTTGTTGCCATAGCAGTGGCGAGTCTTACACTAGCAGTGGCGAGTCTTACACTAGCAGTGGGAGTCTTAGGCTAGCAGTGGCGAGACTTACACTAGCAGTGGGAGAGTCTTAGTCTAGGATTGGCGAGTCTTACACTAACTGGGAGAGTCTTAGGCTAGCACTGGCTAGTCTTACACTAGCACTGGAAGAGTCTTAGGCTAGCACTGACGAGTCTTACACTAGCACTGGAAGAGTCTTAACGCTAGAGGTGGTCAGTCCCTCAGCCAGGCTGAGGGACTGACCACCTCAAATACTTTTTCTCCAAGCTTGATGGACTGATTACATCATCTTCATTTCATTACCACTTCTCCCATTGTATTTGAAGAAGCCTACTGTGTAGGCGAAACGTGTCATCAATAAAGATATCCAACTGTTGCACATGTGTCTTAATCTTCAACTTGTCGATATTGTATACCATTTTCAAGGCTTCTGGCTGTGACTTCTGTCTTTCGCTCAAGTTCACCTTCCAAGCTGCAAAACTTGGAAGGTAAAGTTCCCGGCTGGACTCCCAGGAAAGGTCAGGTGAATGGCACCGTCTCCCATCACCTGTATTGTAGATGAATGGTTCACAGAACCGACAATGTTCACCTAGAAGTTAGAATTAAATAATTAGGTTTGTGTTAGTCTGATTCATTCAGATGTAGCAAAGATGCTGCGGTGCGATCGTGCGCAGTCACACACACACACACACACACACACACACACCACACACACACACACACACACACACACACACACACACACACACACACACACACACACACACACAGGAGCTGTGACTCAACCCCTGCAGCCACAAATAGGTGAGTACGTACACACACACACACACACACACAGGAGCTGTGACTCAACCCCTGCAGCCACAAATAGGTGAGTACGTACACACACACACAAACACAGAGGAAGTATAAAAATAGACCCATTGAAAAGCAGGGACGCCATGGGCACAATAAGAGAACACCGTGCCAACATGCGTGGACCAAGACTATTCAACCTGCCACCAGCATATATCAGAAATATTGCCGGAACACATGTAGAAGTTTTTCAAAGAGGTAATTGGCTCAATACCTCCAGCAAGTTCTAGATCCACCAGGCAAGCCCGCCAACAGCAACAGCGTAGTTCAACACTCAATAGACGAGCCGGGCTGCAAAGGTAGAAGGACTCTCGAAGCTTTTCACAGGTATATCGAAGGTATTATATACTTCAACCTGTTAACTACCTACTTAGTATATCTTCCCAACCTGTATCACCCACATAGTTTACAGCGTATTAATAATAATAATAATAATAACAGTAACTAAATTAATAACAGTAACTATAATAACAATAGTAACTATAATAATGACAACAATAGTAACTAATAATAATAATATATCCTGGTTCATTCCTACGTCATTTGATATATTTGTTCACTTTTTTAATTTTTAGAGTTAGTGGTAACTGGTGGTTGTTGACTAGCCTAGACTCAGACACTTCTGCAGTTGCTGCCTTAGGCTAGCGTCTTTTCTTTTGCGTGTACTACAGTGTGCACGCCCACTTCCGGGTGTTCTGAAGTGTGCACGCCCACTTCCGGGTGTTCTGAAGTGTGCACGCCCACTTCCGGGTGTTCTGAAGTGTGCACGCCCACTTCCGGGTGTTCTGAAGTGTGCACGCCCACTTCCGGGTGTTCTGAAGTGTGCACGCCCACTTCCGGGTGTTCTGAAGTGTGCGCGTCCACTTCGGGTGTTCTGAAGTGTGCACGCCCACTTCCGGGTGTTCTGAAGTGTGCACGCCCACTTCCGGGTGTTCTGAAGTGTGCACGCCCACTTCCGGGTGTTCTGAAGCGTGCGCATCCACTTCCGGGTGTTCTGAAGCGTGCGCGTCCACTTCCGGGTGTTCTGAAGTGTGCACGCCCACTTCCGGGTGTTCTGAAGTGTGTACGCCCACTTCCGGGTGTTCTGAAGTGTGCACGCCCACTTCCGGGTGTTCTGAAGTGTGTGCGTCCACTTCCGGGTGTTCTGAAGTGTGCGCGCCCACTTCTGGGTGTTGTGATGTATGCGCATCCACTTTGGGTGTTCTGAAGTGTGCACGCCCACTTCCGGGTGTTCTGAAGTGTGCACGCCCACTTCCGGGTGTTCTGAAGTGTGCACGCCCACTTCCGGGTGTTCTGAAGCGTGCGCATCCACTTCCGGGTGTTCTGAAGCGTGCGCGTCCACTTCCGGGTGTTCTGAAGTGTGCACGCCCACTTCCGGGTGTTCTGAAGTGTGTGCGTCCACTTCCGGGTGTTCTGAAGTGTGCGCGCCCACTTCTGGGTGTTGTGATGTATGCGCATCCACTTTGGGTGTTCTGAAGTGTGCACGCCCACTTCCGGGTGTTCTGAAGTGTGCACGCCCACTTCCGGGTGTTCTGAAGTGTGCACGACAATTCCGGGTGTTCTGAAGTGTGCACGCCCACTTCCGGGTGTTCTGAAGTGTGCACGCCCACTTCCGGGTGTTCTGAAGTGTGCACGTCCACTTCCGGGTGTTCTGAAGTGTGCGCGCCCACTTCGGGTGTTCTGAAGTGTGCACGCCCACTCCGGGTGTTCTGAAGTGTGTGCGTCCACTTCCGGGTGTTCTGAAGTGTGCACGCCCACTCCGGGTGTTCTGAAGTGTGCACGCCCACTTCCGGGTGTTCTGAAGTGTGCACGCCCACTTCCGGGTGTTCTGAAGTGTGCACGCCCACTTCCGGGTGTTCTGAAGTGTGCGCGCCCACTTCGGGTGTTCTGAAGTGTGCGCGCCCACTTCGGGTGTTCTGAAGTGTGCGCGCCCACTTCGGGTGTTCTGAAGTGTGGGCGCCCACTTCGGGTGTTCTGAAGTGTGCGCGCCCACTTCGGGTGTTCTGAAGTGTGCACGCCCACTTCGGGTGTTCTGAAGTGTGCACGCCCACTTCGGGTGTTCTGAAGTGTGCACGCCCACTTCGGGTGTTCTGAAGTGTGCACGCCCACTTCGGGTGTTCTGAAGTGTGCACGCCCACTTCGGGTGTTCTGAAGTGTGCACGCCCACTTCGGGTGTTCTGAAGTGTGCACGCCCACTTCGGGTGTTCTGAAGTGTGCACGCCCACTTCGGGTGTTCTGAAGTGTGCACGCCCACTTCCGGGTGTTCTGAAGTGTGCCCGCCCACTTCGGGTGTTCTGAAGTGTGCGCGTCCACTTCGGGTGTTCTGAAGTGTGCACGCCCACTTCGGGTGTTCTGAAGTGTGCACGCCCACTTCGGGTGTTCTGAAGTGTGCACGCCCACGTCGGGGGTTCTGAAGTGTGCACGCCCACTTCGGGTGTTCTGAAGTGTGCACGCCCACTTCGGGTGTTCTGAAGTGTGCACGCCCACTTCGGGTGTTCTGAAGTGTGCGCGCCCACTTCGGGTGTTCTGAAGTGTGCACGCCCACTTCGGGTGTTCTGAAGTGTGCACGCCCACTTCGGGTGTTCTGAAGTGTGCACGCCCACTTCGGGTGTTCTGAAGTATGCACGCCCACTTCGGGTGTTCTGAAGTGTGCACGCCCACTTCGGGTGTTCTGAAGTGTGCACGCCCACTTCGGGTGTTCTGAAGTATGCACGCACACTTCGGGTGTTCTGAAGTGTGCACGCCCACTTCGGGTGTTCTGAAGTGTGCACGCCCACTTCGGGTGTTCTGAAGTGTGCACGCCCACTTCGGGTGTTCTGAAGTGTGCGCGCCCACTTAAGTATTTCCTGTACAGACACAAGTTACTTTAATGATGCAAAAATGAGAGAATAAACACCGCAATGAATCGATTTTATTATTATTATTATTATTATTATTATTATTATTATTATTATTATTATTATTATTATTTGTATTATTCACGGGGAAGCGCCAAATCCATAGGGGTCATGCAGCGCTTAGGGAATGGGAGACAGGTTAGAGAAAGGAGAATGGCAACTCTCTCTCTCTCTCTCTTTGTTTTTTTTTCTCTCTCTTTGGCTTTTTTTTCTCTCTTTGATAAATGTTGGTTGTTTGGAAGTTTATCTGTAACGAATGTGTTGTTTCGTAAAGTTTCTCTCTGGGAAAGTTTTTTCCTCGACTTTCTTCTTCTGTCCTGTTTTTTGAGGCTCTAAAAAATATTTCTTCAGTTGCCGGCAGCCCTTTTTTTTATTTAGGTTATTTTTTTGTGTTAAAATTGTGGGATATGTTGATTTTGTGATGGTTGTTGGAGTGTTTCGCCCACTGGTTCACTCCCTTGCCACCTGCACGTTTTGCTCCCTCACACATTGACATGTGTCGTACAGTCTACATAAACGACATAATCTACATAAACGACATTGATGAGGGCATAAAGAGCGACTAAGCAAGTTTGCCGATCACACCAGAATAGGCCGTCGAATTCATTCTAATGAGGACACTAGAGCACTCCAGGAAGATTTGAATACACTGATGCAGTAGTCGGAGAAGTGGCAGATGCAGTTTAATATAGACAAATGCAAAGTTCTAAATGTTGGACAGGAAAATAACCATGCCACATATAAACTAAATAATGTAGATCTTAATATT
This sequence comes from Cherax quadricarinatus, assembly GCF_038502225.1. Lineage (NCBI taxonomy): Eukaryota > Metazoa > Arthropoda > Malacostraca > Decapoda > Parastacidae > Cherax > Cherax quadricarinatus. The sequence goes on along the minus strand of NC_091332.1, from coordinate 7,274,470 downwards.
ACGGATTGCGAAAAAGATTTAGGAGTTCTAGTTAGCAGTAATCTGAAACCAAGATAACAGTGCATAAGTGTTCACAATAAAGCTGATAGAATCCTTGGCTTCATATCAAGAAGTATAAATAATAGAAGTCCTCAGGTTGTTCTTCAACTCTATATATCTTTGATTAGGCCTCATTTAGATTATGCTGCACAGTTCTGGTCACCGTATTACAGAATGGATATAAATGCTCTGGAAAACATACCTGGTTACCTGGAGGTTACCTGGAGGTTATTCCAGGGATCAACGCCCCCGCGGCCCGGTCCATGACCAGCCCTCCCGATGGATCAGGGCCTGATCAGCCAGGCTGTTATTGCTGGCCGCACGCAGTCCAACGTACGAGCCACAGCCCGGCTGATCCGGCAATAACTTTAGGTATCTGTCCAGCTCTCTCTTGAAGGCAGCCAGAGGTTTATTGGCAATTCCCCTAATGCTTGATGGGAGGCTGTTGAACAGTCTTGGGCCCCGGACACTTATGGTGTTTTCCCTTAGTGCACCAATGGCGCCCCTACTTTTAACTGGGGGCATTTTGCATCGCCTGCCCAGTCTTTTGCTTTCGTAGGGAGTAATTTCTGTGTGCAGATTTGGGACCATTCCTTCCAGGATTTTCCAAGAGTAGATTATGATATATCTCTCCCTCCTGCGTTCCAACGAGTACAAGAAAAGTGCTTCCAAGCGTTCCCAGTAGTTAAGGCGCTTGACAGAACTTATACGTGCAGTAAAGGATCTCTGTACACTCTAGATCTGCGATTTCACCTGCTTTGAATGGAGATGTTAATGTACAGCAGTATTCCAGCCTAGAGAGAACAAGTGATTTGAAAAGGATCATCATTGGCTTGGCATCTCTCGTTTTGAACGTTCTCATTATCCATCCTATCATTTTCTTTGCACGTGCGATCGTGGCACTGTTGTGATCCTTGAAAGTGAGATCCTCAGACATTACTACTCGCAGGTCCCTTACATTATTTTTCCGCTCTATTGTATGGCCAGAGTCTGTAGTATACTCTGTTATAGTTATTATCTCCTCCAGTTTTCCATAACGGAGCAGTTGGAATGGAATTTGTCCTCATTGAACATCATATTGTTTACCGTTGCCCACTGGAAAACTTTGTTTATATCTTCTTGGAGGTTAACCGCGTCCTCAGCAGATGACAGCCTCATGCAGATCCTAGTATCATCCGCAAAGGATGATACGGTGCTGCGATGTATATCTCTGTCTATATCTGATATGAGGATGAGGAATAAGATGGGGCGAGTACTGTGCCTTGTGGAACAGAGCTCTTCACTATGGCAGCCTCCGATTTAACTCTGTTGAGGAGGACGACAAAGTTGATCCCATGTATCAGAAATCTTCCCTATGAGGACAGACTGTGGGCCCTGAATCTGCACTCTCTAGAAAGGCGTAGAATTAGGGGGGATATGATCGAGGTGTGTAAATTGAAGATAGAAATAAATAAAGGGGATGTAAATAACATGCTGAAAATATCTAGCCTAGACAGGACTTGCAGCAGTGGTTTTAAGTTGGAAAAATTCAGATTCTGGAAGGATATAGGAAAGCACTGGTTTGGTAATAGATTTGTGGATGAGTGGAACAAACTCCCGAGTACAGTTATAGAGGCTAAAACGTTGTGTAGTTTTAAAAATAGGTTAGATAAATACATGAGTGGGTGCGGGTGGGTGTGAGATGGACCTGATTAGCTTGTGCTACTGGGTCAGTTGCCGTGTTCCTTCCTTAAGTGAATATGACCTGACCTGACTAGGTTGGGGCTTAAGCCGGTAGGAGACTTGGACCTGCCTCGCATGAGCCAGTAGGGCTGCTGCAGTGTTCCTTCCTTCTTATGTTCTTAGGGGTTTCGCACGCCCTCGTTCACCCAGATGTTTCGCCCCCGTCACTCACCCACTCATTTCAGTCACGCTCTTATTGACATGTTTTGTCCCCACTAGTGTCTACATGACCCCTGCACCCACATGTAGGTGAGTACACACACACACACACACACACACACACACACACACACACACACACACACACACACACACACACACACACACACACACACACACACACACACACACACACACACACACACGCGCACACACACATACACCACCCCCACACACCCACTCACACACACCTAAATACTTCCCCTCTCTCTTCCTTCCCATCCCCCTTCCGCTTCTACCACCCTCCCTCTTCCCTCCTTCCTCCCCACTGCGATACTCTCGTTCCCCTGTCCCTTCCTCTCTCTCTCTCTCTCTCTCTCTCTCCTTCTTGCCCTCTCTCGCTCTCCCCCCTTCCCATGTGTACCCCTCTTCTCCCATCACCTCCCCCCACCACCTACACTAAAGCTGTAAATCTGGTTCAGCTGCAGGGGAGTGTGACCCATCCGGCCACGTCTGGCCAGTCCATCTCTTTAAACAGTGTTCTTATTCCTCAGCCATTAACAGGTATCTGAGAGACGCTACCCCTCCCTCTCCCTCCCCCCCTGGGAGGTGGGAGGAGAAGGAAAGTGGGGGTAGGGGAAGGGGGAGGGATGGGGGGGGTTATATAAAGTGCAGTAAAGTTGTGGTGAAGGAATGCAGGGTGTAGCCCGGGAGGGGGTACAGCGCCGGGCCCCTAGTTCCTCTTTAACCTTCAAGCCGGTGTGGTGTTCTGGGTTATCAGGGGTACACCACCGCTTGTTTTCTCTCTCTCTCTCTCTCTCTCTCTCTCTCTCTCTCTCTCTCTCTCTCTCTCTCTCTCCCCTGGTTAACCACCACTAGTGGAAATGAGTCACTTTCTCTGACCTTATTTGTGTTATCCTGGTTAAGTAATTTACGCCATATAATTGTACTTACGTGTACCTGTGTCTAAATCAACTTCCTTACTCACTAACTCCCATAATGCCTAGGCATAATAGAGGCTGTCTACATGACTCAAGAAATCGTAATGACACGATTGCAAACAAACCATACCCCCGGCCGGGATTGAACCCGCGGTCATAGTCTCAAAACTCCAGACTCTATGACCGCGGGTTCAATCCCTGCCGGGGGTATGGTTTTAGAGGCTGTCTTTGCATTGCAACCCACTATTGTAAATGCAAACTCTCAGTGTACTGTTTGCAAAGACATAAATAAATAAATAACTCCTTGGTGGAAGGGGCGAAATGTTGCATTGCCCACGTTCATGTAAAGTAAGGCACAAGTTGAACAGGCTTCAGTTAAAACAACGTTTCACTCTCCCTGGACCTTAAGTTGTGGTTTGATGAAGAGTTACACAAATCGAAACACTGCGTGAAACATGACTTTACAGAGCGAAACGTTGTCACAACAAAAGCTTGTTGTGCAAATTGAGTCTTTTCTCATCATGGTTGCTCGAAGCTGCTGGGGCAAAACGTCGTCCAAGTTTCATTTCCAAATTATGGGTTGTGTTGGAAAGTTCCAGCTTCAGTAACCTCTGTGAAAACGTTGAAACGTTTACCCATTTGCGAAGTGATGCATCGGTGAGAGAGATCTCTTTTTCGCCCTCTTCTCCTCAGAGATCTCTATGTTTCGCCCTCTTCTCAGAAATCTCCATGTTTCGCCCTCTTCTCCTCAGAGATTTCCATGTTTTGCCCTCTTCTCGGAGATTTCCATGTTTCGCCCTCTCTCCCTAAGAGATACGTAATATACTGGCCTGTGATGGGTCTAATTCTAACCTTACCCAACCTACTTGTCTAACTCAACCATCCATTTGTCTAACTTATTTTAAACGTACCCGGGGCATGAGGTACCCTGATACCACTTGGTACTTTCTCTCCCCTCGTCTACAACTTGAGGGCCTAAGAAGCACTTTTCTCTTAGGTTTATATAAGTTGAGTACGTTACTTCGATTTCGATATTAGTAATGCTGTCAACACGATATTTGCAACTTGAAGGATTCATAAGAAAACACTTCCTGGTGAGCGAGACGTTTTCTGGTGAGCTTAACGTTTCCTGGCGAGAGAAATGTTTGCCGGTGAGCAAATAGTTTTCTGGTGAGAGAAACTTTTCATGAGCGAAACATTTCATGAGGGAAAAGTTTTCTGGAGAGGGAAAGGTATTTATACACACTTAGTGGTCATTTTATTAGGTACACCCTTCTTAAGCCTGAATTCTGCGTGGTATGAATTTAACAAGGTACTGGAAACATTTCTTACGTATTCTGGTCCATGTTGACATGATAGCATTACGCAGTTGTTGCTGATCTGTCGGCTGAACATTTATGCTGTGAGTCTCCCGTTCCACCACATCCCAAAGGTTTACACCAAATTCTGGCTCTACCATCTGCATGTCGCTGCTGAAATCGCGATTCGTCAGCCCAGGCGACGTTATTCCAGTCTTCAACTGTTTAGTTTTGGTGAGCCTATGACCACTGTAGCCTCAGTTTTCTCTTCTTAGCTGAGAGGAGCGGAACATGGTGTGGGCTTCTGCTTTTGTAGCTCATTCACTTCAAGATTCGACGTGTTGTGCGTTCATAGATGCTCTTCTGCATAACACTGTTGCAACTTATAGTTATCTGAGTTGCTGTCACCTTCTTGTCAGCTTGAACCAATCATTCTCCTCTGACCTCTCTTATTAAAAAGTTGTTTTGGCCCACAGAACTCTGCTCACCGGATGTTTTGAGCTTTTCACACCATTCTCAGTAAACTCTGAAGACTGTTGTGCGTGAAAATCCCAGGAGATCAGTTTCTGAGATACTTGAACCACTCTGTCTAGCAAAAACAATTCTTCCCAATTTGATGTTCGGTCTTAACAGCACCTGAACCTCTTCATTATATCTGCATGCTAAGGTGACATATATATATATATATATATATATATATATATATATATATATATATATATATATATATATATATATATATATATTATATATATATATATATATATATATATATATATATATATATATATATATATATATATAATTATCCAAATAAAAAGTATGATGGGAATAAATATGACTTCGTTATAAAAGTCGTGGCAATGGACACTCTACCACCTGTGGTGGACAGGTGTGTTAGTGGCCAATTGTTGTGGCCAGGTGTAATGGCCAGGTTTAGTGGCCAGGTATAGTGGCCAGGTGTAAGCTTCAGCTGTCCAGGTAACTGTAAAAAAGACCAGTGAACCATTGTACATATCTAGCCCAAAGCTGCAAACCATATTTTTCAAAAGCAAAAATAAAAAAAAAAAGACTGAAAAAATTCTCAACTACAAAAATGGATTAACTGTTAACACGAAAAGCCTTTCTGGCGCTGAGCGCTTACAGGTCAGTAAAGAACCGTAGTTACCAGCTCAACCATCCACGTATTCTAAATGAACAAAACAAAGGTGCAATTGTTTTTGTCCCTGTCTAATTTTATCGGAAATTATTCAAGAAACTTGCATTCAGAATTGAAACAAATTTTGTTTTCGTTATGGTTTATTTTGTTTTGTTAGGTAAATGGGCACTGATGTAATTAATGTGATATTTTACTGTCGCAACGTTTTGCTCTATAGGAGCTTTGCCAAGGCGTTACTGGAGAGCGAAACGTTGCCACGGTATAGTGTCACATTAGTTGCATCTGTGCCAATTTTCAATTTACCTAACGTTTTGTTAGTAATTCTACCATTATTACTAACTTTTTCTTTGAAGCTAGGTACTTTATCCTCCATGCATATATATATATATATATATATATATATAACACTGATCTCTGGCTGAAGGAGACTCGAACCTACGAACCTTAGGACAAGGTACGCAGTGCTTTACCAATCTACCCACACTGGACCAATACCTTGGCGTGTAGCATGAGCTACACGTTTGATCCAAGGCAGCCAGCTTTCAGGGAGAAGGCTTACAGCTTTTCATCTCATCCCCTGCATGCATCAGCCTTACTAGAGATTTGAACAATGCAAGGAATTCGCGAGAGCATGCGAAATATACACAAACACTGATCTCTGGCTCCAGTGTGGGTAGATTGGTAAAGCACTGCGTACCTTGTCCTAAGGTTCGTAGGTTCGAGTCTCCTTCAGCCAGAGATCAGTGTTTGTGTATATTTCGCCTGCTCTCGCGAATTCCTTGCATTGTTCAAATCTCTAGTAAGGCTGATGCATGCAGGGGATGAGATGAAAAGCTGTAAGCCTTCTCCCTGAAAGCTGGCTGCCTTGGATCAAACGTGTAGCTCATGCTACACGCCAAGGTATTGGTCCAGTGTGGGTAGATTGGTAAAGCACTGCGTACCTTGTCCTAAGGTTCGTAGGTTCGAGTCTCCTTCAGCCAGAGATCAGTGTTTGTGTATATTTCGCATGCTCTCGCGAATTCCTTGTATATATATATATATATATATATATATATATATATATATATATATATCTATATATATATATATTATGAAGTATCTCTTCGCTCCAGAGAGCACAATCCAAGTACTCCGAGACGTCCCCTGTAATATAAATACTTTATTGTCTCTGCGAGCGGTAAACGATCTTCGTACCTTTTCCACTTTTCGTGTCTCGTCTGTCTTTAATAGAGTCGTCGACCCCGAGCAGTTTTCTAAGCGAGAGGGTACAAGGGATTTGAACCATATCACCATTGACGTTATTTCTCGTTTTCAAAAGTTCTCATTATTTACCCTGTTATTTTTCTGGTCTTCACAGCATTTGCCTTATTATGTTCTCTAAAACATAGGTCATCTGACATTTTTATACCCAGATCTTTCGCACGTTCCTTTCCTTCTTTATGACGGTCTTCCCGTATTTTGTATCTTTTTGAGTTCTGTGTTTCTTTCATACCTGAGCACTGGGAATTTGTCACCATTAAAAAAATCATGCTGTTTTCCATTGACCACTGGAAGACTTTGATATCTGCTTGTAGTTTTTTCCGTACCTTTTATCGAGGCGAATTTCGTGCTTAATTTGATATCGTTCTCGGAGCATAATACGAATTTATGAGGATAAGAAACTTTTCACTCTGCCAAGGAAAAATATTGTTTTGTTTATTTCTGTTTTAATTCTAGTTTTACTGTTATACATATTGACCTTATTCTATTGACTATCACATTTTTCAGATGCCTTCGTGAAGTTCTTGTAGACCACATCTACGTTTTAGTTGGCTTCCGAAGCGTCCCCAATTTTGTCACAATGATCTAGAAGTTGTGACAACCTTGATCTTTCCAATCTATATCCATGTTGACTGGGGTTATGTTGGTCATGCTTGTAAATCCATGTTGACTGGGGTTATATTGGCCATGCTTGTAAATCCATATTGACTTGGGTAATTTTGTTTATACTTTTCCACAAAATTTATAATTTGGCATCTCGCCATCTTTTTAAAGAATTTTTAGAATGTGTAATGTTAGTGACACTAGTCTGTAATTTTTGGCAGAACTCTACCGCCTCCTTTGTGAAGAGCAGCTGTGTCTGCTTTTATTAAAGCCTTTGGGATTTTACCTAGATAAAAGCTCTTCTTTCAGAGAATAATGAGTGCTCGCGCTGGTGATACTTTGCACTTCTTTATATAGAGAGTTCGGTGAATGAGGTCCAGGTGCTGCATGTGTGGACATCTTTTCTATTTTCTTTTCGAATTCTGGGGAATTCTTGCTTATGTCACATTTGTAGGATGGGCAGAAGTAATGAAGAAATATCTGGATTATTAACTCGCTTGTCGTTCACTGGGTTGCTCAGTGTTGATTCGTATTGGTCTCTCAGGATGTCAGTCATTTATTTTTCGTTATCAGTGTTGGAGTCTCCTGCGAGTAGGGGTCCAATTCAAGAGCTGGTTTTTGACTTGGATTTTTGTATATGTGTAGAAATATTTAGGATTTTTGCAACTTTTTATTTTAATGGCCTTTTTTTTTGTTCTTCCACCTGGTATGAATGTTTATGTTTCTGTCTATATTGGTAAACTCTCGTTGTAGATAAGGTTTGTTTTGTTGTGACATTCTCGTTTTTAGCAATTCAGTAATCATTTTTTCTTCTTCTGTACTTCCTTGTACGTTTTGTTTCAATATTTGATCTTGTAGACTTTCTCAGTGAAACATTTCAAACAGGCCTTGTATGCTTCTGTGTTCAGCCTCTCTGTGCACTGTTACTCTGGACTGTTTGTCAGAGAATGTCTGATAGTTCCTCTTTGAAGTTAAATTTACTGAACATTCCTTCACGTTGGATGTTTCTTAAGTTATCTGCGCATAAATTTACGTTTGTCTTTACCTCAGTAATGTTGTGAGAGTAAATTCTTTTTTAAATTGTTATCTCCTATTAAATCCTCATTATTCATGAAAATCAAAACTAGTGTTTTTTTTTTCATAGGTTCTGCTAGCTGTCGGTTCAAAGGAAACATTTTATAAAGCCCCAATAACTCTCTGATATATGAAAAAAAAAATGTGTCTGACTAACGTGCTTCCAGATAATATTTCTGGGACAAAGCTGTAGCCTAATCATCTTTCATTTTTATATTTGGAAGGTCAGAGTTTCCGAGAAGGATAATATTTACCGTAGGGTTTTAAACATTTTTAAGGGAATTATTTTCCTAATCTGTTCCGTGACTTCCTTTGCCCTTACTGACGATGGTTTATATACAAGGATAAGTGACATATTCTTGGTCTCCACTCTAGAACTTAGTTCTCAGAAAATCAACTTTATTTAGTATATATTCATGGAAGAATTACGAAAGCATAAATTCTTTTTGTTAGCCTACGAGACGAAAACTTACAGATGTATGGTTCATCCCAGGTCTTGTGAGATCAAAGATGGTTTCTTGGGTCATCTTGAGTTGTTGTCCCTCTGGGACTTCTCTGTCTCAGGAAAGGGAGATTATCTGGTCTACCGGTTTAACCAGTTACTACAACGTAGTGAGTCTTACACGTGAAGGTATTTCCAGCGACGGTGGTGAAACATTACCAGTGACGGTGCCGACACATTACCAGTGGCTGTGCTGACACATATTCAGTGGCAGTGCTGGCACACTACCAGTGGCGGTGCTGACACATACTCAGTGGCAGTGCTGGCACACTACCAGTGGCGGTGCTGACACATACTCAGTGGCAGTGCTGGCACACTACCAGTGGCGGTGCTGACACATACTCAGTGGCAGTGCTGGCACACTACCAGTGGCGGTGCTGACACATACTCAGTGGCAGTGCTGGCACACTACCAGTGGCGGTGCTGACACATACTCAGTGGCAGTGCTGGCACACTACCAGTGGCTGTGCTGACACATACTCAGTGGCAGTGCTGACACACTACCAGTGGCGGTGCTGACACATACTCAGTGGCAGTGCTGGCACACTACCAGTGGCGGTGCTGACACATACTCAGTGGCAGTGCTGGCACACTACCAGTGGCGGTGCTGACACATACTCAGTGGCAGTGCTGACACAGTCCTTCATGTCATCCACAGTGAAGCTCCACTAAGCCTTGGAACTTAAGTTTCAGTTTGTGTAATCACTGGGAACTTTCTTGAGCTGTGTCCTCGAGACCCCGAGAAGAACATATCCTGAGTACGGGAGAAGACTTGATGCTGGAGGGCTCTTCATCCCAGGAATCTGAGCTACCTTCCCCTTCCTCGGATCAAACTTCATTGTAATGATTATTATGGGTTTGACATATCTCCATTTATATAATAATAATTATAATAATTCATAGCTCCGAAGTTTTCGTTTTCTTCTTCCCAAACACTGGGGCGACCCACCCCCATCCTTCCCCTTTAACGGATCTTTTGCCCTCCTTCCTTCCTTCATTTATCCCCTCTCATATCTCCTACACTTTTCTTGTACCAAGAAATGGGGATTATTCTCTCCATAGGGAATTATTATAACCCTTCACTGTGTATGTGAGAGAGAGAGAGAGAGAGAGAGAGAGAGAGAGAGAGAGAGAGACAGACAGAGAGAGAGAGAGGAGAAATTAATCTTCATATACGCCAGTGTCCGTCTTTATCTGTGTATGTTTGTGTGTGTATCTGTGTATTTGTGAGTGTGGGACCTTGAACTACCATTGAATTATAAACCGCATCATTTCAGCAATTCCATTCTCGTATTAAATTATTCCTTATGGGTCCCAACTATAAATTCCTTACGTAAAAAATTCCCAATAAAAGAATTAGCTCGCCAATAAAATTCTAAGGTAATTTTGCTGCGGACATAAATTTGTTAATGTAAGAATAGTATGTAAGGTAATATTGGTGTGTCAGTAATGGGATATATATTGTAAACTTAGGCTGGAACGCTACACTGGTTCTCCTATTATACTTCTTCAGTGGTATATTCTCCTTCAAGTGTTACTATTATTATGGTGTTGCTGAACCCTGATTGCTGCTATTCGTTTTAAAATGAGAGGGAGAAGAGAGAGAGAGAGAGTAAGAGAGAGAGAGAGAGAGAGAGAGAGAGAGAGAGAGAGAGAGAGAGATGAATGAGAGACGGAGGGAAAGAGATAGAAGGGGTAGGGAGGTAGAGAATATGGGGGACGGGAGGGGAGAGACAAGGGAGGTAGTTTGGGAGGGGAGGAGAGTTGGGGGTGTTTGGGTGGAGGTTGGGTGCGTGTGGAGACCAAAACAATGAATGAGCTAAACCAGGATTAAAGGGAATGTGTCTGTGAAATGTCTTCTTTAATTGCTTTCTCTTGCATACATTTGTTTTTCTCTCTGTTTATATTCCTCCGCTCTCTTTACTACGCACATTTTTAAAGCAGTGTGGAGGAGAGACGATCACTGAGTTGTGCTTCACGAGTTGGTTGCGAGGGTCGAGTTTCAGCTCCTGGCCCCGTCTTTTAAACTTCACTCGCTTTCATTATTGGTTACTGGCCTCTTGGGACCTTTCGTACCTACTTTTGAAACTGTGCATGGAGTGTGCCCCCACTTATCTATCTCACTCCACTTATTCACCACCCTGACGACGTAACTCCTAACATCTCTGTGCCTCATCTTATCTTACATCAATGGCCCCTCGCCCCTGTGTTTCGAATTTCAAGCAGTCTGTTCCTGCCTGAGCATCCGGTGCATTGTAATCGTGTCTTCCCTGGTCTAACTGTCTTCTAAACCCATGAGGTTCAATTCCTGTTATTTCTCCTCATAGCTCAAGCCTTTCAACTCAGACTAGTCTTGTTGCAAACCTCTGGATCTCTTCTAGTTTGACCAAAGGGAGGGTCCATGTTGGTGCTGCCTAGACTATGATAGCTGTGACTTATGTCGTGTGCAACACTTAAGGAAAATATTCTTTGTTTACGCTTCTGAAGGTTGTTCGGAGATTAACTAACCTCGCATATACTGTACATGTCACGTTAGTTAAGATTCGTCAGGAAACAGGATGAATATTTTTTAATGTGGGTCTCGGCTGCTGGAGTTTTGGTTATCTGACTGAGGCCTTCTGCTGGCTTACCCGTCCACCTCTTTAAAAATTAAAGATAACATCATTTGATGTTATATATGCAGATGTTATTTATGCACACCTCTGGCTGTTAGTTGATTATAGAGCTCACCTCAGACTGTCTCCAGTAGCGATATTTGCAGTTTCTCACCTCTTCAACTGTTATCCTTTTCTGGTTTTCTCTCATCCCCTCCTTTCCAGTTTGCATAACCTTAAACTTATTTAGGCTGAACTCTAGTAGCCACTTGTTAGACTATCCTTGCAGTTTGTTCAAGTCTTCATGTTTCTTGTCTTTATTTTCTTTCGTTGTTATCCTCTCCTTGGCTTTATTTCGTTGATAATGATATAAAAGGATCCAATCCTCTCTGACAGGTCATGTTTGAATAAAAATGATCCTAGTTCTGATCCTTGAGGAGCTCCATTCGTTACATATTTTCCATCCTGCAACATTTTCCTTCATCACCGTCTGTATTATTTCTTTGATATTTCCTGATCCACTGTCAGACTTTACCTTCACCAATTTGTAAGTCAGTCGCTAGTGGGCTACACTGTCAGATGCTTTCATGCAGTCCAAGAGCATGCAGTCGACCCAGCCCTGGCTTTCACGCTTGACCTCTGTTATTCTATAATAGAACTACGGTAGGTTAGTGAGGTAGGACTGAGCTTCCCTTAATAAATGCTCAACCAAACTCTTCCAGAACATATTTTTCCAATATTTGAGGACATTATACATGTTACGAACACACACACACACACACACACACACACACACACACACACACACACACACACACACACACACACACACACACACAAGGCTAGTTCCGGAGCTCAGGGGAATGTCCTACGAAGAAACGTTGAGGAAAATCGGCCTAACGACACTGGAGGAGAGGAGGGTCAGGGGAGACATGATAACGACATACAAAATACTGCGTGGAATAGATAAGGTGGACAGAGACAGGATGTTCCAGAGAGGGGACACGGAAACAAGATGACACAATTGGAAGCTGAAGACTTAGACGAGTCAAAGGGATGTTAGGAAGTATTTCTTTAGTCATAGAGTCGTCAGGAAGTGGAATAGCTTAGCAAGTAATGTAGTGGAGGCGGGAACCATACATAGCTTTAAGACGAGGTATGACAAAGCTCAGGGAGCAGAGAGAGAGGACCTAGTAGCGATCAATGAAGAGGCGGGGCCAGGAGCTGAGTCTCGACCCATGCAACCACAGTCAGGTGAGTACAAACACACACACACACACACACACACAAAGGCAAAGGACCCAGGAGAATAAGGAGAACAGTCGTAGAGCCAGAAACGAATATGCACAGATAAGAAGGGAGGCCCAAAGACAATATGAAAATGACATAGCAGCGAAAGCCAAATCTGACCCGAAACTGTTGTACAGTCACATCAGGAGGAAAACAACAGTCAAGGACCAGGTAATCAGGCTAAGGAAGGAAGGAGGAGAGACAACAAGAAATGACCGTGAAGTATGTGAAGAACTCAACAAGAGATTCAAAGAAGTGTTCACAGAGGAGACAGAAGGGACTCCAGAAAGACGGAGAGGTGGGGCACACCACCAAGTGCTGGACACAGTGCACACAACCGAGGAAGAAGTGAAGAGGCTTCTGAGTGAGCTAGATACCTCAAAGGCAATGGGGCCAGATAACATCTCCCCATGGGTATTGAGAGAGGGAGCAGAGGCACTATGTGTACCCCTAACAACAATATTCAATACATCTATCGAAACAGGGAGATTGCCTGAGGCATGGAAGACAGCAAATGTAGTCCCAATCTTTAAAAAAGGAGACAGACATGAAGCATTAAACTACAGACCAGTGTCACTGACATGTATAGTATGCAAAATCATGGAGAAGATTATCAGGAGAAGAGTGGTGGAACACCTAGAAAGGAATGATCTCATCAACAGCAGCCAACATGGTTTCAGGGACGGGAAATCCTGTGTCACAAACCTACTGGAGTTCTATGACATGGTGACAGCAGTAAGACAAGAGAGAGAGGGGTGGGTGGATTGCATTTTCTTGGACTGCAAGAAGGCGTTTGACACAGTTCCACACAAGAGATTGGTGCAAAAACTGGAGGACCAAGCAGGGATAACAGGGAAGGCACTACAATGGATCAGGGAATACTTGTCAGGAAGACAGCAGCGAGTCATGGTACGTGGCGAGGTGTCAGAGTGGGCACCTGTGACCAGCGGGGTCCCGCAGGGGTCAGTCCTAGGACCAGTGCTGTTTCTGGTATTTGTGAACGACATGACGGAAGGAATAGACTCTGAGGTGTCCCTGTTTGCAGATGACGTGAAGTTGATGAGAAGAATTCACTCGATCGAAGACCAGGCAGAACTACAAAGGGATCTGGACAGGCTGCAGACCTGGTCCAGCAATTGGCTTCTGGAGTTCAATCCCACCAAGTGCAAGGTCATGAAGATTGGGGAAGGGCAAAGAAGGCCGCAGACGGAGTACAGTCTAGGGGGTCGAGACTACAAACCTCACTCAAGGAAAAAGATCTTGGGGTGAGTATAACACCAGGCACATCTCCTGAAGCGCACATCAACCAAATAACTGCTGCAGCATATGGGCGCCTAGCTAACCTCAGAACAGCATTCCGACATCTTAATAAGGAGTCATTCAGGACCCTGTACACCGTGTACGTTAGGCCCATATTGGAGTATGTGGCACCAGTTTGGAACCCACACCTAGCCAAGCGCGTAAAGAAACTAGAGAAAGTGCACAGGTTTGCAACAAGACTAGTCCCAGAGCTAAGAGGTATGTCCTACGAGGAGAGGTTAAGGGAAATCAACCTGACGACACTGGAGGACAGGAGAGATAGGGGGGACATGATAACGACATACAAAATACTGAGAGGAATTGACAAGGTGGACAAAGACAGGATGTTCCAGAGATTGGACACAGTAACAAGGGGACACAGTTGGAAGCTGAAGACACAGATGAACCACAGGGATGTTAGGAAGTATTTCTTCAGCCACAGAGTAGTCAGTAAGTGGAATAGTTTGGGAAGCGATGTAGTGGAGGCAGGATCCATACATAGCCTTAAGCAGAGGTATGATAAAGCTCACGGCTCAGGGAGAGTGACCTAGTAGCGATCAGTGAAGAGGCGGGGCCAGGAGCAACCTCAACTAGGTGAGTACACACACACATTGTTAATTAAAAACATACATTGCAAGTGATGAAACAATTGTTGCAGACGACACCCCCCCCCACACCCCCCCACACCCCCCCCACACACACACCTCTGCAACTGTAGCGACAAGCAGGTAATTTCACGCAATTATAGGAAGAGCGTGGAGGGAGGACGGTAGAGGGCAAGGAGACGACAGATAGGAAGAGAGGAAGGTAGGTGAAGAAAGTGGCCAGATATAATGGAAGATGATAGGAGACGCAGGAAAGAAATTGATGAAGGAAGCACCAGTGGAAATAAGTCTGTCTTGGCTCTTTTATTATAATAGATAATTTACACATACGTAACTACGTGTGATAATTTGTTACTGTATATATGTGTACCTGTACCTAAATAAACTTAGTGAGTGACGAATGACGGGGGAGGTAGGAAGGACGATAAGGAGAAGGGAGGTAGGAAGGACGATAAGGAGAAGGAAGGTAGGAAGGACGATAAGGAGAAGGAAGGTAGGAAGGACGATAAGGAGAAGGGAGGTAGGAAGGACGATAAGGAGAAGGAAGGTAGGAAGGACGATAAGGAGAAGGAAGGTAGGAAGGGCGATAAGGAGAAGGAAGGTAGGAAGGGCGATAAGGAGAAGGGAGGGAGGAAGGACGATAAGGAGAAGGAAGGTAGGAAGGACGATAAGGAGAAGGAAGGTAGGAAGGACGATAAGGAGAAGGAAGGTAGGAAGGACGATAAGGAGAAG
>NC_091332.1:7204193-7254193 GCF_038502225.1 Cherax quadricarinatus | reverse complement strand
ATACCGAAGGAACGACAAAATAGTTTTAGGATATATCAGCAAGACAGAATGATCCCTCTCATCATCACTCGCTTGCTAGATGTCTTCCTAGAGGTACACGAACATCATCCACCGACATATTCACTCCCTGGTATGTAAACAACTTGTCTTCATACTTCCTTCAAGTCTGGCGTCCAAGACTCTTTCCAAGACTTTTTACTCTAATACTTTACTGTGTCTACTGTTAGCTTTCCCATTTTACACACCTTTAGAAGCATAGAATCCAGGGAACACCTCAGCTGTCTGGTTTTTATCAGATAGTTGTTGTTGTTACTTGCTTTCTCGCTGCCTCTGGCTGCAACCTGTTGCCTACTGATTTCTGCTTTAGGTGCTTCGGCTACCAGAGGTCATTGGCTCCTGGGTCATGACATGTATGCTGACTAACTCGTTTTCTCTCGCTTCTGCAGAAACGGCAAGTCACGTGAGGCGAACGGCGAGTGTGAGAGATACACGGAGGTGGCTCCCCGCCGGACGCCGAGGCTGCAGGAGGCGCCGGAGATTCACGAAGCCTCACTGGAGACGGAGAGACACAGCACCAAAGTTCGCGAAGGTCGCCGCTCCAGTAGACACTCTAAGGTTGTCGAGAAACCCCCGAAAAACAACAATCACTTGAAGGATCTGAAGGAAGAGGCCGAGGGCAAGTGGAACCAGGAAAACCGGTTAAAAACGAAGGAGGGAACACGGGAGTACGAGACTCGAACCATCCTCGAACACAGAGTGAAAAGTGAGACTAACCACGTAGAAGAACGGAGAGAAAAGAAGGCTCGAGTGAAGCTAAAACCCAAGGTGGAAGTGAAGCCAGACACTGACGCCGTACAAAACCACGCCCGCCCGCCAGAGGCTGACGACAACCGTCTAGTACAAGAAGTGGAGGTGGACCAGGAGCTGCATCTCCACCACCACCATCACCACCTACAACACTACCAACAAGCTCAACAACAACAGCAACAAACGCAACAGCAGCAACAAACGCAACACCACCAACAACAGCAGCAGCAACAACAGCAGCACCATCAGCAACAGCACCATCACCAGCAACATCAGCAACCACAACACCATCAGCAACAACATCTACACCACCAACAACCACCGTCGTTACCACTACTACAACAACAGTTGTTAGCAGATGATATTGAAGTCGACTCGAACTGCCATGTAAATCTCGAAGTAGAAGACAAGAAAAAGAAGAAAGACGACAGAAGAGACGAGAAGAGAAAGAAGAAGTTGAAACACCTAGAAGAAGAAAACCTCTCTAAGTGAGTAGCTACTTCAGTTTGTCTTTATCTTATTTTCTTACCCAGAGGCCACTGAGGTTCTCATTTGAGATTCTGTGAGTTTTTTCTTTGAGGCTTTAAGTTTGGTTGTATGGGGGCTTCCGCTTGAGGAGGTTCAGCGACCACTAACTTGAGGCTCAGCAAACTATTATTCGGGGTTCTGTGATCTGACAGTGATTCAGAATGGATCGAGACAGTGTCTAGTAATCCCCACTTTATGAATTATCAATAAACAGTTGAAACAACGGTATAGCCACTGAAATTATGTTTTTATTGTTAACGGGCCGCGGGGGCGTTGACCCCCGAAACTTTGCTCAGTGGGGGACTATTGCCTACATTCCTCCTTTACTCTTTCCCCTCATCTGTTATGAAAACCAGTTATAAAAGAATGGAGAAAGAGAGAGAGAGAGAGAGAGAGACAGGGTAAGAAATTGCAACTTTTTCTTGTAAACAATTGAGCATAGTCATCAAACGAAAGCATTCACGAAGTTAGGAAAGAAAACAGAACAGAATTTTTTTTCAGGGATCAAAGTAAATGGCGGTGATGGTGATTTTTATGATGGTAATGATAGAAATGGTTGTGAGGATGATGACGTAACAGATGGACTTCAGGGGAAAAGATGTGGAAATGGTGAAAGTGAATTTTTAGACTTATTAGCGGAGTTGTGTAGAGCTCTAGGCTGTCATCATGAACGTCAGACTGACGGGAGTTGTATACAGCTCTATGCTGTCATCATGAACGTCAAACTGACAGGAGTTGCGTACAGCTCTACACTGTCATCATGAACGTCAAACTGACAGGAGTTGCGTACAGCTCTACACTGTCATCATGAACGTCAGACTGACGGGAGTTGTATACAGCTCTACGCTGTCATCATCAACGTCAGACTGACGGGAGTTGTATACAGCTCTACGCTGTCATCATCAACGTCAGACTGACGGGAGTTGTATACAGCTCTACACTGTCATCATCAACGTCAGACTGACGAAATCAAACCTTTAACAAAAGTGGCCCAAGTTATTAAAAAAAAATAGTCTGTGATGTATACTTTAGAATAGCGGTA
Source organism: Cherax quadricarinatus (assembly GCF_038502225.1). Taxonomy (NCBI): domain Eukaryota; kingdom Metazoa; phylum Arthropoda; class Malacostraca; order Decapoda; family Parastacidae; genus Cherax; species Cherax quadricarinatus. The sequence continues at coordinate 7,251,816 of NC_091332.1, read as the reverse complement.
AACTTATTATTATTATATTGAAAGGAAGCGCTAGACCCTAATGAATCATGTGCGCTAAGAGGAACCTTTAGAATGTACTGCAAACTTGCCAAGCACATAAACCATATGGAAACAAAACCTGTAACAGTGAGTTGTCTTCATATTTCGACCTCCAACTGATGTCCTCTTCAGCAGATACGAGAGAATGAAGAAAAAAACATAGTGGTTTGTGGAGGGAGAGGTGGCTAGTACTCTTGTTTTCTTTTTTTATTTTTTGTGCAGATAGGTTATTTAGTCTCGTATCTTGATTTGAGGAATTGGGGCTGCCTCTTACGTCCCCCTATGTGTTATGATGACCAGCAGAGTGACTGGTGTGGAGACAGTGTCTTGCTCAGTGAGACAGTGTCTTGCTCAGTGAGACAGTGTCTTGCTCAGTGAGACAGTGTCTTGCTCAGTGAGGCAGTGTCTTGCTCAGTGAGGCAGTGTCTTGCTCAGTGAGGCAGTGTCTTGCTCAGTGAGACAGTGTCTTGCTCAGTGAGACAGTGTCTTGCTCAGTGAGACAGTGTCTTGCTCAGTGAGACAGTGTCTTGCTCAGTGAGACAGTGTCTTGCTCAGTGAGACAGTGTCTTGCTCAGTGAGGCAGTGTCTTGCTCAGTGAGACAGTGTCTTGCTCAGTGAGGAACCTCCACCACACCAGGCTTGGTTTGCTTTTTCCTGAAATATGTTTTGTTGGGTTTGTACACAGTGCCACCTGGCAGGTGTGTTTCGTCTTACCTGGCTCACTCAGGGGTGCCACGCAGTGCCACCTGGCAGGTATGTCTCGTCTTACCTGCCTCACTCAGGGGTGCTACACAGTGCCACCTGGCAGATGTGTTTTCGTCTTACCTGGCTCACTCAGGGGTGCCACACAGTGCCACCTGGCAGGTGTGTCTCGTCTTACCTGCCTCACTTAGGGGTGCTACACAGTGCCACCTGGCAGGTGTATCTCATCTTGCCTGCTTCACTCAGGGGTGCCACACAGTGCCACCTGGCAGGTGTATCTCATCTTGCCTGCCTCACTCAGGGGTGCCACACAGTGCCACCTGGCAGGTGTATCTCATCTTGCCTGCCTCACTCAGGGGTGCCACACAGTGCCACCTGGCAGGTGTATCTCATCTTGCCTGCTTCACTCAGGGGTGCCACACAGTGCCACCTGGCAGGTGTATCTCATCTTACCTGGCTCACTCAGGGGTGTTACACAGTGCCACCTGACAGGTGTGCCTCGTCTTACCTGCCTCACTCAAGTGTGCCACACAGTGCCACCTGACAGGTGTGCCTCATCTTACCTGCCTCACTCAGGTGTACCACACAGTACCACCTGACAGGTGTGCCTCATCTTACGTGCCTCACTCAGGTGTACCACACAGTACCACCTGGCAGGTGTGCCTCATCTTACCTGCCTCACTCAGGTGTACCACACAGTACCACCTGGCAGGTGTGCCTCATCTTACCTGCCTCACTCAGGGGTGCCACACAGTACCACCTGGCAGGTGTGCCTCATCTTACCTGCCTCACTCAGGGGTGCCACACAGTACCACCTGGCAGGTGTGCCTCATCTTACCTGCCTCACTCAGGTGTACCACACAGTACCACCTGGCAGGTGTGCCTCATCTTACCTGCCTCACTCAGGGGTGCCACACAGTACCACCTGGCAGGTGTGCCTCATCTTACCTGCCTCACTCAGGGGTGCCACACAGTACCACCTGGCAGGTGTGCCTCATCTTACCTGCCTCACTCAGGTGTACCACACAGTACCACCTGGCAGGTGTGCCTCATCTTACCTGCCTCACTCAGGGGTGCCACACAGTACCACCTGGTAGGTGTGCCTCATCTTACCTGCCTCACTCAGGTGTACCACACAGTACCACCTGGTAGGTGTGCCTCATCTTACCTGCCTCACTCAGGGGTGCCACACAGTACCACCTGGTAGGTGTGCCTCATCTTACCTGCCTCACTCAGGGGTGCCACACAGTGCCACCTGGCAGGTGTGCCTCATCTTACCTGCCTCACTCAGGGGTGCCACACAGTACCACCTGGCAGGTGTGCCTCATCTTACCTGCCTCACTCAGGGGTGCCACACAGTACCACCTGGCAGGTGTGCCTCATCTTACCTGCCTCACTCAGGGGTGCCACACAGTACCACCTGGCAGGTGTGCCTCATCTTACCTGCCTCACTCAGGGGTGCCACACAATTATGTCCTCATTTAGTACTGTTATAAACTTGTATTGAGTATTTTTTATTTTAATAAATAACATTTTAACTCTACAAAACTTGTGTGATTATTATTTATTGTAAAGAACTTAGTTGTTGCCACATATTTTATCGTTGTTTTGATGTGGCAACGCCGCTCCCGCATGTTCACTGGGCATTGATTTGGTCAGAATTATTATTTAGTATTGTAAGGCAAGGTGCGTTTGTGTGTGTTTCCTGTCGCAAAAGTGAGTCTGGTGTTAGTGTTAAGTGTAATGTTCTTGTCCCTGGCACTCATACTGGCATACTTTGCAATGCGTGTTTAGTCGGGAAACAGAATCCTGGCTTCCTGTTTTGGTGCCAGCATGTCAAATGCAGACATATCAAGCAGTATACACAGCCAGCACAAGTGGAATTATCTTGGTGTCTGGACCATGCTCGGGTTCTGAGAAATGAACATGTGAATGTTGAAGCCAAAGTTACTGTTTCAAGTTTGCGTTATATCATCCTTGTACATCACAGTGAGTTGACAGGCCACACATATTACCTGGAGAGAGTTCCGGGGGTCAACGCCCCCGCGGCCCGGTCTGTGACCAGGCCTCATGGTAGATCAGGGCCTGATCAATCAGGATGTTACTGCTGGCTGCACGCAATCCAGCATACGAACCACAGCCCGGCTGGTTAGGTACCGACTTTAGGTGCTTGTCCAGTGCCTTGGGAAGTGTTGGGGCCAGTGTGTGCCGCCCGACTGTCTGAAACAAAACATGGTTTGCTAAGACGTGTGTTTGACCTTCCGCCTTCAACAGTGTCTTACTTTGACATAGATCCCTGTTGATTATGTGTTTGTGTGTGTGTCTGGTCCTCTGTGTTATAAGAGGCACTGTGAAGCAGATCCTGTCTATTCGCCAAGTTAAATGTTCTTTTATAATTACTCAGGTGCCTGTAGGGACCTCGGAGAGTTTTTTCGACATTTCCAACTTAACACTGTTTTAAATAATGCTGGTTATTTTACCTTGGTGGTATTTATCAGTCTTGTGTATTCGTGCTAGCAGCTCTTATTTTTGAGACTTAATTTCACCTTTGTTGTTTTTATGTAACATTCACAGTACTTCAATGTTAGGTGACCCCGTGGCCTGGCTGGCAAAGCTCTCGCTTCACACACGGAGGGCCCGGGTTCGGTTCCCGGCGGGGTAGAAACATTTCGACGTGTTTCCTTACACCTGTTGTCCTGTTCACCTAGCAGCAAATAGGTACCTGGGTGTTAGTCGACTGGTGTGGGTCGCATCCTGGGGGACAAGATTAAGGACCCCAATGGAAATAAGTTAGACAGTCCTCGATGACGCACTGACTTCCTTGGGTTATCCTGGGTTGCTAACCCTCCAGGGTTAAAAATCCCAACGAAATCTTATTCTAAGTTTTAATTTATAGAAGACTGTATGTAGCTGGTCTTAGCAAGTACCTTAATATATTATAATATAGGTAAAGAGTTTGAAAACATCTCCCATCCTGAAACAAGTAAAGTTGCAACTAACATCCATGTCTTTATTTGTCATTAAGTTTCACAAATATATTTTTTATTGAAAATATAAGGAAGCAAAAGAATTTTAACTCCATATAAGAGTTACAGTGAAGCTTGAATACAGAATACAGTCGATCTTATGAAAGTTCACACCTGTTATACCCGGTGAACTACAGTCATCTCTACTCTAAAATTATAATAAGATATAATCTTATTAATAAATATGTAAGATATAAAACATTATCACTTAACATTTTTATTATTCAATATATATATATATATATATATATATATATATATATATATATATATATATATATATATATATATATATATATATATATATATATATATATATATATATATGTAAGCTGCCATCTGAGACCTACACAAGGATTCAGTAACGTATTTGTAGTTGTAGTAATACTGTTAGTTGTCAATTAGGCAACACTCACCCCCTCCCATCACCCCCTCCCATCACCCCTCCCTCCACCTCCCTCAATCACCGCCCCAACCTTGGTTAATGTGTTTCTGTAATTAACTGTTAGTTTCCAGGGGGGGGAGGGAAATTATAATTACCTATTCGTAATTACCAATTTATAATTATTTGTAATTATATAATCGTAGCTCCTGGAGCTGTGTTCCAGGTCTCCCGTCTTCACTAATTAATTTTTCAAAAGAAAAAATATTTTAAATTAAAAATGTGATGTGTTGCAGACGTTGTATGGTTGATATATACACCTGGTGATGTGTTGCAGACGTTGTTTGGTTGATATATACACCTGGTGATGTGTTGCAGACGTTGTTTGGTTGATATATACACCTGGTGATGTGTTGCAGACGTTGTTTGGTTGATATATATACCTGGTGATGTGTTGCAGACGTTGTATGGTTGATATATACACCTGGTGATGTGTTGCAGACGTTGTATGGTTGATATATACACCTGGTGATGTGTTGCAGACGTTGTATGGTTGATATATACACCTGGTGATGTGTTGCAGACGTTGTATGGTTGATATATACACCTGGTGATGTGTTGCAGACGTTGTATGGTTGATATATACACCTGGTGATGTGTTGCAGACGTTGTATGGTTGATATATACACCTGGTGATGTGTTGCAGACGTTGTTTGGTTGATATATACACCTGGTGATGTGTTGCAGTTGTATGGTTGATATATACACCTGGTGATGTGTTGCAGACGTTGTTTGGTTGATATATATACCTGGTGATGTGTTGCACAGACGTTGTTTGGTTGATATATATACCTGGTGATGTGTTGCAGACGTTGTATGGTTGATATATACACCTGGTGATGTGTTGCAGACGTTGTTTGGTTGATATATATACCTGGTGATGTGTTGCAGACGTTGTATGGTTGATATATACACCTGGTGATGTGTTGCAGACGTTGTATGGTTGATATATACACCTGGTGATGTGTTGCAGACGTTGTATGGTTGATATATACACCTGGTGATGTGTTGCAGACGTTGTATGGTTGATATATACACCTGGTGATGTGTTGCAGACGTTGTTTGGTTGATATATACACCTGGTGATGTGTTGCAGACGTTGTTTGGTTGATATATATACCTGGTGATGTGTTGCAGACGTTGTATGGTTGATATATACACCTGGTGATGTGTTGCAGACGTTGTTTGGTTGATATATACACCTGGTGATGTGTTGCAGACGTTGTATGGTTGATATATACACCTGGTGATGTGTTGCAGACGTTGTATGGTTGATATATACACCTGCTGATGTGTTGCAGACGTTGTATGGTTGATATATACACCTGGTGATGCGTTGCAGATGTTGTTTGGTTGATATATACACCTGGTGGTGTGTTGCAGACGTTATGTGGTTGATATATACACCTGGTGGTGTGTTGCAGACGTTATGTGGTTGATACACCTGGTGGTGTGTTGCAGACGTTATGTGGTTGATACACCTGGTGGTGTGTTGCAGACGTTATGTGGTTGATACACCTGGTGGTGTGTTGCAGACGTTATGTGGTTGATACACCTGGTGGTGTGTTGCAGACGTTATGTGGTTGATACACCTGGTGGTGTGTTGCAGACGTTATGTGGTTGATACACCTGGTGGTGTGTTGCAGACGTTATGTGGTTGATACACCTGGTGGTATGTTGCAGACGTTATGTGGTTGATTCACCTGGTGGTGTGTTGCAGACGTTATGTGGTTGATACACCTGGTGGTGTGTTGCAGACGTTATGTGGTTGATACACCTGGTGGTATGTTGCAGACGTTATGTGGTTGATACACCTGGTGGTGTGTTGCAGACGTTATGTGGTTGATACACCTGGTGGTATGTTGCAGACGTTATGTGGTTGATACACCTGGTGGTGTGTTGCAGACGTTATGTGGTTGATACACCTGGTGGTGTGTTGCAGACGTTATGTGGTTGATACACCTGGTGGTGTGTTGCAGACGTTATGTGGTTGATACACCTGGTGGTATGTTGCAGACGTTATGTGGTTGATACACCTGGTGGTGTGTTGCAGACGTTATGTGGTTGATACACCTGGTGGTGTGTTGCAGACGTTATGTGGTTGATACACCTGGTGGTATGTTGCAGACGTTATGTGGTTGATTCACCTGGTGGTGTGTTGCAGACGTTATGTGGTTGATACACCTGGTGGTGTGTTGCAGACGTTATGTGGTTGATACACCTGGTGGTATGTTGCAGACGTTATGTGGTTGATACACCTGGTGGTGTGTTGCAGACGTTGTATGGTTGATATATACACCTGGTGATGCGTTGCAGATGTTGTTTGGTTGATATATACACCTGGTGGTGTGTTGCAGACGTTATGTGGTTGATATATACACCTGGTGGTGTGTTGCAGACGTTATGTGGTTGATACACCTGGTGGTGTGTTGCAGACGTTATGTGGTTGATACACCTGGTGGTGTGTTGCAGACGTTATGTGGTTGATACACCTGGTGGTGTGTTGCAGACGTTATGTGGTTGATACACCTGGTGGTGTGTTGCAGACGTTATGTGGTTGATACACCTGGTGGTGTGTTGCAGACGTTATGTGGTTGATACACCTGGTGGTGTGTTGCAGACGTTATGTGGTTGATACACCTGGTGGTATGTTGCAGACGTTATGTGGTTGATTCACCTGGTGGTGTGTTGCAGACGTTATGTGGTTGATACACCTGGTGGTGTGTTGCAGACGTTATGTGGTTGATACACCTGGTGGTATGTTGCAGACGTTATGTGGTTGATACACCTGGTGGTATGTTGCAGACGTTATGTGGTTGATACACCTGGTGGTATGTTGCAGACGTTATGTGGTTGATACACCTGGTGGTGTGTTGCAGACGTTATGTGGTTGATACACCTGGTGGTGTGTTGCAGACGTTATGTGGTTGATACACCTGGTGGTGTGTTGCAGACGTTATGTGGTTGATACACCTGGTGGTATGTTGCAGACGTTATGTGGTTGATACACCTGGTGGTGTGTTGCAGACGTTATGTGGTTGATACACCTGGTGGTGTGTTGCAGACGTTATGTGGTTGATACACCTGGTGGTATGTTGCAGACGTTATGTGGTTGATACACCTGGTGGTGTGTTGCAGACGTTATGTGGTTGATACACCTGGTGGTGTGTTGCAGACGTTATGTGGTTGATACACCTGGTGGTGTGTTGCAGACGTTATGTGGTTGATACACCTGGTGGTATGTTGCAGAATTTATGTGGTTGATACACCTGGTGGTGTGTTGCAGACGTTATGTGGTTGATACACCTGGTGGTGTGTGTGGCGAGATGTTTACTGTTACAATGTTTTCGTTGTACATTGTCTGCTGTTGTTGTTCCAGGGTGTGCAACATGTTCCAGGGTGTGCAACATGTTCCAGGGTGTGCAACATGTTCCAGGGTGTGCAACATGTTGTTCCAGGGTGTGCAACATGTTCCAGGGTGTGCAACATGTTCCAGGGTGTGCAACATGTTCCAGGGTGTGCAACATGTTGTTCCAGGGTGTGCAACATGTTGTTCCAGGGTGTGCAACATGTTCCAGGGTGTGCAACATGTTGTTCCAGGGTGTGCAACATGTTGTTCCAGGGTGTGCAACATGTTCCAGGGTGTGCAACATGTTGTTCCAGGGTGTGCAACATGTTCCAGGGTGTGCAACATGTTCCAGGGTGTGCAACATGTTGTTCCAGGGTGTGCAACATGTGTGCTCTCTTCACTCCCTTTCCTGTTCTCAGTAGATAACAACACTAGCCACGGCTTCCTATCATCTTCACAGCAGACATAACACTAGCCACGGCTTCCTATCATCTTCACAGCAGACATAACACTAGCCACGGCTTCCTATCATCTTCACAGCAGACATAACACTAGCCACGGCTTCCTATCATCTTCACAGCAGACATAACATTAGCCACGGCTTCCTATCATCTTCACAGCAGACATAACATTAGCCACGGCTTCCTATCATCTTCACAGCAGACATAACACTAGCCACGGCTTCCTATCATCTTCACAGCAGACATAACACTAGCCACGGCTTCCTATCATCTTCACAGCAGACATAAAAATACTAGCCACGGCTTCCTGTCATCATCACAGCAGACATAACACTAGCCACGGGTTCCTATCATCTTCACAGCAGACATAACACTAGCCACGGCTTCCTATCATCATCACAGCAGACATAACACTAGCCACGGGTTCCTATCATCTTCACAGCAGACATAACACTAGGCACAGTTTCCTCTCATCTTCACAGCAGACAGATAACACTAGGCACAGTTTCCTATCATCTTCCCAGCAGACAGATAACACTAGGCACAGTTTCCTATCATCTTCACAGCAGACAAATAACACTAGCCACAGTTTCCTATCATCTTCACAGCAGACAAATAACACTAGCCACAGTTTCCTATCATCTTCACAGCAGACAGATAACACTAGCCACAGTTTCCTATCATCTTCACAGCAGACAAATAACACTAGGCACAGATTCCTATTATCTTCACAGCAGACAGATAACACTAGCCACAGCTTTCTATCATCTTCCCAGCAGACAAATAACACTAGGCACAGATTCCTATCATCTTCACAGCAGACAGATAACACTAGCCACAGCTTTCTATCATCTTCCCAGCAGACAAATAACACTAGCCACAGCTTTCTATCATCTTCCCAGCAGACGAATAACACTAGCCACAGCTTTCTATCATCTTCCCAGCAGACAGATAACACTAGCCACAGATTCCTATCATCTTCACAGCAGACAGATAACACTAGCCACGGGTTCCTATTATCTTCACAGCAGACAGATAACACTAGCCACGGGTTCCTATCATCTTCACAGCAGACAGATAACACTACCCACGGGTTCCTATTATCTTCACAGCAGACAGATAACACTAGCCACAGTTTCCTATCATCTTCACAGCAGACAGATAACACTAGGCACAGCTTCCTATTATCTTCACAGCAGACAGATAACACTAGCCACGGGTTCCTATTATCTTCACAGCAGACAGATAACACTAGCCACAGATTCCTATCATCTTCACAGTAGACAGATAACACTAGCCACAGATTCCTATCATCTTCACAGCAGACAGATAACACTAGCCACGGGTTCCTATTATCTTCACAGCAGACAGATAACACTAGCCACGGGTTCCTATTATCTTCACAGCAGACAGATAACACTAGCCACAGATTCCTATCATCTTCACAGCAGACAGATAACACTAGCCACGGGTTCCTATTATCTTCACAGCAGACAGATAACACTAGCCACGGGTTCCTATTATCTTCACAGCAGACAGATAACACTAGCCACAGATTCCTATCATCTTCACAGCAGACAGATAACACTAGCCACGGGTTCCTATCATCTTCACAGCAGACAGATAATACTAGCCACGGGTTCCTATTATCTTCACAGCAGACAGATAACACCAGCCACGGGTTCCTATTATCTTCACAGCAGACAGATAACACTAGCCACAGATTCCTATCATCTTCACAGCAGACAGATAACACTAGCCACAGATTCCTATCATCTTCACAGCAGACAGATAACACTAGCCACGGGTTCCTATCATCTTCACAGCAGACAGATAACACTAGCCACGGGTTCCTATTATCTTCACAGCAGACAGATAACACTAGCCACAGATTCCTATCATCTTCACAGCAGACAGATAACACTAGCCACAGATTCCTATCATCTTCACAGCAGACAGATAACACTAGCCACGGGTTCCTATCATCTTCACAGCAGACAGATAACACTAGCCACGGGTTCCTATTATCTTCACAGCAGACAGATAACACTAGCCACGGGTTCCTATTATCTTCACAGCAGACAGATAACACTAGCCACAGATTCCTATCATCTTCACAGCAGACAGATAACACTAGCCACAGATTCCTATCATCTTCACAGCAGGCAGATAACACTAGCCACGGGTTCCTATTATCTTCACAGCAGACAGATAACACTAGCCACGGGTTCCTATTATCTTCACAGCAGACAGATAACACTAGCCACAGATTCCTATCATCTTCACAGCAGACAGATAACACTAGCCACAGATTCCTATCATCTTCACAGCAGACAGATAACACTAGCCACAGATTCCTATCATCTTCACAGCAGACAGATAACACTAGCCACAGATTCCTGTCATCTTCACAGCAGACAGATAACACTAGCCACAGATTCCTATCATCTTCACAGCAGACAGATAACACTAGCCACGGGTTCCTATCATCTTCACAGCAGACAGATAACACTAGCCACGGGTTCCTATTATCTTCACAGCAGACAGATAACACTAGCCACAGCTTCCTATCATCTTCACAGCAGACAGATAACACTAGCCACAGATTCCTATCATCTTCACAGCAGACAGATAACACTAGCCACAGATTCCTATCATCTTCACAGCAGACAGATAACACTAGCCACGGGTTCCTATCATCTTCACAGCAGACAGATAACACTAGCCACGGGTTCCTATTATCTTCACAGCAGACAGATAACACTAGCCACAGATTCCTATCATCTTCACAGCAGACAGATAACACTAGCCACGGGTTCCTATCATCTTCACAGCAGACAGATAACACTAGCCACGGGTTCCTATTATCTTCACAGCAGACAGATAACACTAGCCACAGCTTCCTATCATCTTCACAGCAGACAGATAACACTAGCCACGGGTTCCTATTATCTTCACAGCAGACAGATAACACTAGCCACAGCTTCCTATCATCTTCACAGCAGACAGATAACACTAGCCACAGCTTCCTATCATCTTCACAGCAGACAGATAACACTAGCCACGGGTTCCTATCATCTTCACAGCAGACAGATAACACTAGCCACAGCTTCCTATCATCTTCACAGCAGACAGTTAACACTAGCCACGGGTTCCTATCATCTTCACAGCAGACAGATAACACTAGCCACGGGTTCCTATCATCTTCACAGCAGACAGTTAACACTAGCCACAGCTTCCTATCATCTTCACAGCAGACAGTTAACACTAGCCACGGGTTCCTATCATCTTCACAGCAGACAGTTAACACTAGCCACGGGTTCCTATCATCTTCACAGCAGACAGATAACACTAGCCACAGCTTCCTATCATCTTCACAGCAGACAGTTAACACTAGCCACGGGTTCCTATCATCTTCACAGCAGACAGTTAACACTAGCCACGGGTTCCTATCATCTTCCCAGCAGACAGATAACACTAGCCACAGCTTCCTATCATCTTCACAGCAGACAGATAACACTAGCCACGGGTTCCTATCATCTTCACAGCAGACAGTTAACACTAGCCACGGGTTCCTATCATCTTCCCAGCAGACAGATAACACGAGCCACAGCTTCCTATCATCTTCACAGCAGACAGATAACACTAGCCACGGGTTCCTATCATCTTCACAGCAGACAGTTAACACTAGCCACGGGTTCCTATCATCTTCCCAGCAGACAGATAACACTAGCCACAGTTTCCTATCATCTTCACAGCAGACAGATAACACTAGCCACAGTTTCCTATCATCTTCACAGCAGACAAATAACACTAGCCACAGTTTCCTATCATCTTCACAGCAGACAGATAACACTAGCCACAGTTTCCTATCATCTTCCCAGCAGACAGATAACACTAGCCACAGTTTCCTATCATCTTCCCAGCAGACAGATAACACTAGCCACAGTTTCCTATCATCTTCCCAGCAGACAGATAACACTAGCCACAGCTTTCTATCATCTTCACAGCAGACAGATAACACTAGCCACAGCTTCCTATCATCTTCACAGCAGACAGTTAACACTAGCCACAGCTTCCTATCATCTTCACAGCAGACAGTTAACACTAGCCACAGCTTCCTATCATCTTCACAGCAGACAGATAACACTAGCCACGGGTTCCTATCATCTTCCCAGCAGACAGATAACACTAGCCACAGTTTCTATTATCACTCGCGACAAGAACGTTGTAATCATCAACAATGATTGGTTGTAAGAGTGAGTTTTGTAAGCATGTTAACAGAGGTTGTTCAAACTGTCTGGAAACCTTTCCCTCTCCTCTGTGCTTCTTATCTTCCTCATTAGTTTCACATCATCTGCAAACAGTGATACGTAGAATTCAATTTCCTCAGGCAGGTCATTTATGTATATCAGGGACAGCAGGGTGTGCGTGTGTGTGCGTGTGTGTGTGTGTGTGTGCATGTGTATGCGTGTGTGTGTGCGTGTGCGTGTGTGCGTGTGTGTGTGCGTGTGTGTGTGCGTGTGTGCGTGTGTGCGTGTGCGCGTGTGCGTGTGTGTGTGTCTGTGTGTGTGTGTGCGTGTGTGTGTGTGTGTGTGTGTGTGTGTGTGTGTGTGTGTGTGTGTGTGTGTGTGTACTCGCCGAATTGTGTTTGCGATGGTCGAGTCTCGGCTCCTGGCCCCGCCGGTACACTCGCCAACATTATTAGTTCCTTGCCTCTTGGTTATACCTACTTTTAATACTGTGTATTAAGGTTTGCCTCTACTCTTTCATTTAGCTCATTCTACGTGTCACCCCAAGACTGAAAAAGTATTTCCCAACATCCATGATGTTGAAAATAAATGGTATAAAATACCGACACAATGGAAACATAAACACATATGCAGTCTAATGTGATTCTTTATTGACAACGTTTCGCCCACACAGTGGGCTTTTTCAAGTCACGAACAGATCTACCTGGGGTGGAAGGCACGGGAGTATTTATAGTCAGGTTCAGAATGTTGAGGTAAGGTGGAGAATGCTGCATCTGATGATCTACCGGGTGGGGTTATAGAGTCTTGGGTAGCTTGGCAGGGGTATTGGACAAGTTGTGAGTAGACCTTCTGCAGTGTTCTATGTTCTTAAGTGGGATAGCGATGAAGAAGTTTCTTGGCGAGTGGTTCAGCTATGTTATAGAAGCCATTGTTCTGGTTGAAATTGTTGGTTATAGAGATAAGCGATGATTCCAGGATTCTTCGGTATTGAGTGTTGTCTTCTGTGGCGATAAGTCTTGAGTTTCTGTAGTTAATTAAATGGTTGTGTGAATTACGATGTTGTACACAGGCATTCCTTGTATCGTCAGTCCTGCTTGCGTATTGGTGTTCTGAGATACGTGTTTGGAGGTCTCTTGATGTTTCGCCCACGTATAATTTGTTGCTGTCATTACAAGGGATTACGTATACCCCTGCAGAGAATGGAAGCTTGTCCTGTCTACTACTGGTGATGTCCTTGATGATCGTGGTTGTGGAGGTAGATACTTGGAATGATGTATTGGAAAAGATGTTGGAAACATGTTTGGCAATGGAGTTGGTGGGGAGGACTATGTATCTCTTCTCGGCAGTGTCTCCTCTGGGTGTGTTGAAGATGTTTAATGCTCGCCGTCTTCAGTCTCTGATGAAGAAGAAGTCGACAACACTCTTCCTTTCCTTGATGTTCTTCTCTGCAAAACTGACCATGAACTTCGTTTTAAAGTCTATCGAAAACCAACCAACCAAAACGATCTTCTCCACTTCTACTCTCACCACGACACCAAAACTAAACGTGGTGTAATTATAGGCTTCTTCCTGCGCGCACTCAGAATCTGCAGCAATGAGTTCCTTGAGGAAGAATGCACTATAATTGAACAAGTATTTTCTAAACTCCACTATCCTCGTCACTTCGTCAGAGACTGCAGACGGCGAGCATTAAACATCTTCAACACACCCAGAGAAGACACTGCCGAGAAGAGATACATAGTCCTCCCCACCAACTCCATTGCCAAACATGTTTCCAACATTTCCAATACATCATTCCAAGTATCTACCTCCACAACCACGACCATCAAGGACATCACCAGTAGTAGACAGTTTGTTAGGTAAGACACATATGCAACAGTTAGGTATCTTTATTATGAAACGTTTCGCCTACACAGTAGGCTTCTTCAGTCAAGTACAGAAAAGTTGATAGAAGCAGAAGATACTTGAAGACGATGTAATCAGTCCATCACCCTTAAAGTTTTGAGGTGGTCAGTCCCTCAGTCTGGAGAAGAGCATTGTTCCATAGTATGAAACAATATGGAGAAGAAGTGACAGGATGGAGCTTTTTATAGCGCCAAGAGGTGAGACGTAGGCCACTCAGATGTTGAGAGGTCAGGTCCCTCTCAAATCCAGCCCCTCTCACTAGTGGAAGTTGTCGAAGTTGATTGCAGGTCTGTACCAAGATACCCTTGTGTTGCAGTGTCTGACAGATTGAACATTAAAATGGTTACATCGTCTACATCGATTACATCGATTACATCGTCTTCAAGTATCTTCTGCTTCTATCAACTTTTCTGTACTTGACTGAAGAAGCCTACTGTGTAGGCGAAACGTTTCATAATAAAGATACCTAACTGTTGCATATGTGTCTTACCTAACAACCTGTCGGTATTTTATACCATTTTAATGTTCAGTAGTAGACAGGACAAGCTTCCATCATCTGCAGGGGTATACATAATCCCTTGTAATGACTGCAACAAATTATACGTGGGCGAAACATCAAGAGACCTCCAAACACATATTTCAGAACACCAATACGCAAGCAGGACTGACGATACAAGGAATGCCTGTGCACAACATCGCAATTCACACAATCATTTAATTAACTACAGAAACTCAAGACTTATCGCCACAGAAGACAACACTCAATACCGAAGAATCCTGGAATCATCGCTTATCTCTATAACCAACAATTTCAACCAGAACAATGGCTTCTATAACATAGCTGAGCCACTCGCCAAGAAACTTCTTCATCGCTATCCCACATAAGAACATAGAACACTGCAGAAGGCCTACTCATAACTTGTCCAATACCCCTGCCAAGCTACCCATGACTCTATAACCCCACCCGGTAGATCATCAGATGCAGCATTCTCCACCTGACCTCAACATTCTGAACCTGACTATAAATACTCCCGTGCCTTCCACCCCAGGTAGATCTGTTTGTGACTTGAAAAAGCCCACTATGTAGGCGAAACGTTGTCAATAAAGGATCACATTAAACT
This sequence comes from Cherax quadricarinatus, assembly GCF_038502225.1. Lineage (NCBI taxonomy): Eukaryota > Metazoa > Arthropoda > Malacostraca > Decapoda > Parastacidae > Cherax > Cherax quadricarinatus. The sequence goes on along the minus strand of NC_091332.1, from coordinate 7,236,518 downwards.
GCATATGTGTTTGTTTCCATCCATGATGTTCATTTGTGTCTTCTCCTTCAATCTATATTCCTTCACCCCTGTGCCTCATATTTCTAACAGTCTGTTCTTATCTTCTCTGTCAAATCCTCTGAGCATCATGTATGTCAGAGATAAGATAGGTCCCCTTAAAAATAACTATGGGCATCTTACTGACAAAGAGAATGAAATGTGCTCGATTTTAAATAATTATTTTCTCTCGGTTTTTACACAGGAAGACACTAATAATATTCCGGTAATTAATTTTTATAGTGGATCAGAAGAAGATAAATTATGTAACATCACAGTCACTAGTGAAATGGTTGTGAAGCAGATAGACCGACTGAAGCAAAGTAAGTCACCGGGTCCTGATGAGGTTTTTTCAAGGGTTCTTAAGGAATGCAAAATGGAAGTCTGTGAACCATTAACTAATATTTTTAATTTATCTCTTCAGACAGGTGTAGTGTCTGATATATGGAAGATGGCTAATGTAATTCCTATTTTTAAAACAGGGGACAAGTCGTTACCGTCAAATTACCGCCCAATAAGCCTGACCTCAATTGTAGGCAAATTACTAGAGTCAATTATAGCTGAGATTATAAGAAGCCATCTCGATAAGCATAGCTTGATTGTTAGGTAAGACACATATGCAACAGTTAGGTATCTTTATTATGAAACGTTTCGCCTACACAGTAGGCTTCTTCAGTCAAGTACAGAAAAGTTGATAGAAGCAGAAAATACTTGAAGACGATGTAATCAGTCCATCACCCTTAAAGTTTTGAGGTGGTCAGTCCCTCAGTCTGGAGAAGAGCATTGTTCCATAGTATGAAACAATATGGAACAATGCTCTTCTCCAGACTGAGGGACTGACCACCTCAAAACTTTAAGGGTGATGGACTGATTACATCGTCTTCAAGTATCTTCTGCTTCTATCAACTTTTCTGTACTTGACTGAAGAAGCCTACTGTGTAGGCGAAACGTTTCATAATAAAGATACCTAACTGTTGCATATGTGTCTTACCTAACAACCTGTCGGTATTTTATACCATTTTAATGTTCATAGCTTGATTATTGATACTCAGCATGGATTCACAAGAGGCCGGTCTTGTCTAACTAATTTATTAACTTTCTTCAGTAAAGCTTTTGAGGCTGTTGACCACGATAAAGAATTTGATATTGTTTACTTAGATTTTAGTAAGGCATTTGATAGAGTTCCGCACCAAAGACTGTTGAAGAAAGTAGCAGCTCATGGCATTGGGGGAAGGGTGCTCTCGTGGATCGAATCATGGCTCACAGACAGGAAGCAAAGAGTGTCCATAAATGGGGTTAAATCCGAGTGGGGATCAGTAACAAGTGGGGTTCCACAGGGATCAGTCTTGGGCCCGTTGTTGTTTATAATATATATCAATGATCTTGATGAAGGAATTACTAGTGATATGAGCAAATTCGCCGATGACACGAAGATAGGTAGGATAATTGATTCAAACGTAGATGTTAGGGAACTTCAGGAGGATTTAGACAAACTCTACTCTTGGTCAGAAAAGTGGCAGATGCAGTTCAATGTAGATAAATGCAAGGTTCTGAAGCTCGGGAGTGTCCATAACCCTAGCACTTATAAGTTAAATAATGTAGAACTTAGCCATACAGATTGCGAAAGGGACTTGGGGGTTATGGTAAGCAGCAACCTTAAACCAAGACAGCAATGCCTAAGCGTACGTAATAAGGCAAATAGATTACTGGGATTTATATCAAGAAGTGTAAGCAACAGAAGTCCAGAGGTCATACTGCAGCTTTATACATCATTAGTAAGGCCTCACCTAGATTATGCAGCTCAATTCTGGTCTCCATATTACAGAATGGACATAAATTCGTTAGAAAACATTCAGCGTAGGATGACTAAATTAATACATAGCATTAGAAATCTTCCTTATGAAGAAAGATTGAAAACTCTTAAGTTACATTCACTTGTTAGACGAAGAATGAGGGGAGACCTGATCGAAGTGTACAAGTGGAAGATAGGTATTAATAAAGGGGATATTAACAAGGTCTTGAGGATATCTCTCCAAGAGAGAACCCGCAGTAATGGATTTAAATTAGATAAGTTTAGATTTAGAAAGGACATAGGAAAGTATTGGTTTGGAAATAGGGTAGTTGATGAGTGGAACAGTCTACCTAGTTGGGTTATTGAGGCTGGGACTTTGGGTAGTTTCAAATTTAGGTTGGATAAGTACATGAGTGGGAGGAGTTGGATTTGAGAGGGACTTGCACATCGGAGCTTGTTTCTTGGGTGGCATTGAAAATTGGGTTGGTCAAATGTTGTTAGTGGGATGAATTGTAAAGGACATGCCTAGTATGGGCCAACAGGCCTGCTGCAGTGTTCCTCCTTTCTTATGTTCTTATGTTCTTATGTTTCATATAGTCTTCTCTTCTAAAGTCGTCATTTTCAGCTCCTTTAGTCGCTTCTAATAACTCAGTCTTCTAAGCTCCGGGTCTAGTCTTGCTGTAAATCTCCGGACCTCGAGATTTCGTACATGTTTTACCAGGCGTGGGTTCCATGCTGGTGTTGCATACTCCATGACACGCCTGACATATGTCGTGTGCACTCCTAAAAAAAATCTCTGTTAAGGTTTCTAAGTTCAGTTCCGGGAATAGCACACCTCGCATGTGCAACAAATAGTATGCAACTTATATGCACCTCTGGCGATATGTTAGGTGTAATGTTCACCCCAAGATCATTCTGCTTAAGAGATATTTGTAGTCTTTCGCCTCTTAGGTTATATTCCCTCTGTGGTCTTCAGTCCCTCAGTTTGCACGAGGTTGCACTTGTTTGGGTTACACTCCAGTAACTTGTTTAAATACTCGTTGTTTGTCCAAGTCTTCCTGTTGTCTGTCTCAACCCTTTCCCGTTTTTATTCTGATATATATTAAGACTAAAAACAATCCTTAGAACTGATTCTTAGGGAACCTCCTTACTCGTTACACTTTCCTCATTCTGAAATATTTTCCACCTTCAGTTTGTTAGGTGTTACAGTGCGCCTTTGCTTGCTCCTCTGATCTATGAGTCAGTCTCTGGTGCATACAGTTGCTTTCAGAGTCCAAGAATATCCCCTGGACCCACCGCTGTCTTGCTTGATTACCGCTATTCTTTAATAAGACTCATATAAATAACACAGGACTAACCTTACCTAAATCTGTGCTGGTTTTCTGAAACAAATTCTTTACTCTCGAGGTGCTCAACTAATGTTTATATTGATTATCCCTGCCATTACTTTTCACAGTATGTTTATATTACTAATATTAACCAGAACTTCTGGAGGATATGATGGGACCTTGTTCAACGTTCCTTTGTTATTTGACCCTCTTTACCTTATTTCTGTGGTCTTCCTAAAACCCATAAACCTAATATCCCTCTACGCCCCATCATTAGTAATACTAGCTTGTACTTTAGTGTCTCTTGTCTCCCTGCTTGTGTACTGGGACCACATTTGCGATGTGCCAGGCGTCCGGTAGTTTCCCAGTTTCTAATGACGCCATGTAAATCAGAGTTGAAGGTTCGCATTATTCTTCCGGTTCTTGTTTCGTTATCCCCGGTGATAGCATGTTACACCCCGTGGCCCTTGATGTGTCCAACTCTTATAGAAGCTACGTTACTAGTAACTACAATATACTACGGTAGTTCTTGTTTACTTAAATCTTCTACTTCCTCGCATACCTCTCTGTTGTCTTCTGTGAGTTCTTCCTCCTTTAACTTTATTACTTCGTCTTGTGTGGTTGTGTACTATTTATTTTTATCTCTGATTCACTTTTTATGTCAATTTCGAATTGATGCTCTTCTTTCTTTCTTATCTCCGTATAATTATTCCTCTCTCTCTGTTCTCTATCATCCTCTGGTGTAGTATGCGACTTTGTTCTTTGTTTTGGTCTCTCTGCAGCTGTGATTAATGCAAGTCCTCGCTCTCTGTCTTATGTTTTCCCATACCACACCGCCAGATAGGTATGAAACTTGTGGATCTTGGCTATTTTCTGTGGCCTTCAGCCTTTTTCTGGGTACACTATCCTGCATTTCGTGGATGTCTCACTATTCGCTTTACTATCACGGTGGATTTCGTTTGGGAAATCCCTGTGTGCGTGTTGTTTGTGTGTGGGGAGGGGGAAATACGTGTGTGTGTGTGTGTGTGTGTACTCACCTAATTGTACTCACCTAATTGTGGTTGCAGAGGTCGAGACTCAGCTCCTGGCCCCGCCTCTTCACTGATCGCTACTGGATCCTCTCTCTCTCTGCTTCCTGAGCTTTGTCATACCTCTTCTTAAAACTATGTATGGTTCCTGCCTCCACTACTTCACTTGCTAGGCTATTCCACTTGCTGACAACTCTATGACTGAAGAAATACTTCCTAACGTCCCTGTGACTCGTCTGAGTCTTCAGCTTCCAGTTGTGACCCCTTGTCCCTGTGTCCCCTCTCTGGAACATCCTATCTCTGTCCACCTTGTCTATTCCCCGCAGTATCTTGTATGTCGTTATCATGTCTCCCCTGACCCTTCTGTCCTCCAGTGTCGTCAGTCCGATTTCCCTTAACCTTTCCTCGTACGACATTCCCTTGAGCTCTAGGACTAGCCTTGTTGCAAACCTTTGTACTTTCTCTAACTTCTTGACGTGCTTGACCAGGTGTGGGTTCCAGACTGGTGCTGCATACTCCAGTATGGGCCTAACATACACAGTGTACAGTGTCTTGAACTATTCCTTATTAAGGTATCGGAACGCTATTCTCAGGTTTGCCAGGCGCCCGTATGCTGCAGCGGTTATTTGGTTGATGTGTGCCTCCGGTGATGTGCTCGGTGTTATGGTCACCCCAAGGTCTTTCTCCCTGAGTGAGGTCTGTAGTCTTTGTCCACCTAGCCTATACTCTGTCTGCGGTCTTCTTTGCCCCTCCCCAATCTTCATGACTTTGCATTTGGCTGGATTGAATTCGAGAAGCCAGTTGCTGGACCACATGTCCAGCCTGTCCAGGTCTCTTTGCAGTCCTGCCTCATCCTCGTCCGATTTAATTCTTCTCATCAACTTCACGTCATCTGCGAACAGGGACACTTCAGAGTCTATTCCTTCCATCATGTCGTTCACATATATCAAAAATAGCACTGGTCCTAGAACTGACCCCTATGGGACCCCGCTCGTAACAGGCGCCCACTGTGATACCTCTTCACGTACCATGACTCGTTGCTGCCTCCCTGTCAGGTATTCCCTTATCCATTGCAGTGCCCTCCCTTTTACGTGCGCATGATTCTCCAGCTTCTGCACTAATCTCTTGTGGGGAACTGTGTCAAAGGCCTTCCTGCAGTCTAGGAAAACGCAATCTACCCACCCCTCTCGTGTCTTACTTCTGTTACCTTGTCATAAAACTCCAGGAGGTTTGTGATACAAGATTTGCCTTCCATGAACCCATGCTGGTTTTCATTTATAATCTTGTTCCTTTCCAGGTGTTCGACCACTCTCCTCCTGATAATCTTCTCCATGACTTTGCACACAATACATGTCAGAGACACAGGTCTGTAGTTTAGTGCCTCGTTTCTGTTTCCTTTCTTAAATATGGGGACTACATTAGCTGTCTTCCATTTCTCAGGTAGTTGCCCAGTTTCAAGGGATGTGTTTAAGATTGTGGTTAGAGGCACGCACAGCATCACATACACTCCCTCCATCACACACATTTCCTCCATCACACACTCCACACACTCCCTCCATCACACACATTTCCTCCATCACACACTCCACACACTCCCTCCATCACACACATTTCCTCCATCACACACTCCACACACTCCCTCCATCACACACATTTCCTCCATCACACACTCCACACACTCCCTCCATCACACACATTTCCTCCATCACACACATTCCCTCCATCACACACACTTCCCCACACACACTTCCTCCATCACACACACTCTCCATCACACACACTCCCTCCATCACACTCCCTCCATCACACTCCCTCCATCACACACACTTCCTCCATCACACACACTCCATCACACACACTCCATCACACACACTCCATCACACACACTCCCTCCATCACACACACTCCATCACACACACTCCCTCCATCACACACACTCTCCATCACACACACTCCCTCCATCACACACACTCCCTCCATCACACACACTTCCTCCATCACACTTCCTCCATCACACACACCCTCCATCACACACACTCCCTCCATCACACACACTCCATCACACACACCCTCCATCACACACACTCCCTCCATCACACACACTCCATCACACACACTCCATCACACACACACACTCCATCACACACACTCCATCACACACACTCCCTCCATCACACACACTTCCTCCATCACACTTCCTCCATCACACACACCCTCCATCACACACACTCCCTCCATCACACACACTTCCTCCATCACACACACTTCCTCCATCACACACACTTCCTCCATCACACACACTTCCTCCATCACACACACACCCTCCATCACACACACCCTCCATCACACACACTCCCTCCATCACACACACTTCCTCCATCACACACACTCCCTCCATCACACACACTCCCTCCTTCACACACACTCCCTCCATCACACACACTCCCTCCATCACACACACTCCCTCCATCACACACACTCCCTCCTTCACACACACTTCCTCCATCACACACACTCCCTCCATCACACACACTCCCTCCATCACACACACTCCCTCCTTCACACACACTCCCTCCATCACACACACTCCCTCCATCACACACACTCCCTCCATCACACACACTCCCTCCTTCACACACACTCCCTCCATCACACACACTCCCTCCATCACACACACTCCCTCCATCACACACACTCCCTCCTTCACACACACTCCCTCCATCACACACACTCCCTCCTTCACACACACTTCCTCCATCACACACACTCCCTCCATCACACACACTTCCTCCATCACACACACTTCCTCCATCACACACACACCCTCCATCACACACACCCTCCATCACACACACTCCCTCCATCACACACACTTCCTCCATCACACACACTCCCTCCATCACACACACCCTCCATCACACACACTCCCTCCATCACACACACTTCCTCCATCACACACACTCCCTCCATCACACACACTTCCTCCATCACACACACTCCCTCCATCACACACACTCCCTCCATCACACACACTTCCTCCATCACACACACTCCCTCCATCACACACACTTCCTCCATCACACACACTCCCTCCATCACACACACTTCCTCCATCACACACACTCCCTCCATCACACACACTCCCTCCATCACACACACTCCCTCCATCACACACACTCCCTCCATCACACACACTTCCTCCATCACACACACTCCCTCCATCACACACACTCCCTCCATCACACACACTCCCTCCATCACACACACTCCCTCCATCACACACACTCCCTCCATCACACACACTCCCTCCATCACACACACTCCCTCCATCACTCACACTTACTCCATCACACACACTCCATCACACACACTCCCTCCATCACACACACTTCATCACACACACTTCATCACACACACTCCATTCCATCACACACACTCCATCACACACACTCCATCACACACACTCCATCACACACACTCCCTCCATCACACACACTTCATCACACACACTTCATCACACACACTCCCTCCATCACACACACTCCATCACACACACTCCATCACACACACTGCCTTCATCACATTTGCTCCCTGTATCTCACACACACTCCATCGCACACTCCATCTCTCTTACTCCAACACTCCTTCCATCACGTAAACCCAGTCCCCTTATAACTTCCTCTCTCCCACATTCCCTCCTTCCTCCCTCATTTTCTGCCTTCCTGGCAAGCATTTCCATCTCCATAATCTTCCTTTATTTCTTCCTACTTCCCTCCCCTCTTATTCTACTCTTCCTTTTCTTCTCTTTCCATCGTTTGTACTTCATTTCTCCCTCTCATTCTTCCTCTCTTCATCTTTCTTGAGTTCTTTGTTTTGTAGCAAAATCATCAATTAGTCAACACCCATCCCACCTCTCTCTCTCTCTCTCTCTCTCTCTGTCTCTCTCTCTCTCTCTCTCTCTCTCTCTCTCTCTCTCTCTCTCTCTCTTTCATGTCCCTCTTGGAAATACTCGTCTTGCTGTTCAAAATGTTCACATTTTTCGTTTTCCGTGGTTTATGAACCTGGGGAGAGGGGAGGAGTGGGAGAGGGAAGTGGGAAGAGAAGGGAGGCGGAGTGGAAATAGGGAGGAAGGAAAATGGGATGGGAGGGGATGGAGGGGCAGTATATCTTGAGGAAGGGGAGGGTTGGGGGGAATGTGGGGTGGGGGGGGGGGGTGGATGGTGGGTGGAGGGGGAATCCTATAATTACACTTGTCAATTACGATGATGCGCTGTATCACCGAGGGCTGGGCCCAGGAGCTGAGACTCGATCCGTCTCTCAACACACATCAAAACGCCAGTCCAAAACCGATTTTTGAATACACAAAAAAATCCAATAAAACACATGCAGACACAATGCATTTTTGACTCAAATTTCTGCCCCCCCCCCTTAAAAAAAAATATACACAATATTAAATTTTGCCCCCCCCCCCTTAAAAAAAAAAAAAATATACACAAAATTAAATTTTGCCCCCCCCCCCCGAAAAAAACGGTACATGGGTTTAATGTATCTATTAAGAATAATGAGGAGCGGAGCTCTCCCTGGGGAGCTCACTTAAAGCGCCATTATCGGGCTCCTTTAATTTCATTGATGGCATTTTCGGAGCACCTGTAGAAAACGCCTTTGTTTCTTTACTGCCTCTGATGTAGTCATCCACCGGTAATTTAAATATACGACTTTATTACCAGGCTCCATTAAGATTATTGTTCCACGCATAATGGAACTTCTTGCCGGGTGTGTTAAGTGCTCTTAGAGTGCGTAAGATGTTCTTAGAGTGCGTAAGATGATCTCAGAGTGCGTAAGATGATCTCAGAGTGCGTAAGATGTTCTTAGAGTACACAAACTGGTCTCAGAGTACACAAACTACTCTTCGATATACCTGTTACCCGTTTCGTGAGTCCTACTCCTGCAGCCCGGCTTTGAGCCGGGCTTTTCTCTTGATTGTCTCTTCAAATAGGCTGTTGCTATTGGGAGCCTGCAGACCCACATATCATCATAGCCTGGTTGATCTGGCAATTGGTGGAGATAGTGATCCAGTTCCCTCTTGAAAACTTCTACACGAGTTGCATCAGTACTTTTGATGTCTACTAGTGGCTAGTTGAAGAGTGTTGGACCACGGATGTTGACGCAGTGTTCTCTTACTGCACCCGTGGTTCCCTGCTTTTTCACTGGATCTATTTTACACTTCTGTGTGTTTGGGGTGGTAGTGAGGCGTCAGATGGTATGGTCTAAAATCGTGAACCATGGCATGAACCATTAGGGTGCGAATCATTAGGGTACAAATCACTAGGGCACGAACCAGTAAGTAGGTTCGACACTTATCTCCACTAACAGTGCCAGCTGTGTGGTTCTCTTGGCTGCCACCTTCCTCCTGGTTAGCATCCATCCATTTAGCCAGAGTGTGTGAACCAGGTTCATCATGCGGAGTGAGCAATGATGTGGAAGGTGCTGAGTCGACTGGATGTAGCTAGAGTGTATGCTGGACGATCCTGAGCATTAAGCCACGTGTGCAACAGCTGGGTACCTTTATGAAACGTTTCGCCTACACAGTGGGTTTCTTCAGTCAAATACAAAGGGAACAGTAGAATTTGAGGTGGTCAGTCAGTCAAGGGACAGACCACCTCAAAATACTTTTAATCCAAGGTTAATGGACTGATTATATCATCCTCATGGACCACTTACAAGTCACACAGTGACTTGTAAACGATCCAAGTCGGACCGAAACGTCGTCATAAGCTTCTTACTCCTATGTGCAGGTTATTTGCATATTATTACACTCCCGGTATTGTGCCTTTTTTGTACTTCACTGTTAGAGAGTGTAAGTTACCAGTACCTGTCTACTACCTGGCATCACTGCTCTACCTGATATGTTACACCTCGCAAGCATTTCATTCTTTGTTACCTCTTTGATGTTCTCCCTTCTTGTAAATGGAACATACCCCTTTCTGCCTCCCTGGCCAAAGTTCTTTATCTCAACAGAAGCCTCGGGGTCCCCCTCCCCTCCCCTACCTTTTTTCCCCCTGGTCAATTCTATGGTTCATCTCGTCTATCGTAAATATCACTCACAGACAGATTACCTTTTCCTTTTTTTTCCAAAACTCGCATACCTGGAGAGGGTTTCGGGGATCAGCGCCCCCCAGTGTGTGACCAGGCCTCGCGGTGGATCAGGGCCTGATCAGCCAGGCTGTTACTGCTGGCCGCATGCAAACTGGTCAGGTATTGACTAAGAAAAAGCTTTTTATTCTCCGTAACACACGTAGATTCCTTTAAGTATATCTGGGTGATTTTCTAACCTTAGAGATAGATGGACGACAGTTACACATACACAGGTACAAAGTTACACATACACAGGTACAAAGTTACACATACACAGGTACAAAGTTACACATACACAGGTACAAAGTTACACATACACAGGTACAAAGTTACACAGGTATCCAGTTGTAGCTGTGATGGGGTGGTGTTGTCGTGTCTCCCAGGCGTGTTTCAGTAAGGTTGATTACCTTTGGTTAATTATGCTAAATACACTTACCATGTTAGTCTTTGTGGTGCGAACATGTTGATAGTGAGGATGACGTGTCTTGATGCTTGTGTGTGTGTGTGTGTGTGTGTGTGTGTGTGTGTGTGTGTGTGTGTGTGTGTGTATGTGTGTGTGTGTGTGTATGTGTGTGTGTGTGTGTGTGTGTGTGTGTGTGTGTGTGTGTGTACTCACCTAGTTGTACTCACCTAGTTGAGGTTGCGGGGGTCGAGTCCGAGCTCCTGGCCCCGCCTCTTCACTGATCGCTACTAGGTCACTCTCCCTGAGCCGTGAGCTTTATCATACCTCTGCTTAAAGCTATGTATGGATCCTGCCTCCACTACATCGCTTCCCAAACTATTCCACTTACTGACTACTCTGTGGCTGAAGAAATACTTCCTAACATCCCTGTGATTCATCTGTGTCTTTAGCTTCCAACTGTGTCCCCTTGTTACTGTGTCCAATCTCTGGAACATCCTGTCTTTGTCCACCTTGTCAATTCCTCTCAGTATTTTGTATGTTGTTATCATGTCCCCCCTATCTCTCCTGTGTGTGTGTGTGTATGTGTGTGTGTGTGTGTGTGTGTGTGTGTGTGTGTGTGTGTGTGTGTGTGTGTGTGTGTGTGTGTGTGTGTGTGTGTGTGTGTGTGTAAACACAACTGGTTGTTGATAGTGAAGATCCACTTAAGATCCTCGCTATCACTGGATTCACTTATGATCCTCACTATCACTCTGGATCCACTTAAGATCCTCGCTATCACTGGATTCACTTATGATCCTCACTATCACTCTGGATCCACTTAAGATCCTCGCTATCACTGGATTCACTTATGATCCTCACTATCACTCTGGATCCACTTAAGATCCTCGCTATCACTGGATTCACTTATGATCCTCACTACCACTCTGGATCCACTTAAGATCCTCGCTATCACTGGATTCACTTATGATCCTCACTATCACTCTGGATCCACTTAAGGAGAGTCTGGTATACTTCTGTCCGTATATCAGTAACATTAAATACCAACAAGTATGTTAGTAGGGCACATTATGCGCTTTCTGGAATTTTATTGAAAAACGTTTCGCCCAGCAGGGACTTTTAAACCGACAAAACCCCTGCTGATGGATGAAAACGTTTTCTCAATAAAACTGCATATAAAGGTATTTTATACTCTAGACTTACTTTATTATCTGGGTATCTTTAATGAGGAAGCGTTTCGCCACACAGTGACTTCATCAGTCCATACAATGGTGAAGAACAGGAGTTTGAGGTAATCAGTCCCTTAGCCTTGAGTCGATGTGGTCAGTCCATCAATCTTAAAAACATTGTATGGACTGATGAAGTCACTGTGTGGCGAAACGTTTCCTCATTAAAGATACCCAGGTGCCGCACATGTGTCTAATTTATCAACTTCTCGGTTCTCTGAACCCTTCATCCACATTCTTTATTATCTTAGTGATATGCAATAAAGACGAGTAGATCAAACACGTACAAGAGTTAGGTAACTTTATTTCCGCTTTATTCGACTGAAGACGCCTACTGTGTAAGCGAAACATTGTAGAACTGGAGGTTGACTGTTTTTGCTTCGATCTTGTGGAGTGTTGACTGACCTGGACAGAGCCACGCAACAGATACAAGCTTCTTCCGTGAAATTACGTTCTTGATGAAGGAATAATTAAGAATTGTGAAGGGTTAAAACGAGGAAGATGTGCGAGAGAGAGAGAGACTGCGAATGAGGTAGGAGGGAGGAGGTAAATAATGTGTGGGAGGGGAGGTGTGTAATGAAGGTATGATTAATGTGGAGAAGGATGAAGGTAGTAGAGGGCGGTAATGGCGGATGATGGAATGATTGGTGATGGGGAGAATAAGTGGAGGTAGATGAGGAGGGAACTGATTATCAGGGAGTGAAAGGAAGGCAAGGGAAGGAACGATTGGTGGGAGGGAGGAATGGGAAGTGGCTAGAAGGGAAGGAGGAAGGAAGGGAGGAGAAAATATGGTGATTAGGTAATTGTACTAATGGGAAAATAAGATAATTGCTTTCGTGTGAGTTTCTCCTGCAGAGAATGTAAGTAAATAGAGAGAAAGAGAGAGAGAGAGAGAATCTCTCTCTCTCTCTCTCTCTCTCTCTCTCTCACACACATACACATACACATACACACACACACACACACACACACACACACACATACACACACACACCAAGAGTTACGACTGCAGCAGATTTTCCATCGGACCTTAAATATTTTTATGTAGTTGTGGTACAGGATACGAAGAATACGACCACTACGACCCCTTCCCCTGGCGAGGGATAGCAAGAAGACAGGAATGGCTAGTAGAAGGTTAGGAGGAGGAGGAGGAGGAGGAGGAGGAGGAGGAGGAGGAGGAGGGGAGGAGGAGGAGGAGGAGGAGGAGGAGGAGGAGGAGGAGGAGGAGGAGGAGGAGGAGGAGGAAGGGAAAGAATAATTGAAAGAAGAGGAAAAAGTTAAACGCTTCAGGAAAAGAGATTGAAATGGTTTCTATCAAATATAACAATAACAACAGTAGAAAAAATAACAATAACAGTGATAATAATACACGAGCACCTAAAACAACCACAACAACAACAACGACAACCACAACAACAACCACGACAACGACAACCACAACAACCACAACAACCACAACAAACCACCAGCAACACGGCCGTAGGTTCTATCCAGAGATCTTCTATTTTTCCTCAGTTTGTTTTAGGAGTTGAATTTAGCAGGTGGGAGGACAACAAGAGGCGAGCTGAAACTGTGACGGAACCTTCATCGACCACCTTGTAGGTGGTCACAGTGGTCAGGTGTTCACCTGTCGCCTTGCTTGTCTGTGTACCATAAAATATATATTACCCAGGAGAGAGAGAGAGAGAGAGAGAGAGAAAGAGAGAGAGAGAGAGAGAGAGAGAGAGAGAGAGAGAGAGAGAGAGAGAGAGAGAGAGAGAGAGAGCAAGAGAGTTGGCTTTCAAATGAGCAGATTTAGGTAACAGCACTTTGCTTGTAAATAAAGTTAGGAAACTTAATGCAACTTTGTAAAGCCCTATGTAGAAGAGAGAATAAGAGGCATAATATCAAGAACGTAACGAGAAGGGACCCCGAAGGACCAGTAACAGGAAGACCTTCAGTCCTAATACACAAGATCAGCCACACACAAATTAAACTGTAAATGATGTTTACGTCCAGTGTTTATCCGAGTTGTGGGTTAGTTGTGGGTTAGTTGTGGGTTAGTTGTGACTTAGTTATACGTAAATCATCTGCAAGAGACGAGTCTTTTAGCTGACCTTCTTTGACCATGAAGAAAGTGGAAAAAATATTACCACTCATACGAAATACTGACTAGTTGTTGAATAAGATACACGTTCTACACTCGGGTATCTTTATTGCAACAAAGATACCCAGGGGTTGCACTTATCTTATTCCTCAGCTAATACGAAAAAAAATCGAACAAAGGAAGGCAGGGTAGACTGCAGAAAAACTTGTAAATACTGTAAATGTGGTTAAAGACATTTACATTAGTCTCCTCTGTGGGTTGAACCTGACTGGCTTGGGCTAGTAGGTTCGACGTATTGCTCCTTCCTTCTTAAGCGGATGTGACTTGGACCCGACTAGCTTAGGCCAGTAAGTGACTTGGACCTGCCTAGCAAGGGCCAGTAGTCACTGCTGCAGTGCTTCTTCCCAGGTTCTTATGTCTTGAACTGAAGGAACCTACTGTGTAGGCGAAAAGTTCCAACCATATAAGAAGCCACCTTGAAGGGAGTGGGAAAGAACACCTGAGACGGAGTACAGTCTTTATATGTAGTCACTTATGTACATGTCAGGACATTTATTAAAGAAAACGTTTCGCCACAAGGGATTTCTTCAGTCATTAGAACTAAAGAAGCAACTCGGGCGAAACGTCTCCTTTGATAAATGTTCTAAAGTGTACATATAAGTACATAAATGTTCACGTTCACAAACTGCTGGTATTAATACGTCTACTGTTAACAACTTAAGTACACTTCAAACATGGCAGGGTCAGGTACAGTGTGGCAGGGTCAGCACGGGTCAAGTACAGTGTGGTAGGGTGAACATGGGTCAGGTACACTGTGGCAGGGTCAACATGGGTCAGGTACAGTGTGGCAGGGTCAACATGGGTCATGTACAGTGTGGCAGGGTCAACAGGGGTCAGGTACAGTGTGGCATGGTGAACATGGGTCAGGTACAGTGTGGCAGGGTCAACATGGGTCAGTTACAGTGCAGCAGGGTCAACATGGGTCATGTACAGTGTGGCAGGGTCAACAGGGGTCAGGTACAGTGTGGCAGGGTCAGCATGGGTTAGGTTGTGGCAGGGTCAACATGGGTCAGGTACAGTGTGGCATGGTGAACATGGGTCAGGTACAGTGTGGCAGGGTCAACAGGGGTCAGGTACAGTGTGGCATGGTGAACATGGGTCAGGTACAGTGTGGCAGGGTCAACATGGGTCAGGTACAGTGTGGCAGGGTCAACAGGGGTCAGGTACAGTGTGGCATGGTGAACATGGGTCAGGTACAGTGTGGCAGGGTCAACATGGGTCAGGTACAGTGTGGCAGGGTCAACAGGGGTCAGGTACAGTGTGGCATGGTGAACATGGGTCAGGTACAGTGTGGCAGGGTCAACATGGGTCAGGTACAGTGTGGCAGGGTCAACAGGGGTCAGGTACAGTGTGGCATGGTGAACATGGGTCAGGTACAGTGTGGCAGGGTCAACATGGGTCAGGTACAGTGTGGCAGGGTCAACAGGGGTCAGGTACAGTGTGGCATGGTGAACATGGGTCAGGTACAGTGTGGCAGGGTCAACATGGGCCAGGTACAGTGTGGCAGGGTCAACATGGGTCAGGTACAGTGTGGCAGGGTCAACATGGGTCAGGTACAGTGTGGCAGGGTCAACACGGGTCAGGTACAGTGTGGCAGGGTCAACATGGGCCAGATACAGTGTGGCAGGGTCAACATGGGCCAGGTACAGTGTGGCAGGGTCAACATGGGTCAGGTACAGTGCAGCAGGGTCAACATGGGTCATGTACAGTGTGGCAGGGTCAACAGGGGTCAGGTACAGTGTGGCATGGTGAACATGGGTCAGGTACAGTGTGGCAGGGTCAACATGGGCCAGGTACAGTGTGGCAGGGTCAACATGGGTCAGGTACAGTGTGGCAGGGTCAACATGGGTCAGGTACAGTGTGGCAGGGTCAACACGGGTCAGGTACAGTGTGGCAGGGTCAGCATGGGTCAGGTACAGTGTGGCAGGGTGAACATGGGTCAGGTACAGTGTGGCAGGGTGAACATGGGTCAGGTACAGTGTGGCAGGGTGAACATGGGTCAGGTACAGTGTGGCAGGGTGAACATGGGTCAGGTACAGTGTGGCAGGGTGAACATGGGTCAGGTACAGTGTGTCAGGGTGAACATGGGGTCAGGTACAGTGTGACCCTTGTAACATGAGTCAGGTACAGTATGGCAGGGTCAACATGGGTCATGTGCAGTGTGGCAGGGTCAAAATGGGTCAGGTGCAGTGTGGCAGGGTCAACATGGGTCAGGTACAGTGCAGTAGGGTGAACATTGGTCAGGTACAGTGTGGCAGGGTCAACATGGGCCAGGTACACTGTGGCAGGGTCAACATGGGTCAGGTACAGTGCAGCAGGGTCAACATGGGTCATGTACAGTGTGGCAGGGTCAATAGGGGTCAGGTACAGTGTGGCATGGTGAACATGGGTCAGGTACAGTGTGGCAGGGTCAACATGGGTTAGGTTGTGGCAGGGTCAACATGGGTCAGGTACAGTGTGGCAGGGTCAACATGGGTGGGGTTGGGGAAGGGTCAACATGGGTCAGGTACGGTGTGGCAGGGTCAACATGGGTCAGGTAAAGTGTGGCAGGGTCAACATGGGTCAAGTACAGTGTGGCAGGGTGAACATGGGTTAGGTTGTGGCAGGGTGAACATGGGTGAGGTACAGTGTGGCAGAGTGAACATGGGTCAGGTACAGTGTGGCAGGGTGAACATGGGTTAGGTTGTGGCAGGGTGAACATTGGTCAGGTACAGTGTGGCAAGGTCAACATGGGTTAGGTTGTGGCAGGGTGAACTTGGGTCAGGTACAGTGTGGCAGGGTGAACATGGGTCAGGTACAGTGTGGCAAGGTGAACATGGGTCAGGTACAGTGTGGCAGGGTGAATATGGGTCAGGTACAGTATGGCATTGTGAACATGGGTCAGGTACAGTGTGGCAGGGTGAACATGGGTCAGATACAGTGTGGCAGGGTCAACGTGGGTTAGGTTGTGGCAGGGTCAACATGGGTCAGGTACAGTGTGGCAGGGTCAACATGGGTCAGGTACAGTGTGGCAGGGTCAACATGGGTCAGGTACAGTGTGGCAGGGTCAACATGGGTCAGGTACAGTGTGGCAGGGTCAACATGGGTCAGGTACAGTGTGGCAGGGTCAACATGGGTCAGGTACAGTGTGGCAGGGTCATGGTGTAGCTGCTAGACGTGACTATGGTTCATAATATATGGTGAGCGGTACACCAGAGTTGCGTATCTTTGGTAACTCGTGCAAGATTGGCCAACCTGAGAACAGCTTTTGGGGACCTGAATAAATAATCTTTTGAGACACTGTCTACCGTGTATGTCAGGAAGAGCGTAGAGTATGCAGCACCAGTGTGGAGCCCATCACGCATATTTATAAGCTCGAAAAACTCCAGTACGAGAAGAAACTTAAAGAAATTTTATTTAACTATTTGAGGAAAGAAAGAGAGAGAGAGAGAGAGAGAGAGAGAGATATTAGGGGAGACATAATTAGGACGTTTAAAATGCGGGATTTGACAGGGCGGATAAAGAGACTATATAATAGGCGAAAAATTGGGAAACGGAGAAACTTCGTGTTTCTGTACCGAATTATGTCTGCGAAGGTTGGCCTCCAGTTCTTGGACCCCGCCTTTGCTCATCGATAATCTAGTATACGTACCTTACTCTACGTTCTTCTGATCTCTGTCATACCTGGTCTTGTATTTATGTAATTGGTTGAGTTGCAAGACATGTCTTCCTAACACTCTCCTCTTACTCTCTGCTCTCACACTGCCCAAACTTATTATGTCTCTATTTCTTTTCAACTTCAGCTTTCCATTTGTGCTCGCTGGATCTGTCTGTTCCAGTGTCAAATATTCAATCCCGTTATTGTATCTTCAGCAGTGGAGTATCTGGTGTGTTGACATGTCTCTCCCCTATGTTTATAATTATAATCTTAATTTTTAAAGGGGTGGAGGGGTAAGCCAGTGGAAGGCCTCGGTCAGATAACCAAAAGCTTCAGCTGCGGGTCATCACATGACTAAGACCCGCATCGGGAAATACTTGTCCTGTTTCATGACAAACATTCTGAATGTCTCCTCTGGTTCTTCAACCCTCTCATAATGTCTGGGCTGTATAAAGCCAGATAAACAGATTACCTGTCTTTATACAGATTTAAACAGTGTAGAGTATTACGACTCACTCGCCATGGGTTCTAACCCCATCCGTTCGGTGGTTTGTTTACAATCAAGTTGTTAAAATTTCGTGAGGTGTGGTTCTCTTAGCGTAGCTCTGTGTTCCAGTCGTCTTGTTACTGAGACCAGTCTTGTGGTTAAGCTAACAACTTCTCAACTTCCCTGGAAGATAAATTAGATGATGAGGGTTCCATGGTGGCGCTGTGTACTCCAGTACTGGTATGATGTACACTCCAGTACTGATAGATGATGTACATACAAGTGATAATCATCATGGAGGCAGGAATGAAGGTTGTCATGGCCGCCACAACTTCACATATGTTGCAGGTGTTATCCACTGTATTATTTTTATTAGGACAAAAGTGACTGTTGTTTATTTATATATTTGTATGTGAAGAAGTCTACGTTCTGGTGTCTTTCCATTAATTTAATTTTTTTTATTATATTGCAATATATTTTCAAAACGACCTTTCTTACTTGTATTTCTTCACTTTGGTATGGCAGTCTCTCTCTCTCTCTCTCTCTCTCTCTCTCTCTCTCTCTCTCTCTCTCTCTCTCTCTCTCTCTCTCTCTCTCTCTCTCTTCCATTCTCTCTCCAATTCTCTTACGTAGAGGAAAAAGAGGAAGATGTAAAGCGAGGAGCTAAGACGAAAAAATATAAATAACTATACTAAGGTAAATAATTAAGGAGAAACATAACAGCTGAGGCTACAACTGAGGCTACAACTGAGGCTACAACTGAGGCTACAACTGAGGCTACAACTGAGGCTACAACTGAGGCTACAACTGAGGCTACAACTGAGGCTACAACTGAGGCTACAACTGAGGCTACAACTGAGGCTACAACTGAGGCTACAACTGAGGCTGCAACTGAGGCTACAACTGAGGCTGCAACTGAGGCTACAACTGAGGCTACAACTGAGGCTACAACTGAGGCTGCAACTGAGGCTACAACTGAGGCTGCAACTGAGGCTACAACTGAGGCTACAACTGAGGCTACAACTGAGGCTACAACTGAGGCTACAACTGAGGCTACAACTGAGGCTACAACTGAGGCTACAACTGAGGCTGCAACTGAGGCTGCAACTGAGGCTGCAACTGAGGCTACAACTGAGGCTACAACTGAGGCTACAACTGAGGCTGCAACTGAGGCTGCAACTGAGACTACAACTGAGGCTGCAACTGAGGCTACAACTGAGGCTGCAACTGAGGCTGCAACTGAGGCTACAACTGAGGCTGCAACTGAGGCTACAACTGAGGCTGCAACTGAGGCTGCAACTGAGGCTGCAACTGAGGCTGCAACTGAGGCTGCAACTGAGGCTGCAACTGAGGCTGCAACTGAGGCTGCAACTGAGGCTACAACTGAGGCTGCAACTGAGGCTACAACTGAGGCTACAACTGAGGCCACAACTGAGGCCACAACTGAGGCTACAACTGAGGCTGCAACTGAGGCTGCAACTGAGGCTACAACTGAGGCTGCAACTGAGGCTGCAACTGAGGCTGCAACTGAGGCTGCAACTGAGGCTGCAACTGAGGCTGCAACTGAGGCTACAACTGAGGCTACAACTGAGGCTGCAACTGAGGCTACAACTGAGGCTACAACTGAGGCTGCAACTGAGGCTACAACTGAGGCTACAACTGAGGCTACAACTGAGGCTGCAACTGAGGCTGCAACTGAGGCTACAACTGAGGCTACAACTGAGGCTGCAACTGAGGCTGCAACTGAGGCTGCAACTGAGGCTACAACTGAGGCTGCAACTGAGGCTGCAACTGAGGCTGCAACTGAGGCTGCAACTGAGGCTGCAACTGAGGCTGCAACTGAGGCTGCAACTGAGGCTACAACTGAGGCTGCAACTGAGGCTACAACTGAGGCTGCAACTGAGGCTGCAACTGAGGCTACAACTGAGGCTACAACAGCTGAGGCTACAACTGAGGCTACAACAGCTGAGGCTACAACTGAAGCTACAACAGCGGAGGCTGGTGTGTGTGTGTGTGTAGCCTCATAGGACTGAAAATAGGGAGTAAGTTACTGTGAAATAAGACTTAGTGACTAAACCAGGAACTTTGTTCTTCCTGATACACTAACATGGGACCTTTGTTCTTCCTGATACACTAACATGGGACCTTTGTTCTTCCTGATACACTAGCATGGGACCTCTGTTCTTCCTGATACACTAACATGGAGCCTCTGTTCTTCCTGATACACTAACATGGGGCCTCTGTTCTTCCTGATACACTAACATGGGGCCTCTGTTCTTCCTGATACACTAACATGGAGCCTCTGTTCTTCCTGATACACTAGCATGGGACCTCTGTTCTTCCTGATACACTAGCATGGGACCTCTGTTCTTCCTGATACACTAGCATGGGACCTCTGTTCTTCCTGATACACTAACATGGGACCTTTGTTCTCCCTGATACACTAACATGGAACCTCTGTTCTTCCTGATACACTAACATGGGACCTTTGTTCTCCCTGATACACTAACATGGGACCTCTGTTCTTCCTGGTACACTAACATGAAACCTTTGTTCTTCCTGATACACTAACATGGGACCTCTGTTCTTCCTGATACACTAACATGGGACCTCTGTTCTTCCTGATACACTAACATGGGACCTCTGTTCTTCCTGATACACTAACATGGAACCTCTGTTCTTCCTGATACCCTAACATGGAACCTTTGTTCTTCCTGATACACTAACATGGGACCTCTGTTCTTCCTGATACACTAACATGGAACCTTTGTTCTTCCTGATACACTAACATGGGACCTCTGTTCTTCCTGATACACTAACATGGGACCTCTGTTCTTCCTGATACACTAACATGGGACCTCTGTTCTTCCTGATACACTAACATGGAACCTCTGTTCTTCCTGATACACTAACATGGAACCTTTGTTCTCCCTGATACACTAACATGGGACCTCTGTTCTTCCTGATACACTAACATGGGACCTCTGTTCTTCCTGATACACTAACATGGGACCTCTGTTCTTCCTGATACACTAACATGGAACCTTTGTTCTCCCTGATACACTAACATGGAACCTTTGTTCTCCCTGATACACTAACATGGGACCTCTGTTCTTCCTGATACACTAACATGGGACCTCTGTTCTTCCTGGTACACTAACATGGGACCTCTGTTCTTCCTGATACACTAACATGGAACCTCTGTTCTTCCTGATACACTAACATGGGACCTCTGTTCTTCCTGATACACTAACATGGAACCTCTGTTCTTCCTGATGCACTAACATGGGACCTCTGTTCTTCCTGATACACTAACATGGAACCTCTGTTCTTCCTGTTACACTAACATGGAACCTCTGTTCTTCCTGATACACTAACATGGGACCTCTGTTCTTCCTGATACACTAACATGGAACCTCTGTTCTTCCTGATACACTAACATGGAACCTTTGTTGTTCCTGATACACTAACATGGAACCTCTGTTCTTCCTGATACACTAACATGGAACCTTTGTTCTTCCTGATACACTAACATGGAACCTCTGTTCTTCCTGATACACTAACATGGAACCTTTGTTCTTCCTGATACACTAACATGGAACCTCTGTTCTTCCTGATACACTAACATGGAACCTTTGTTCTTCCTGATACACTAACATGGAACCTCTGTTCTTCCTGATACACTAACATGGAACCTTTGTTCTTCCTGATACACTAACATGGAACCTCTGTTCTTCCTGATACACCAACATGGAACCTCTGTTCTTCCTGATACACTAACATGGAACCTCTGTTCTTCCTGATACACTAACATGGGACCTCTGTTCTTCCTGATACACTAACATGGAACCTTTGTTCTTCCTGATACACTAACATGGAACCTCTGTTCTTCCTGATACACTAACATGGAACCTCTGTTCTTCCTGATACACTAACATGGAACCTCTGTTCTTCCTGATACACTAACATGGGACCTCTGTTCTTCCTGATACACTAACATGGAACCTCTGTTCTTCCTGATACACTAACATGGGGCCTTTGTTCTTCCTGGTACACTAACATGGGACCTTTGTTCTTCCTGATACACTAACATGGGGCCTTTGTTCTTCCTGATACACTAACATGGAACCTCTGTTCTTCCTGATACACTAACATGGGGCCTCTGTTCTTCCTGATACACTAACATGGGGCCTCTGTTCTTCCTGATACACTAACATGGAACCTTTGTTCTTCCTGATACACTAACATGGAACCTCTGTTCTTCCTGATACACTAACATGGAACCTTTGTTCTTCCTGATACACTAACATGGGACCTCTGTTCTTCCTGATACACTAACATGGGACCTCTGTTCTTCCTGATACACTAACATGGGACCTCTGTTCTTCCTGATACACTAACATGGAACCTCTGTTCTTCCTGATACACTAACATGGAACCTTTGTTCTCCCTGATACACTAACATGGGACCTCTGTTCTTCCTGATACACTAACATGGGACCTCTGTTCTTCCTGATACACTAACATGGGACCTCTGTTCTTCCTGATACACTAACATGGAACCTTTGTTCTCCCTGATACACTAACATGGAACCTTTGTTCTCCCTGATACACTAACATGGGACCTCTGTTCTTCCTGATACACTAACATGGGACCTCTGTTCTTCCTGGTACACTAACATGGGACCTCTGTTCTTCCTGATACACTAACATGGAACCTCTGTTCTTCCTGATACACTAACATGGGACCTCTGTTCTTCCTGATACACTAACATGGAACCTCTGTTCTTCCTGATGCACTAACATGGGACCTCTGTTCTTCCTGATACACTAACATGGAACCTCTGTTCTTCCTGTTACACTAACATGGAACCTCTGTTCTTCCTGATACACTAACATGGGACCTCTGTTCTTCCTGATACACTAACATGGAACCTCTGTTCTTCCTGATACACTAACATGGAACCTTTGTTGTTCCTGATACACTAACATGGAACCTCTGTTCTTCCTGATACACTAACATGGAACCTTTGTTCTTCCTGATACACTAACATGGAACCTCTGTTCTTCCTGATACACTAACATGGAACCTTTGTTCTTCCTGATACACTAACATGGAACCTCTGTTCTTCCTGATACACTAACATGGAACCTTTGTTCTTCCTGATACACTAACATGGAACCTCTGTTCTTCCTGATACACTAACATGGAACCTTTGTTCTTCCTGATACACTAACATGGAACCTCTGTTCTTCCTGATACACTAACATGGAACCTCTGTTCTTCCTGATACACTAACATGGAACCTCTGTTCTTCCTGATACACTAACATGGGACCTCTGTTCTTCCTGATACACTAACATGGAACCTTTGTTCTTCCTGATACACTAACATGGAACCTCTGTTCTTCCTGATACACTAACATGGAACCTCTGTTCTTCCTGATACACTAACATGGAACCTCTGTTCTTCCTGATACACTAACATGGGACCTCTGTTCTTCCTGATACACTAACATGGAACCTCTGTTCTTCCTGATACACTAACATGGGGCCTTTGTTCTTCCTGGTACACTAACATGGGACCTTTGTTCTTCCTGATACACTAACATGGGGCCTTTGTTCTTCCTGATACACTAACATGGAACCTCTGTTCTTCCTGATACACTAACATGGGGCCTCTGTTCTTCCTGATACACTAACATGGGACCTCTGTTCTTCCTGATACACTAACATGGAACCTTTGTTCTTCCTGATACACTAACATGGAACCTCTGTTCTTCCTGATACACTAACATGGAACCTTTGTTCTTCCTGATACACTAACATGGGACCTCTGTTCTTCCTGATACACTAACATGGGGCCTCTGTTCTTCCTGATACACTTATATGACGAATAAGATCAGATTGAATCCTCTATAACACTGGGATAATACGGCATGAAGAAGGAATAATGGAAGAGAACAAGACAAGAGGACAAGGTGAAGATACAAGAAGACTTGATAAGGCTCCAGAGATGATAAGGCGGGTCCTGGAATTTATGTCTGATACAAGTACTAAGTAATACAAATTTTAATGGGAGTTTGACTACATTTACGGGATTAAACTTTTCAGAAGAGAAATTACACACAACTTGCATGAGCAAGATCTGGGGGTAAGCATTACACCAAGCATATTGCAAGAATTTCATTAGGTTCATGTAACTTTACATGAACCTGAAGAGAAACTAGTTTAGGACATTATACGTAATGCACATTAGAATCATCTTAGAGTCTGCAGCACCATCATGGAGCCCCAAGATGATCAAGCATATTAAGCAAGTGGAAAAGATGCGAAGGTTCGACAAGTGATTGGTGTGGGAACTGAGAGGGGATTGATCTATGAGGATAGACTAAGACACCCAACAACACTATAAGAAAAGAGATTTAGAGCACATACGATCACGACATGGAAAATACTCAGAGAATTAAATACATTGGGTAGTGAGGGGCAGTTGGAGATGAGAGGAGACGGAGCCAGGGAACACTGATGGTAACTACATACTCTGATGAGACATAGAGACGTTAAGATGTACTTTTCTTAAGAGGATGAGATGGTGAGGATAAACACTATACACAGCTTCAAGAGTAGATATGATCAAGCCTTGGGGAGGCCAGGAATTAGAAATATGAAGGGCGGCCGGGAGCTATGACTTGACCCCTTTATACACAACTAGGTATGTACAACCTCAGCATCGAATGAAAAGCGAAACTTGTAATGAGAAAGAGAGAGGTATCGGGATGGAAGGGAGTGAGAGGGGGAAAGAGGGAGAAAGAGTAGAGGAGGGGAAAAAGGGAGAGTAAGGAGAGGGGCAGGGAGAAACAGAAATATGAGGAAGGGGAGAGAAAGAGAAGAGACAGGAGATAGAAACGGGAGATGAAAAGGAAGATGTGGAAAGAGAGAGAGAGAGAGAGAGAGAGAGAGTGGGAAGAGAGCTGGTGGACATTAGCAGTCAGGTGAGGGTTGAGCTGCTAGGACAATGCTCAACTCAGAAAGATTGATGATGTCTTAAAAAACCACCAGGAAAAGTAGCATTGTTCTTAACTGAGGCAGCTGTGTGTTGCTGTACGTCACTGTGTGTTGCTGTACGTCACTGTGTGTTGCTGTACGTCACTGTGTGTTGCTGTACGTCACTGTGTGTTGCTGTACGTCACTGTGTGTTGCTGTACGTCACTGTGTGTTGCTGTACGTCACTGTGTGTTGCTGTACGTCACTGTGTGTTGCTGTACGTCACTGTGTGTTGCTGTACGTCACTGTTTCTGTACGTCACTGTGTTGCTGTACGTCACTGTGTGTTGCTGTACGTCACTGTTTCTGTACGTCACTGTGTGTTGCTGTATTTCACTGTGTGTAGCTGAGGCAGCTGTGTGTTCTTGTACGTCACTGTGTGTAGCTGAGGCAGCTGTGTGTTCTTGTACGTCACTGTGTGTAGTTGAGGCAGCTGTGTGTTCTTGTACGTCACTGTGTGTAGCTGAGGCAGCTGTGTGTTCTTGTACGTCACTGTGTGTAGCTGAGGCAGCTGTGTGTTCTTGTACGTCACTGTGTGTAGCTGAGGCAGCTGTGTGTTCTTGTACGTCACTGTGTGTAGCTGAGGCAGCTGTGTGTTCTTGTACGTCACTGTGCGTAGCTGAGGCAGCTGTGTGTTCTGTGTAGCTGAGGCAGCTGTGTGTTCTTGTACGTCACTGTGTGTAGCTGAGGCAGCTGTGTGTTGCTGTACGTCACTGTGTGTAGCTGAGGCAGCTGTGTGTTCTTGTACGTCACTGTGTGTAGCTGAGGCAGCTGTGTGTTGCTGTACGTCACTGTGTGTAGCTGAGGCAGCTGTGTGTTGCTGTACGTCACTGTGTGTAGCTGAGGCAGCTGTGTGTTCTTGTACGTCACTGTGTGTAGCTGAGGCAGCTGTGTGTTGCTGTACGTCACTGTGTGTAGCTGAGGCAGCTGTGTGTTGCTGTACGTCACTGTGTGTAGCTGAGGCAGCTGTGTGTTGTTGTACGTCACTGTGTGTAGCTGAGGCAGCTGTGTGTTCTTATACGTCACTGTGTGTAGCTGAGGCAGCTGTGTGTTCTTGTACGTCACTGTGTGTAGCTGAGGCAGCTGTGTGTTGCTGTACGTCACTGTGTGTAGCTGAGGCAGCTGTGTGTTCTTGTACGTCACTGTGTGTAGCTGAGGCAGCTGTGTGTTCTTGTACGTCACTGTGTGTAGTTGAGGCAGCTGTGTGTTCTTGTACGTCACTGTGTGTAGCTGAGGCAGCTGTGTGTTCTTGTACGTCACTGTGTGTAGCTGAGGCAGCTGTGTGTTCTTGTACGTCACTGTGTGTAGCTGAGGCAGCTGTGTGTTCTTGTACGTCACTGTGTGTAGTTGAGGCAGCTGTGTAGTTATATCTCCACTACATTTATGGTGTTGGTCTCCACTACATCTGTGGAGCTAAACTCTACTACATCTAATATATTCTACTTGCTGACTCGCTCCACACTCTGGAAAGGTCTTTCTTACGTTCCTCCGGCTCATTTTAACTTTCACTTTCCATTTGTGTGCGCTGGTTGTCTCCCTCTCAGTGTTAAATAGTTTGTCTCTCTCGTATATTAGTTCATAAGTATTTAATGAGTATCTTGTATGATGTGATCTTGTCTCCTCAAACTCTTCGTTCCTCTGGTGATGTGAGGGCTTCCTATCTTAATTTATCTCTTTTTTTGTTCTTTATTGCCCTTGTGGCTAACATCTGAATTAAGTTTTTTGTATGCATGGTATGAGGATTCCATAATGCCGTCACAGTATGATGTGTACAGTGTATTGGTGATCTTGTGTATGATATGTAGTGTAGTGATGATCTTACGTAGACTATACTCTATCTTTTGCAGTCTGCATGACCTGACTTGTTTGGATGAATTCTGGCAGTTACTGTTGCAGAGCTCTCGTGCAGCATGTAGAAGTCTCTCTGGAACACACATCTCTGTCCTCTCCTGTTCTTATTCTCATTAGTTTTTCATCTTCAGAGAATAGACACACTTGACTCCTACCCTCGTGGTAGGCTATTTACATCTATCAGTAACAGT
Source organism: Cherax quadricarinatus (assembly GCF_038502225.1). Taxonomy (NCBI): domain Eukaryota; kingdom Metazoa; phylum Arthropoda; class Malacostraca; order Decapoda; family Parastacidae; genus Cherax; species Cherax quadricarinatus. Next base: position 7,209,215 of record NC_091332.1, on the reverse strand, counting down.
AGTGGTCCTAATATTGATCCTTGTGGTACTCCCAGTTATTGCCCTCCACTTCTAATGTCTCATCCAATACTGTTGCTCCTTTTTAGGTATTCCTTGATCCATTGGAACTGTCTTTTATTTTTTGCGTGTTCTTCTAATTTCTGGAGTAGTCTCTGATGTGGTAATGTTAGGTGATATCTAATAATAATAATAATAATAATAATAATAATAATAATAATAATCTTTGTTTCTACTAGTACACGTACAACTTATACCGACCATAGCTGACATCAGTGACTTACTATATAGAAAGCCTTTGGTTGGGGCAAATTAGGTTAATTTTGTATCGTCTCCAGGATACGACCCACACCAATCGACTAACACCATGGTACCTATTTACTGTTAGGTGAACAGGGACAGCAGGTGTCTTAATGAAACACGCCCTAATGTTTCCACCCGTACCGGGGATCGAACCACGCACTTCAGTGTGTCAGATGCTCTCTTACAGGAAGATGTATCAGAAATCTATGTCTTTCATGTGTTGTCTCTGTGACTATGTTGCAACACTCCAGAAAATTCGTAAGACAGGATTTCCCGTCTCTAAATTAATGTTGATTCCTCTGATCAGTTTTCTCCTCTCCAGATGCATCACTACCATCTCCACTATAATTTATTCCAAAACCTATAATATTCATGTCTCTGATTCAGCGAGTCATTTCTCTTCTCCTTTTATATATGGGAACCCATTGACGTTTCAGAAAATTCCATGGCACCTACTACTCCTGTATCAACTTGAATACCTTCACTGTTGGCTCTACCTGGAGTCTACCTGGAGTCTACCTGGAGTCTACCTGGAGTCTACCTGGAGGGTGTTCCGGTCCTCAGTGATATTTTCAAAAGGAAAATAATGACAACATTCAAGAGTTCATCATATATGTGATGTACTAACATTGTATAATTATAAACTTAAACCTGAAACTGTGAACACTTTTCACTTAATCTCTGGAGGCTCTCCAGCTGGTGGAGGCCCCTGGGCTGCTGTCCCCTGGAGGCTCTCCAGCTGGTGGAGGCCCCTGGGCTGCTGTCCCCTGGAGGCTCTCCAGCTGGTGGAGGCCCCTGGGTTGCTGTCCCCTGGAGGCTCTCCAGCTGGTGGAGGCCCCTGGGCTGCTGTCCCCTGGAGGCTCTCCAGCTGGTGGAGGCCCCTGGGCTGCTCCCCTGGAGGCTCTCCAGCTGGTGGAGGCCCCTGGGCTGCTGTCCCCTGGAGGCTCTCAAGCTGGTGGAGGCCCCTGGGCTGCTGTCCCCTGGAGGCTCTCCAGCTGGTGGAGGCCCCTGGGCTGGTCCCCTGGAGGCTCTCCAGCTGGTGGAGGCTGTCCCCCTGGAGGCTCTCCAGCTGGTGGAGGCCCCTGGGTTGCTGTCCCCTGGAGGCTCTCCAGCTGGTGGAGGCCCCTGGGCTGCTGTCCCCTGGAGGCTCTCCAGCTGGTGGAGGCCCCTGGGCTGCTGTCCCCTGGAGGCTCTCCAGCTGGTGGAGGCCCCTGGGCTGCTGTCCCCTGGAGGCTCTCCAGCTGGTGGAGGCCCCTGGGCTGCTGTCCCCTGGAGGCTCTCCAGCTGGTGGAGGCCCCTGGGCTGCTGTCCCCTGGAGGCTCTCCAGCTGGTGGAGGCCCCTGGGCTGCTGTCCCCTGGAGGCTCTCCAGCTGGTGGAGGCCCCTGGGCTGCTGTCCCCTGGAGGCTCTCCAGCTGGTGGAGGCCCCTGGGCTGCTGTCCCCTGGAGGCTCTCCAGCTGGTGGAGGCCCCTGGGCTGCTGTCCCCTGGAGGCTCTCCAGCTGGTGGAGGCCCCTGGGCTGCTGTCCCCTGGAGGCTCTCCAGCTGGTGGAGGCCCCTGGGCTGCTGTCCCCTGGAGGCTCTCCAGCTGGTGGAGGCCCCTGGGCTGCTGTCCCCTGGAGGCTCTCCAGCTGGTGGAGGCCCCTGGGCTGCTGTCCCCTGGAGGCTCTCCAGCTGGTGGAGGCCCCTGGGCTGCTGTCCCCTGGAGGCTCTCCAGCTGGTGGAGGCCCCTGGGTTGCTGTCCCCTGGAGGCTCTCCAGCTGGTGGAGGCCCCTGGGCTGCTGTCCCCTGGAGGCTCTCCAGCTGGTGGAGGCCCCTGGGTTGCTGTCCCCTGGAGGCTCTCCAGCTGGTGGAGGCCCCTGGGCTGCTGTCCCCTGGAGGCTCTCCAGCTGGTGGAGGCCCCTGGGTTGCTGTCCCCTGGAGGCTCTCCAGCTGGTGGAGGCCCCTGGGCTGCTGTCCCCTGGAGGCTCTCCAGCTGGTGGAGGCCCCTGGGTTGCTGTCCCCTGGAGGCTCTCCAGCTGGTGGAGGCCCCTGGGCTGCTGTCCCCTGGAGGCTCTCCAGCTGGTGGAGGCCCCTGGGTTGCTGTCCCCTGGAGGCTCTCCAGCTGGTGGAGGCCCCTGGGTTGCTGTCCCCTGGAGGCTCTCCAGCTGGTGGAGGCCCCTGGGCTGCTGTCCCCTGGAGGCTCTCCAGCTGGTGGAGGCCCCTGGGCTGCTGTCCCCTGGAGGCTCTCCAGCTGGTGGAGGCCCCTGGGCTGCTGTCCCCTGGAGGCTCTCCAGCTGGTGGAGGCCCCTGGGTTGCTGTCCCCTGGAGGCTCTCCAGCTGGTGGAGGCCCCTGGGTTGCTGTCCCCTGGAGGCTCTCCAGCTGGTGGAGGCCCCTGGGCTGCTGTCCCCTGGAGGCTCTCCAGCTGGTGGAGGCCCCTGGGCTGCTGTCCCCTGGAGGCTCTCCAGCTGGTGGAGGCCCCTGGGCTGCTGTCCCCTGGAGGCTCTCCAGCTGGTGGAGGCCCCTGGACTGCTGTCCCCTGGAGGCTCTCCAGCTGGTGGAGGCCCCTGGGTTGCTGTCCCCTGGAGGCTCTCCAGCTGGTGGAGGCCCCTGGGCTGCTGTCCCCTGGAGGCTCTCCAGCTGGTGGAGGCCCCTGGGTTGCTGTCCCCTGGAGGCTCTCCAGCTGGTGGAGGCCCCTGGGCTGCTGTCCCCTGGAGGCTCTCCAGCTGGTGGAGGCCCCTGGGTTGCTGTCCCCTGGAGGCTCTCCAGCTGGTGGAGGCCCCTGGGCTGCTGTCCCCTGGAGGCTCTCCAGCTGGTGGAGGCCCCTGGGCTGCTGTCCCCTGGAGGCTCTCCAGCTGGTGGAGGCCCCTGGGCTGCTGTCCCCTGGAGGCTCTCCAGCTGGTGGAGGCCCCTGGGCTGCTGTCCCCTGGAGGCTCTCCAGCTGGTGGAGGCCCCTGGGTTGCTGTCCCCTGGAGGCTCTCCAGCTGGTGGAGGCCCCTGGGCTGCTGTCCCCTGGAGGCTCTCCAGCTGGTGGAGGCCCCTGGGCTGCTGTCCCCTGGAGGCTCTCCAGCTGGTGGAGGCCCCTGGGCTGCTGTCCCCTGGAGGCTCTCCAGCTGGTGGAGGCCCCTGGGCTGCTGTCCCCTGGAGGCTCTCCAGCTGGTGGAGGCCCCTGGGCTGCTGTCCCCTGGAGGCTCTCCAGCTGGTGGAGGCCCCTGGGCTGCTGTCCCCTGGAGGCTCTCCAGCTGGTGCAGGCCCCTGGGCTGCTGTCCCCTGGAGGCTCTCCAGCTGGTGGAGGCCCCTGGGCTGCTGTCCCCTGGAGGCTCTCCAGCTGGTGGAGGCCCCTGGGCTGCTGTCCCCTGGAGGCTCTCCAGCTGGTGGAGGCCCCTGGGCTGCTGTCCCCTGGAGGCTCTCCAGCTGGTGGAGGCCCCTGGGCTGCTGTCCCCTGGAGGCTCTCCAGCTGGTGGAGGCCCCTGGGCTGCTGTCCCCTGGAGGCTCTCCAGCTGGTGGAGGCCCCTGGGCTGCTGTCCCCTGGAGGCTCTCCAGCTGGTGGAGGCCCCTGGGCTGCTGTCCCCTGGAGGCTCTCCAGCTGGTGGAGGCCCCTGGGCTGCTGTCCCCTGGAGGCTCTCCAGCTGGTGGAGGCCCCTGGGCTGCTGTCCCCTGGAGGCTCTCCAGCTGGTGGAGGCCCCTGGGCTGCTGTCCCCTGGAGGCTCTCCAGCTGGTGGAGGCCCCTGGGCTGCTGTCCCCTGGAGGCTCTCCAGCTGGTGGAGGCCCCTGGGTTGCTGTCCCCTGGAGGCTCTCCAGCTGGTGGAGGCCCCTGGGCTGCTGTCCCCTGGAGGCTCTCCAGCTGGTGGAGGCCCCTGGGCTGCTGTTCCCTGGAGGCTCTCCAGCTGGTGGAGGCCCCTGGGCTGCTGTCCCCTGGAGGCTCTCCAGCTGGTGGAGGCCCCTGGGCTGCTGTCCCCTGGAGGCTCTCCAGCTGGTGGAGGCCCCTGGGCTGCTGTCCCCTGGAGGCTCTCCAGCTGGTGGAGGCCCCTGGGCTGCTGTCCCCTGGAGGCTCTCCAGCTGGTGCAGGCCCCTGGGCTGCTGTCCCCTGGAGGCTCTCCAGCTGGTGGAGGCCCCTGGGCTGCTGTCCCCTGGAGGCTCTCCAGCTGGTGGAGGCCCCTGGGCTGCTGTCCCCTGGAGGCTCTCCAGCTGGTGGAGGCCCCTGGGCTGCTGTCCCCTGGAGGCTCTCCAGCTGGTGGAGGCCCCTGGGCTGCTGTCCCCTGGAGGCTCTCCAGCTGGTGGAGGCCCCTGGGCTGCTGTCCCCTGGAGGCTCTCCAGCTGGTGGAGGCCCCTGGGCTGCTGTCCCCTGGAGGCTCTCCAGCTGGTGGAGGCCCCTGGGCTGCTGTCCCCTGGAGGCTCTCCAGCTGGTGGAGGCCCCTGGGAAGCTGTCCCCTGGAGGCTCTCCAGATGGTGGAGGCCCCTGGGTTGCTGTCCCTGGAGGCTCTCCAGCTGGTGGAGGCCCCTGGGTTGCTGTCCCCTGGAGGCTCTCCAGCTGGTGGAGGCCCCTGGGTTGCTGTCCCCTGGAGGCTCTCCAGCTGGTGGAGGCCCCTGGGTTGCTGTCCCCTGGAGGCTCTCCAGCTGGTGGAGGCCCCTGGGCTGCTGTCCCCTGGAGGCTCTCCAGCTGGTGGAGGCCCCTGGGCTGCTGTCCCCTGGAGGCTCTCCAGCTGGTGGAGGCCCCTGGGCTGCTGTCCCCTGGAGGCTCTCCA
>NC_091332.1:7159193-7199193 GCF_038502225.1 Cherax quadricarinatus | reverse complement strand
TACACCTCAGTACACGTGAGTAAGGATCATGTACACCTCAGTACACGTAAGGATCATGTACACCTCAGTACACGTGAGTAAGGATCATGTACTCCTCAGTACACGTGAGTAAGGACCATGTACTCCTCAGTACACGTGAGTAAGGATCATGTACACCTCAGTACACGTGAGTAAGGATCATGTACTCCTCAGTACACGTGAGTAAGGATCATGTACTCCTCAGTACACGTGAGTAAGGACCATGTACACCTCAGTACACGTGAGTAAGGATCATGTACTCCTCAGTACACGTGAGTAAGGATCATGTACACCTCAGTACACGTGAGTAAGGATCATGTACACCTCAGTACACGTGAGTAAGGATTATGTACACCTCAGTACACGTGAGTAACGACCATGTACTCCTCAGTACACGTGAGTAAGGATCATGTACTCCTCAGTACACGTGAGTAAGGACCATGTACACCTCAGTACACGTGAGTAAGGATCATGTACTCCTCAGTACACGTGAGTAAGGACCATGTACTCCTCAGTACACGTGAGTAAGGATCATGTACTCCTCAGTACACGTGAGTAAGGACCATGTACTCCTCAGTACACGTGAGTAAGGATCATGTACTCCTCAGTACACGTGAGTAAGGATCATGTACACCTCAGTACACGTGAGTAAGGATCATGTACACCTCAGTACACGTGAGTAAGGATCATGTACTCCTCAGTACACGTGAGTAAGGACCATGTACTCCTCAGTACACGTGAGTAAGGATCATGTACACCTCAGTACACGTGAGTAAGGATCATGTACTCCTCAGTACACGTGAGTAAGGACCATGTACTCCTCAGTACACGTGAGTAAGGACCATGTACTCCTCAGTACACGTGAGTAAGGATCATGTACTCCTCAGTACACGTGAGTAAGGATCATGTACACTTCAGTACACGTGAGTAAGGACCATGTACACTTAAGTACACGTGAGTAAGGATCATGTACACTTCAGTACACGTGAGTAAGGATCATGTACACTTCAGTACACGTGAGTAAGGACCATGTACACTTAAGTACACGTGAGTAAGGATCATGTACACTTCAGTACACGTGAGTAAGGATCATGTACACTTCAGTACACGTGAGTAAGGACCATGTACACTTAAGTACACGTGAGTAAGGATCATGTACACTTCAGTACACGTGAGTAAGGATCATGTACACTTCAGTACACGTGAGTAAGGATCATGTACACTTCAGTACACGTGAGTAAGGATCATGTACACTTCAGTACACGTGAGTAAGGACCATGTACTCCTCAGTACACGTGAGTAAGGACCATGTACACTTCAGTACACGTGAGTAAGGATCATGTACACTTCAGTACACGTGAGTAAGGATCATGTACACTTCAGTACACGTGAGTAAGGACCATGTACACTTAAGTACACGTGAGTAAGGATCATGTACACTTCAGTACACGTGAGTAAGGATCATGTACACTTCAGTACACGTGAGTAAGGATCATGTACACTTCAGTACACGTGAGTAAGGACCATGTACACTTAAGTACACGTGAGTAAGGATCATGTACACTTCAGTACACGTGAGTAAGGACCATGTACTCCTCAGTACACGTGAGTAAGGACCATGTACACTTCAGTACACGTGAGTAAGGATCATGTACACTTCAGTACACGTGAGTAAGGATCATGTACACTTCAGTACACGTGAGTAAGGACCATGTACACTTCAGTACACGTGAGTAAGGACCATGTACACTTCAGTACACGTGAGTAAGGACCATGTACACCTCAGTACACGTGAGTAAGGACCATGTACACTTCAGTACACGTGAGTAAGGACCATGTACACTTCAGTACACGTGAGTAAGGATCATGTACACCTCAGTACACGTGAGTAAGGACCATGTACACCTCAGTACACGTGAGTAAGGACCATGTACACTTCAGTACACGTGAGTAAGGATCATGTACACTTCAGTACACGTGAGTAAGGATCATGTACACTTCAGTACACGTGAGTAAGGACCATGTACACTTCAGTACACGTGAGTAAGGACCATGTACACTTCAGTACACGTGAGTAAGGACCATGTACACTTCAGTACACGTGAGTAAGGACCATGTACACTTCAGTACACGTGAGTAAGGACCATGTACACCTCAGTACACGTGAGTAAGGACCATGTACACCTCAGTACACGTGAGTAAGGACCATGTACACTTCAGTACACCTGCTCAGTTGATGTCTTCAATACCAACAATGCATCAGTCCATGAGGCTGCATTCCCCAGGAAAAAAAATATTAATCTCATTCCCTGACCTTTCCCCTCTTTCTCCCCTTCTCTTTCCCCCCTCGATTTCCATCTCTTCTTCCCCTCTCGCTTCCCTCTATTTTCCACACTCGCTACCTACCGAAAACTTGTATCCTGAAGACGGTATTAAACATACCGTTTACCGTGTGGTGTAGTTGTTGTTGTAGCTGTTGAAGTTGTTGTTGTAGCTGTTGGTGAAGTTGTTGTTGTAGCTGTTGGTGAAGTTGTTGTTGTAGCTGTTGGTGTAGTTGTTGTTGTAGCTGTTGGTGAAGTTGTTGTTGTAGCTGTTGGTGAAGTTGTTGTTGTAGCTGTTGGTGAAGTTGTTGTTGTAGCTGTTGGTGAAGTTGTTGTTGTAGCTGTTGGTGAAGTTGTTGTTGTAGCTGTTGGTGAAGTTGTTGTTGTAGCTGTTGGTGTAGTTCTTGTTGTAGCTGTTGGTGTAGTTGTTGTTGTAGCTGTTGGTGAAGTTGTTGTTGTAGCTGTTGGTGTAGTTGTTGTTGTAGCTGTTGGTGAAGTTGTTGTTGTAGCTGTTGGTGAAGTTGTTGTTGTAGCTGTTGGTGAAGTTGTTATTGTAGCTGTTGGTGAAGTTGTTGTTGTAGCTGTTGGTGAAGTTGTTGTTGTAGCTGTTGGTGAAGTTGTTGTTGTAGCTGTTGGTGAAGTTGTTGTTGTAGCTGTTGGTGTAGTTGTTGTTGTAGCTGTTGGTGAAGTTGTTGTTGTAGCTGTTGGTGTAGTTGTTGTTGTAGCTGTTGGTGAAGTTGTTATTGTAGCTGTTGGTGAAGTTGTTGTTGTAGCTGTTGGTGAAGTTGTTATTGTAGCTGTTGGTGAAGTTGTTGTTGTAGCTGTTGGTGAAGTTGTTGTTGTAGCTGTTGGTGAAGTTGTTGTTGTAGCTGTTGGTGAAGTTGTTGTTGTAGCTGTTGGTGTAGTTGTTGTTGTAGCTGTTGGTGAAGTTGTTGTTGTAGCTGTTGGTGTAGTTGTTGTTGTAGCTGTTGGTGAAGTTGTTATTGTAGCTGTTGGTGTAGTTGTTGTTGTAGCTGTTGGTGAAGTTGTAGCTGTTGGCGAAGTTGTTGTTGTAGCTGTTGGTGAAGTTGTTGTAGCTGTTGGTGAAGTTGTTGTTGTAGCTGTTGGTGAAGTTGTTGTAGCTGTTGGTGAAGTTGTTGTTGTAGCTGTTGGTGAAGTTGTTGTAGCTGTTGGTGAAGTTGTTGTTGTAGCTGTTGGTGAAGTTGTTGTAGCTGTTGGTGAAGTTGTTGTTGTAGCTGTTGGTGAAGTTGTTGTAGCTGTTGGCGAAGTTGTTGTTGTAGCTGTTGGTGAAGTTGTTGTAGCTGTTGGTGAAGTTGTTGTTGTAGCTGTTGGTGAAGTTGTTGTAGCTGTTGGTGAAGTTGTTGTAGCTGTTGGCGAAGTTGTTTGTCACTTCCTCATCACACATCATTTTTCTGTTCATTATCGCAATTTTCTTCACATTCATCATCACGGTCATTTTCCCGTTCATTATGAAACTCATCATAATATTTATTGACTGGCTTGCGCCAGTGGGTCTGATGCAGTGCTCCAGCCTTCTTAAGTGGATGTGACTTGTGCAAGAAAGGTATAAAATACCGACAATATGAAAGTTAAGACACATGTGCAACATCTGGATATCTTTATTGTAGACGTTTCGCCATCCAGTGGCTTTATCAATACAGATTCTAGGACATAATAGGAAGACAGTAGAACTATATACAAAAGATGAGGTAATCAGTCCCTCGGCCTTGGAGTTAGTGTTCACAGCATCGTGGTGGAGGAGAATCTGGAGCAAAGACAAGAAGACTGGCGGTTTATATAGGCGTCAGTGGATAGGGACGGGCAGCAGACGAGGGCAAAGTCACTGGTAGGCGGGATTCTCCTTTCTTGCACAACTTGTCAGACACTGCAACATCATGGAATCTTGGTTCAGAGGACATCTACAAGACCTTCACGGCTGCTGCAACTAACCCATCTCTTTGGGAAGGACCTACTTCCACTGGGGAATCCCGCCTACCAGTGACTTTGCCCTCGTCTGCTGCCCGTCCCTATCCACTGACGCCTATATAAACCGCCAGTCTTCTTGTCTTTGCTCCAGATTCTCCTCCACCACGATGCTGTGAACACTAACTCCAAGGCCGAGGGACTGATTACCTCATCTTTTGTATATAGTTCTACTGTCTTCCTATTATGTCCTAGAATCTGTATTGATAAAGCCACTGGATGGCGAAACGTCTACTACAATAAAGATATCCAGATGTTGCACATGGATGTGACTTGCACCTGACTGGCTTTGACCAGTAGCTTAGGCCGGTAGGTGACTTGGACTTGCCTAACATGGGCCAGTAGACCTGCTACAGTGCTCTTTCCTTCTTATAAGTGTCACGTTCAACTGATTCTTGTCGTTACTCTCACAGTAATTCCATCAGGATATAGGAAAGCACTAGTTTGGTAATAGCGTTGTGGATGAGTGCAACAAACTCCCCGATACAGTTATAGAGGCTAAAACGTTGTGTAGTTTTAAAAATAGGTTGGATAAATAAATGAGTGGGTGCGGGTGTGTGTGAGTTGGACCTAACTAGCTTGTCATGTCAGATGCCGTGCTCCTTCCTTAAGTGAATGTGACCTGACCTAACTAGGTTAGGGCATTGGCTTAAGCCGGTAGGAGACCTGGACCTGCCTCGCATGGGTCAGTAGGCCTGCTGCAGTGTTCTTTCTTTCTTATGTTCTTATGATCCCACAAATAATAAATATGTTGACATTTGCCATAGAGGGGACAGAGTGGACGCTGTGTCTGACAGTACACACACACGCTCACACACACACGCTCACACACACACGCTCACACACACACGCTCACACACACACGCTCACACACACACGCTCACACACACACGCTCACACACACACGCTCACACACACACGCTCACACACACACGCTCACACACACACGCTCACACACACACGCTCACACACACGCAATAAAACAAATAAATAAATAACAAAAAGGCACAATACCGTGACTGGAACGATACACAAATAACCCGCACATAAAAGAGAGAAGCTTACGACGACGTTTCGGTCCGACTTGGACCATTGACAAAGTCACACTAACAGAGGTGGAGCAGGACGGCTATATATAGGCAGGAAGAGGTGGAGGTAGTAGTAGTGGTAGTAGTAGTAGTAGTAGTAGTAGTACAAGAATTGTATATAATACCGACAGGATGAAATGACACATGCACAACACCTGTCGGTATTATATACAATTCTTGTACTACTACTACTACTACTACTACCACTACTACTACCTCCACCTCTTCCTGCCTATATATAGCCGTCCTGCTCCACCTCTGTTAGTGTGACTTTGTCAATGGTCCAAGTCGGACCGAAACGTCGTCGTAAGCTTCTCTCTTTTATGTGCGGGTTATTTGTGTATCGCAATAAAACAATCACAAAAACATTAAAACACATACATAAACACAGTTTTTGAAGCATACGACAACACTGTAGAAGCAAGAAGTGTTTTATTATAAGTAGAGATGAAAATTACAAGAAAAAACGTGTTCCATTATGTTGCCAATTTATTGGTGAAGATTCTCATGTTTACCATAGTTTGTGGTGAAAAATGTAGGGGCCTGTGTGTATGTACTCACCTAATTGTGGTTGCAGGGGTCGAGACTCAGCTCCTGGCCCCGCATCTTCCCTGAGTGCTACTAGGTCCTCTCTCTACCTGCTCCATGAGCTTTATCATACCTAATCTTAAAGCTATGTATGGTTCCTGCCTCCACTACCTCACTAACGTTAATGAAAAAATATACATATATCTTTAAACGTATAAGAGAAAATTTTAGAAATGACTTAATTTTAAATGAGTTTGTGCAAGTTGGTCAGTTTTACCTATTAGGCACAACATATATATATATATATATATATATATATATATATATATATATATATATATATATATATATATATATATATATATATATATATATATATGCAAGGAATTCGCGAGAGCATGCGAAATATACACAAACACTGATCTCTGGCTGAAGGAGACTCGAACCTACGAACCTTAGGACAAGGTACGCAGTGCTTTACCAATCTACCCACACTAGACAATACCTTAGCGTGTAGCTTGCGCTACACGTTTGATATATATATATATATATATATATATATATATATATATATATATATATATATATATATATATATATATAATATATATATATATATATATATATATATATATATATATATATATATATATATATATATATATATATATATATATATATATATATATATATATATATTAAATTCTAGACATCTTGGAAAGTCTTAACATTGAGAGAGTTGTGACTGTGTAATATAATTTGTGAATTATTGGCGCAACTTGTATCAAGTTGTACCATAAATTCAGGGTAGAAAAGTTTGAATTGCACTGTTGAGGAGGCACTGTTGGGGAGGCACTGTTGGGGAGGCACTGTTGGGGAGGCACTGTTGGGGAGGCACTGTTGGGGAGGCACTGTTGGGGAGGCACTGTTGGGGAGGCACTGTTGGGGAGGCACTGTTGGGGAGGCACTGTTGGGGAGGCACTGTTGAGGAGGCACTGTTTAGGAGGCACTCTTGGGGAGGCACTCTTGGGTAGGCTCTGTTGGGGACGCACCGTTGGGGAGGCACTATTGGTGAGGCAGTGCAGGCACTGCTGGGGAGACACTGTTGGTGAGGCATTGTTGGGGATGCACTGTTGGGGAGGCACTGTTGGGGAGGCACTGTTGGGGAAACATTGCTGGGCTGCCAGACTTCGCTTCGCCAAACAACGTCCACGTGTTTGAGTGCCACGTGTTTGAATGTCATGTGTTTGAGTGCCACGTGTTTGAGTGCCATGTGTTTGAATGTCATGTGTTTGAATGTCATGTGTTTGAGTGCCACGTGTTTGAGTGCCATGTGTTTGAGTGCCATGTGTTTGAATGTCATGTGTTTGAATGTCATGTGTTTGAGTGCCACGTGTTTGAATGTCATGTGTTTGAGTGCCACGTGTTTGAGTGCCATGTGTTTGAATGTCATGTGTTTGAGTGCCACGTGTTTGAATGTCATGTGTTTGAGTGCCACGTGTTTGAATGTCATGTGTTTGAGTGCCACGTGTTTGAGTGCCATGTGTTTGAATGTCATGTGTTTGAGTGCCACGTGTTTGAATGTCATGTGTTTGAGTGCCACGTGTTTGAATGTCATGTGTTTGAGTGCCACGTGTTTGAGTGCCATGTGTTTGAATGTCATGTGTTTGAGTGCCACGTGTTTGAGTGCCATGTGTTTGAATGTCATGTGTTTGAGTGCCACGTGTTTGAATGTCATGTGTTTGAGTGCCACGTGTTTGAATGTCATGTGTTTGAGTGCCACGTGTTTGAGTGCCATGTGTTTGAATGTCATGTGTTTGAGTGCCACGTGTTTGAGTGCCATGTGTTTGAGTGCCACGTGTTTGAATGTCATGTGTTTGAGTGCCACGTGTTTGAGTGCCATGTGTTTGAATGTCATGTGTTTGAGTGCCACGTGTTTGAGTGCCACGTGTTTGAGTGCCACGTGTTTGAGTGCCACGTGTTTGAGTGCCACGTGTTTGAGTGCCACGTGTTTGAGTGCCACGTGTTTGAGTGCCACGTGTTTGAGTGCCACGTGTTTGAGTGCCACGTGTTTGAGTGCCACGTGTTTGAGTGCCACGTGTTTGAGTGCCACGTGTTTGAGTGCCACGTGTTTGAGTGCCATGTGTTTGAGTGCCACGTGTTTGAGTGCCATGTGTTTGAGTGCCACGTGTTTGAGTGCCACGTGTTTGAGTGCCATGTGTTTGAGTGCCATGTGTTTGAATGTCATGTGTTTGAATGTCATGTGTTTGAGTGCCACGTGTTTGAGTGCCATGTGTTTGAGTGCCATGTGTTTGAGTGCCACGTGTTTGAGTGCCATGTGTTTGAGTGCCACGTGTTTGAGTGCCACGTGTTTGAGTGCCACGTGTTTGAGTGCCACGTGTTTGAGTGCCATGTGTTTGAGTGCCATGTGTTTGAGTGCCATGTGTTTGAGTGCCACGTGTTTGAGTGCCATGTGTTTGAGTGCCATGTGTTTGAGTGCCATGTGTTTGAGTGCCACGTGTTTGAGTGCCATGTGTTTGAGTGCCACGTGTTTGAGTGCCATGTGTTTGAGTGCCACGTGTTTGAGTGCCACGTGTTTGAGTGCCATGTGTTTGAGTGCCACGTGTTTGAGTGCCATGTGTTTGAGTGCCACGTGTTTGAGTGCCATGTGTTTGAGTGCCACGTGTTTGAGTGCCACGTGTTTGAGTGCCACGTGTTTGAGTGCCACGTGTTTGAGTGCCACGTGTTTGAGTGCCACGTGTTTGAGTGCCACGTGTTTGAGTGCCACGTGTTTGAGTGCCACGTGTTTGAGTAGGATATTTTTCCTGTGACGAATATAACAAGGGAATTAAAGCACTTACTGCTGATGGTGGTGGTGATGGTGATAGTGATGGTGGTAGTTCTGGAAGTGATGGTGATAGTGATGGTGGTAGTTCTGGAAGTGATGGTGATAGTGATGGTAGTTCTGGAAGTGATGGTGATAGTGATGGTAGTTCTGGAAGTGATGGTGATAGTGATGGTGGTAGTGGCCATGGCGGGGGGGGGAGGTGCTGCTACTGCTGCTATTAGTGTAGTTACTACTGCAGTAACTATAAATACTATTGTTTCTATAAGTTACAGTAACTGCTACTAGCACCATTACTGTTACCACCACCATTATTGTTACTACTAGCACCATTACTGTTACCACCACCACCATTATTGTTACTACTAGCACCATTACTGTTACCACCACCACCATTATTGTTACTACTAGCACCATTACTGTTACCACCATTATTGTTACTACTAGCACCATTACTGTTACCACCACCACCATTATTGTTACTACTAGCACCATTACTGTTACCACCATTATTGTTACTACTAGCACCATTACTGTTACCACCACCATTATTGTTACTACTAGCACCATTACTGTTACCACCATTATTGTTACTACTAGCACCATTACTGTTACCACCATTATTGTTACTACTAGCACCATTACTGTTACCACCACCAGTATTGTTACTACTAGCACCATTACTGTTACCACCATTATTGTTACTACTAGCACCATTACTGTTACCACCACCAGTATTGTTACTACTAGCACCATTACTGTTACCACCACCAGTATTGTTACTACTAGCACCATTACTGTTACCACCATTATTGTTACTAGCACCATTACTGTTACCACCATTATTGTTACTACTAGCACCATTACTGTTACCACCATTATTGTTACTACTAGCACCATTACTGTTACCACCATTATTGTTACTACTAGCACCATTACTGTTACCACCACCAGTATTGTTACTAGCACCATTACTGTTACCACCACCACCATTATTGTTACAACTAGCACCATTACTGTTACCACCACCATTATTGTTACGACTAGCACCATTACTGTTACCACCACCACCATTACTGTTGCCACCACCTCCACCATTACTGTTACCACCATTACTGTTACCACCATTACCACCATTACTGTTACCACCACCACTATTGTTACGACTAGCACCATTACTGTTACCACCACCACCACCATTACTGCTACCACCACCTCCACCATTACTGTTACCACCACCACCATTACTGTTACCACCATTACCACCACCATTACTGTTACCACCACCTTCACCATTACTGTTACCACCATTACTGCTACCACCACCACCATTACTGTTACCACCATTACTGTTACCACCACCTCCACCATTACTGTTACCACCATTACTGCTACCACCACCACCACCATTACTGTTACCACCACCACCATTACTGTTACCACCACCAATATTACAGCTACCACCACCTCCACCATTACTGTTACCACCACCAATATTACAGCTACCACCACCTCCACCATTACTGTTACCACCACCGCCATTACTATTACCACCACCATTACTATTACCACCACCACCACCATTACTATTACCACCACCACCACCATTACTGTTACCACCACCTCCACCATTACTGTTACCACCACCTCCACCATTACTGTTACCACCATTACTGCTACCACCACCACCACCATTACTGTTACCACCACCACCATTACTGCTACCACCACCACCATTACTGCTACCACCACCACCACCATTACTGTTACCACCACCACCACCACCATTACTGTTACCACCACCACCACCATTACTGTTACCACCACCACCATTACTGCTACCACCACCACCACCATTATTGTTACCACCACCACCATTACTGTTACCACCACCATTACTGCTACCACCACCACCTCCACCATTACTGCTACCACCACCACCACCTCCACCATTACTGTTACCACCACCACCATTACTGCTACCACCACCACCACCACCACCACCACCACCACCATTACTGTTACCACCACCACCACCACCACCACCACCATTACTGTTACCACCACCACCATTACTGCTACCACTACCACCACCACCATTACTGCTACCACTACCACCACCACCATTACTGCTACCACCACCACCACCATTACTGTTACCACCACCACCATTACTGCTACCACCACCACCACCACCATTACTGCTACCACCACCACCACCATTACTGCTACCACCACCACCACCATTACTACGCCACCACCACCACCACCATTACTACACCACCACCACCACCATTACTGCTACCACCACCACCACCACCATTACTGTTACCACCACCACCATTACTGCTACCACCACCACCATTACTGCTACCACCACCACCATTACTGTTACCACCACCACCACCATTACTGCTACCACCACCACCACCATTACTGCTACCACCACCACCACCATTACTGCTACCACCACCACCATTACTGCTATCACCACCACCACCACCATTACTGTTACCACCACCACCATTACTGCTACCACCATTACTGTTACCACCACCACCACCACCACCATTACTGCTACCACCACCACCATTACTGCTACCACCACCACCATTACTGCTACCACCACCACCATTACTGCTACCACCACCACCATTACTGCTACCACCACCACCATTACTGCTACCACCACCACCACCACCATTACTGTTACCACCACCACCATTACTGCTACCACCACCACCACCACCATTACTGCTACCACCACCACCACCACCATTACTGCTACCACCACCACCATTACTGCTACCACCACCACCACCACCATTACTGCTACCACCACCACCACCACCATTACTGCTACCACCACCACCATTACTGTTACCACCACCACCACCATTACTGCTACCACCACCACCACCATTACTGCTACCACCACCACCACCACCACCACCGCCACCATTACTGCTACCACCACCACCATTACTGCTACCACCACCACCATTACTGTTACCACCACCACCAGTCATTCAGGTTGGCAGTGGCTGCTGTAGTTGTAAGTCTTACGTTATTTAATATGAAAGTCGACCATTTTGAGTTCTCCGCCTATAACTGATTTAAAAATCATGGGGAATGTTTAGTGTTATCTCAATAATAAAAGCGGTGTGTCAGTTTACAGTGAAAATCCTGATGTAAGCCTATCACCTGGTGTGAGCTTCTCCCCTGCCCTCTACCGCACCCTTATTATTCCTACCCTTACTCTCTTCCACTCTTTTCTCCTTCTTCCCCTTGCTACTTCCCCTTCTACATCCCTAACCCCATTATTTTTCACCTGTTTTTCACCCTTTCCTTCCTGTTACTCCTCCTTTTTAATCCCGTTATCTTCATAGGACATGCTAAGAAATGCATCATTCTGGCCCGGGGGTAGAGATGACAGCCTCCAGGACGGTGTTTTGAAAGTGTAAACAATAGTTTTTGAGAGTTCTTTAATAACTTACGAATCTTCAGGTTAAGAATATAATTAATGTTAAGTGACATTCTGTAGTTTGAGACTACTGTTATCATGGGTTGGTATGTTATATACTGACAGCCTTGCAAGAAAAAAAATGCTGCTAGTCAGAGGATGTGTATGCTTGTGTAAGATGTAATTGAAAAACGATGATATATCGCAAACCTTTGTGAGCAACACACAGATCTAAAACACGGACACCACTGCCCCACACCATTGCCTAGCACTAAAAGCGGCCGACGAACACACCGTATGTCGGTTGACTCAAGGCACTTGCGATGTGAAGTGCCCATTGCTTGGGAGTCACTTGACATGGTAATTAAGTTAGCACTATGATTGATCAGCTACTGTAGTGACGGTCAAAGGAGTGTGAGTTGAGCTGACGGTCAGGTAGCCTCTCATTTCCTCAGGTGCAGTGTTCTGAAACAATAGATTACAGACAGTGAATGACTTCATGGAGGTCGTGGTCTCTACATGTACCTGAGTACATACAGCTAGAACGATAAAATAAAAGCAGCTGGTAAGTCGTGTGATGTTTGTATTTGTCCATCAAATTAGTTGTTACATCCTGTTAGGCCGAGTTTCAGGTTACGTGAACTATACGAGGTGAAAGCGTTTATTCGGTCCCTTTCCCGACGCTGGATCACCTTAACGTTTAAAAATTAACGTAAGTTCACGTTTAATGAACTTAAGTTCACATGTAATAAGCGTAAGTTCACGTTTACTACATGAAACATGGGATAAACTGAGAGTTACTAAGTACGTCAGTCCGGGAAATCTCTAACCCTGTGACCTGTTCGTCTTGCAAGAAGCAGGATGAGGGAGGTCACAACTAATGATGTATGGAAGGCGGGTGCAAGGAGAGAAGACTGTCAGCTCCAAGTAACTGAAAGAGATCTCTTCCATGTTTCTGCATCAGTCTTAAAAAAAGAGCTAAGTTCCCCCCTCCACATTCCCCCATTTTTCTTCACTAATATTCCCCCCTTCCCATATTATTCTCCCTTCCTCTTCTAATATCCCCCACCTTTTCCCCCTTTTCCTCCCCTGGTAGGAAAATATCTCATATTTTATTAGTGGGAGCTGATAAAACAGTTGGTGAGGGCAGTGAGGCGAGGAAAATATCCATTGGCAAAAATGGAGGGAATAAAATGTGTGTTTATACCGGGGGTTTAAAAATGAACAGCTTGGTGTGTTTGTTTCCTGTCACTCTTGAATATTTGTCTGTCTCTCATACTATCATATACTCATACACTCATTCACTCGTACACTCACTCATACACTCGCTTATATACTTATACACTCTTACATTCATACACTCACACACTCGTACACTCATTTATACACTCGTACACCCACTCATACACACTTATAAATTTACTCACACACACACACACACACACACACACACACACACACACACACACACACACACACACACACACACACACACACACACACACACACACACACACACGAACCAAAATAACTTTAACATCTCCGGAAGTACACCAGTCCGCGTACACTATTCTGGAGTAGTAAAGGCAGGTACCTAACTGCACCTGCTGGTCCACAAACTCTAGTACTTCTGGTCCACAAACTCCAGTACCTCTGGTCCATAAACTCCAGTGCTTCTGGTCCACAAACTCCAATACTTCTGGACCACAAACTCCAGTGCTTCTGGTCCACAAACTCCAGTACTTATGGTCCACAAACTCCAGTACCTCTGGTCCATAAACTCTAGTACTTCTGGACCACAAACTCCAGTGCTTCTGGACCACAAACTCCAGTGCTTCTGGTCCATAACCTCCAGTACTTCTGGACCACAAACTCCAGTACTTATTGACCACAAACTCCAATACTTCTTGTCAACAAACTCCAGTACTTCTGGACCACAAACTCCAGTACTTCTGGAAGTTAAATCCTGGAGCTCCAGCCAGTGTGTAATAACACTCCAGTACTTCTGGAGGTGCTCACGTGATGAAGAATAAGTCACAATACCGTGGCTGGTTATCTGTGTTTTCAGGGGTCGGGTAGAAGGTATCCCTAAAGGGTAGAAGGTATCCCTGAATGGTAGAAGGTATCCCTAAAGGGTAGAAGGTATCCCTGAAGGGTAGAAGGTATCTCTGGAGGGTAGAAGGTATCCCTGAAGGGTAGAAGGTATCCCTGAAGGGTAGAAGGTATCCCTGGAGGGTAGAAGGTATCCCTGAAGGGTAGAAGGTATCCCTGAAGGGTAGAAGGTATCCCTGAAGGGTAGAAGGTATCCCTGAAGGGTAGAAGGTATCCCTGAAGGGTAGAAGGTATCCCAGGAGGGTAGAAGGTATCCCTGGAGGATAGAAGGTATCCCTGAAGGGTAGAAGGTATCCCTGGAGGGTAGAAGGTATCCCTGAAGGATAGAAGGTATCCCTGAAGGGTAGAAGGTATCCCTGAAGGGTAGAAGGTATCCCTGAAGGGTAGAAGGTATCCCTGGAGGGTAGAAGGTATCCCTGAAGGGTAGAAGGTATCCCTGAAGGGTAGAAGGTATCCCTGGAGGATAGAAGGTATCCCTGAAGGGTAGAAGGTATCCCTGGAGGATAGAAGGTATCCCTGAAGGATAGAAGGTATCCCTGAAGGGTAGAAGGTATCCCTGAAGGATAGAAGGTATCCCTGAAGGGTAGAAGGTATCCCTGAAGGGTAGAAGGTATCCCTGAAGGGTAGAAGGTATCCCTGAAGGGTAGAAGGTATCCCTGAAGGGTAGAAGGTATCCCTGAAGGATAGAAGGTATCCCTGAAGGGTAGAAGGTATCCCTGAAGGATAGAAGGTATCCCTGAAGGGTAGAAGGTATCCCTAAATGGTAAAACGTATAATAATTATATAATATATATATATATATATATATATATATATATATATATATATATATATATATATATATATATATATATATATATATATATATATTATATAATTCCCTTCACACCTTCCACAGGGCAGAAATTATTTATAATTTGGGTGACTGTTACTTTGGTTATAAAAATGGTAGGAATGCTTATTAAATTATATGATTTATTGTGATTAATATCTTTTTAAATTATATGAGTCACTATATTTGTTTCTCATCTTTGTCTCTCCCTGTCTACCCACAACCTTTCTTACCTCTCTCCCTGTCTACCCACAACCTTTCTTACCTCTCTCCCTGTCTACCCACAACCTTTCTTACCTCTCTCCCTGTCTACCCACAACCTTTCTTACCTCTCTCCCTGTCTACCCACAACCTTTCTTACCTCTCTCCCTGTCTACCCACAACCTTTCTTACCTCTCTCCCTGTCTACCCACAACCTTTCTTATCTCTCGCTGTCTACCCACAACCTTTCTTACCTCTCTCCCTGTCTACCCACAACCTTTCTTACCTCTCTCCCTGTCTACCCACAACCTTTCTTACCTCTCTCCCTGTCTACCCACAACCTTTCTTACCTCTCTTCCTGTCTACCCACAACCTTTCTTACCTCTCTCCCTGTCTACCCACAACCTTTCTTACCTCTCTCCCTGTCTACCCACAACCTTTCTTATCTCTCTCTCGCTGTCTACCCACAACCTTTCTTACCTCTCTCCCTGTCTACCCACAACCTTTCTTACCTCTCTCCCTGTCTACCCACAACCTTTCTTACCTCTCTCCCTGTCTACCCACAACCTTTCTTACCTCTCTCCCTGTCTACCCACAACCTTTCTTATCTCTCTCTCCCTGTCTACCCACAACCTTTCTTACCTCTCTCCCTGTCTACCCACAACCTTTCTTACCTCTCTCCCTGTCTACCCACAACCTTTCTTACCTCTCTCCCTGTCTACCCACAACCTTTCTTACCTATCTCCCTGTCTACCCACAACCTTTCTTACCTCTCTCCCTGTCTACCCACAACCTTTCTTACCTCTCTCCCTGTCTACCCACAACCTTTCTTATCTCTCTCCCTGTCTACCCACAACCTTTCTTACCTCTCTCCCTGTCTACCCACAACCTTTCTTACCTCTCTCCCTGTCTACCCACAACCTTTCTTACCTCTCTCCCTGTCTACCCACAACCTTTCTTATCTCCCTGTCTACCCACAACCTTTATCTCTCTCTCGCTGTCTACCCACAACCTTTCTTACCTCTCTCCCTGTCTACCCACAACCTTTCTTACCTCTCTCCCTGTCTACCCACAACCTTTCTTACCTCT
This sequence comes from Cherax quadricarinatus, assembly GCF_038502225.1. Lineage (NCBI taxonomy): Eukaryota > Metazoa > Arthropoda > Malacostraca > Decapoda > Parastacidae > Cherax > Cherax quadricarinatus. Next base: position 7,182,713 of record NC_091332.1, on the reverse strand, counting down.
CTCACTGTCTGCCCACAACCTTTCTTACCTCTCTCCCTGTCTACCCACAACCTTTCTTACCTCTCTCCCTGTCTACCCACAACCTTTCTTACCTCTCTCCCTGTCTACCCACAACCTTTCTTACCTCTCTCGCTGTCTACCCACAACCTTTCTTACCTCTCTCCCTGTCTACCCACAACCTTTCTTACCTCTCTCCCTGTCTACCCACAACCTTTCTTACCTCTCTCCCTGTCTACCCACAACCTTTCTTATCTCTCTCTCGCTGTCTACCCACAACCTTTCTTACCTCTCTCCCTGTCTACCCACAACCTTTCTTACCTCTCTCCCTGTCTACCCACAACCTTTCTTACCTCTCTCCCTGTCTACCCACAACCTTTCTTACCTCTCTCCCTGTCTACCCACAACCTTTCTTACCTCTCTCCCTGTCTACCCACAACCTTTCTTACCTCTCTCCCTGTCTACCCACAACCTTTCTTATCTCTCTCTCGCTGTCTACCCACAACCTTTCTTACCTCTCTCCCTGTCTACCCACAACCTTTCTTACCTCTCTCCCTGTCTACCCACAACCTTTCTTACCTCTCTCCTTGTCTACCCACAACCTTTCTTACCTCTCTCCCTGTCTACCCACAACCTTTCTTATCTCTCTCTCCCTGTCTACCCACAACCTTTCTTACCTCTCTCCCTGTCTACCCACAACCTTTCTTACCTCTCTCCCTGTCTACCCACAACCTTTCTTACCTCTCTCCCTGTCTACCCACAACCTTTCTTACCTCTCTCCCTGTCTACCCACAACCTTTCTTACCTCTCTCCCTGTCTACCCACAACCTTTCTTACCTCTCTCCCTGTCTACCCACAACCTTTCTTACCTCTCTCCCTTTCTACCCACAACCTTTCTTACCTCTCTCCCTGTCTACCCACAACCTTTCTTATCTCTCTCCCTGTCTACCCACAACCTTTCTTATCTCTCTCTCGCTGTCTACCCACAACCTTTCTTACCTCTCTCCCTGTCTACCCACAACCTTTCTTACCTCTCTCCCTGTCTACCCACAACCTTTCTTACCTCTCTCACTGTCTACCCACAACCTTTCTTACCTCTCTCCCTGTCTACCCACAACCTTTCTTACCTCTCTCCCTGTCTACCCACAACCTTTCTTACCTCTCTCCCTGTCTACCCACAACCTTTCTTACCTCTCTCCCTGTCTGCCCACAACCTTTCTTATCTCTCTCTCGCTGTCTACCCACAACTTTTCTTATCTCTCTCTAGCTATCTGTCCACAACTTTTTTATCTCACTGTCTCCCCACAACCTTTCTTATCTCTCTCTCTCCCCTTGACTACCCACAACCTTTTTTCCCACTGTTTTATCCCCCCCCCCGTCCTCCTATTCTTGTCATCTCTCTCTTATGGACAAACCTAAAAAGAATGGTAGTATTTAGTCCAGTAAAACTTGTACACAGCGCAAGTTACTTAGTTGACACTGCGACAGTAATTGGAAATTGTCCTTTTGCAACAATATTAACTCAAACACAAAACCCAATCAATGTTTTTTTTTTAGATTAGAGTCTAAATCTTCCAATCAGGTTTTGATGTTAATGGTGGTTGATTTGGTTTCGTAACTTGAATTGTGGTGGCCACTGAAATACGTTCGTGTTGAAATAAGTGGAAGTGTGTGTGTGTGTGTGTGTGTTTGTGTGTATGTGTTTGTGTGTGTGTGTGTGTGTGTTTGTGTGTATGTGTTTGTGTGTGTGTTTGTGTGTGTGTGTGTGTGTGTGTTTGTGTGTATGTGTTTGTGTGTGTGTTTGTGTGTGTTTGTGTGTGTTTGTGTGTGTGTGTTTGTGTGTGTGTGTGTGTGTGTGTTTGTGTGTGTGTTTGTGTGTGTTTGTGTGTATGTGTTTGTGTGTGTGTTTGTGTGTGTTTGTGTGTGTTTGTGTGTGTGTGTTTGTGTGTGTGTGTGTGTGTGTGTTTGTGTGTATGTGTTTGTGTGTGTGTTTGTGTGTGTTTGTGTGTGTTTGTGTGTGTGTGTTTGTGTGTGTGTGTGTGTGTGTGTTTGTGTGTGTGTTTGTGTGTGTTTGTGTGTATGTGTTTGTGTGTGTGTTTGTGTGTGTTTGTGTGTGTGTGTTTGTGTGTGTGTGTGTGTGTGTGTGTTTGTGTGTGTGTTTGTGTGTGTGTGTTTGTGTGTGTTTGTGTGTGTGTGTTTGTGTGTGTGTGTGGGTGTGTGTGTGTGTGGGGGGGGGTGTGTACTCCCCTAGTTCTACTCGCCTAGTTGAAGGTGCAGGGGTCGAGTCCAAGCTCCTGGCCCCGCCTCTTCACTGATCGCTACTAGGTCACCCTCCCTGAACCATGAGCTTTATCATACCTCTGCTTAAAGCTATGTATGGATCCTGCCTCCACTACATCGCTTCCCAAACTATTCCACTTCCTGACTACTGTGGCTGAAGAAATACTTCCTAACATCCCTGTGATTCATCTGTGTCTTCAACTTCCAACTGTGTCCCCTTGTTGCTGTGTCACATCTCTGGAACATCCTGTCTTTGTCCACCTTGTCAATTCCTCTCAGTATTTTGTAAGTCGTTATCATGTCCCCCCTATCTCTCCTGTCCTCCAGTGTCGTCAGATTGATTTCCCTTAACCTCTCCTCGTAGGACATACCTCTTAGCTCTGGGACTAGTCTTGTTGCAAACCTTTGCACTTTCTCTAGTTTCTTCACGTGCTTGGCTAGGTGTGGGTTCCAAACTGGTGCCGCATACTCCAATATGGGCCTAACGTACACGGTGTACAGGGTCCTGAACGATTCCTTATTAAGATGTCGGAATGTATGTGTGTGTGTGTGTGTGTGTGTGTGTGTGTGTGTGTGTGTGTGTGTGTGTGTGTGTGTGTGTGTGTGTGTGTGTGTGTGTGTGTGTGTTATAGCTGAACGCTGGTGTTCAGTTCTGTTGCTGATCTTATAGTGTGTGGTGTTACAGACACAACACACAGTGTATGGTGTTACTGAGACAACATACAGTGTGTGGTGTTACTGAGACAACACAGTGTGTGGTGTTACAGACACAACACACAGTGTATGGTGTTACTGAGACAACATACAGTGTGTGGTGTTACTTAGACAACACACAGTGTGTGGTGTTACAGACACAACACACAGTGTATGGTGTTACTGAGATAACATACAGTGTGTGTGGTGTTACTGAGACAACACAGTGTGTAGTGTTACAGACACAACACACAGTGTATGGTGTTACTGAGACAACATACAGTGTGTGGTGTTACTGAGACAACACACAGTGTGTGGTGTTACAGACACAACACACAGTGTATGGTGTTACTGAGATAACATACAGTGTGTGGTGTTACTGAGACAACACAGTGTGTGGTGTTACAGACACAACACACAGTGTATGGTGTTACTGAGACAACACACAGTGTGTGGTGTTACAGACACAACACACAGTGTATGGTGTTACTGAGATAACATACAGTGTGTGGTGTTACTGAGACAACACAGTGTGTGGTGTTACAGACACAACACACAGTGTATGGTGTTACTGAGACAACACAGTGTGTGGTGTTACTGCTGAAGATCTTTCAATCCTCAGACGATATGTGACCTTTACGGGGTTAGTTCTTTTTAGTGAATGTAATAATAATAATAATATTAATAATAATAATAATAATAATTAATAATAATATCAGTACTGGTGAAACAAGAGATATACTGAAGCTGGACCAGTATTTAACATGTCTTGCTTCCCTGGTGTGAGGTCTGACACAGCCGGGTGTTCACTATGTGGAGAGTAAATGATGACTCTAGTTTCCAGCTCTGATAAACTTTCTGTCTTGAACGGAGCTGTGAGCTCAGACCAACACTACAAGTGAGTTAATACGTTGTTCACATATTGGGTTTTACTTGTATAGTTGTCATCCTTCCTGTCGGATATTGCTGCATTTTCTTTATCGTTTCTCTCTTTTATCTTCGTTTATCTCTATTACTAAAACACCTGCGCAGGTGTTCGCATTGCTACCTCGTATTCTTAGTTTTAAGATATTCTTTCAACATTTAAAGATGCTCGATATTACATCATTCTTCAGAGTGACTTTTTCCCCAAGTTAGAATGTTGAGGCACTTTTGTTAACGTTGGTAATTAACACTCCTTGTAATATCTACATATTACTGTGGTATATTATTTATATATATTATCTGTGTTGACGTCAGGCGAGGTGTCTTTAATGTGTGTTTGTTTACAACTGTTGTGGTTTTGTGTTTGTTTACAACTGTTGTGGTTTGTGATACCACCAGCGACATGGGTTATTTTTTTCTGTTATTTTGCCTGATTTTCGACTCTCTGGCCATGGTTCACTCATTTTCCGGTGATTTTTGGCTGCATAGCTGAACGAAATCATAATAGCGCGATTGCAATCAAATGACAGAACGGATAAGGTTCAAACCCCCCATTCACAGGCCATGGTGGCCTGGTGGCTAAAGCTCCCGCTTCACACACGGAGGGCCCGGGTTCAATTCCCGGCGGGTGGAAGCATTTCGACACGTTTCCTTACACCTGTTGTCCTGTTCACATAGCAGCAAATAGGTACCTGGGTGTTAGTCGACTGGTGTGGGTCGCATCCTGGGGGACAAGATTAAAGACCCTAATGGAAATAAGTTAGACAGTTCTCGATGACGCACTGACTTTCTTGGGTTATCCTGGGTGGCTAACCCTCCGGGGTTAAAAATCCGAACGAAATCTTATCTTATCCAGCACCTCTACGATTTCTTTTGCTATACATGTATCTTCCATAGCCTCGTTTTCCGTTTTCTTTAAGCTTACGTTTTCCCTTATCCTGGTGGACTTTTTTTTATCTCCACTTTGCATAAATTATTGCTGAGTTTACATAGGAAATCATTCTCATGGGTCAGATTTGTCAGTGAATTTATTATGATCGTCAGCATAAATTTGTCTGACTTATACAGCTGATGGAAGTCTTCATACCTCAGTACCAGCTGTGTGAAAGCTCTACTTGCTGCCATTGTTGTTACCTCAGCACCAGCTGTGTGAAAGCTCTACTTGCTGCCATTGTTGTTACTTCAGCACCAGCTGTGTGAAAGCTCTACTTGCTGCCATTGTTGTTACCTCAGCACCAGCTGTGTGAAAGCTCTACTTGCTACCATTGTTGTTACTTCAGCACCAGCTGTGTGAAAGCTCTACTTGCTGCCATTGTTACCTCAGCACCAGCTGTGTGAAAGCTCTACTTGCTACCATTGTTGTTACCTCAGCACCAGCTCTGTGAAAACTCTACTTGCTACCATTGTTGTTACCTCAGCACCAGCTCTGTGAAAACTCTACTTGCTACCATTGTTGTTACTTCAGCACCAGCTCTGTGAAAGCTCTACTTGCTGCCATTGTTGTTACCTCAGCACCAGCTGTATGGAAGTTCTACTTGCGACTATTGTTACCTCAGCATCAGCTGTGTGAAAGCTTTAATGGCCACCATTGTTACCTCAGCACCAGCTGTGTGAAAGCTCTACTGGCAACTATTGTTACCTCAGCACCAGCTGTGTAAAAGCTCTACTGGCCACTATAGTTACCTCAGCACCAGCTGTGTGAAAGCTCTACTGGCCACTATTGTTACCTCAGCACCAGCTGTGTGACAGCTCTACTGGCCACTATTGTTACCTCAGCACCAGCTGTGTGACAGCTCTACTGGCCACTATTGTTACCTCAGCACCAGCTGTGTGACAGCTCTACTGGCCACTATTGTTACCTCAGCACCAGCTGTGTGAAAGTTCTACTGGCCATCATTGTTACCTCAGCACCAGCTGTGTGAAAGCTCTACTGGCCACTATTGTTACCTCAGCACCAGCTGTGTGACGGCTCTACTGCCCACTATTGTTACCTCAGCACCAGCTGTGTGAAAGCTCTACTTGCTGCCATTGTTGTTACCTCAGCACCAGCTGTGTGAAAACTCTACTGGCCACTATTGTTACCTCAGCACCAGCTGTGTGACAGCTCTACTGGCCACTATTGTTACCTCAGCACCAGCTGTGAGAAAGCTCTACTTGCTGCCATTGTTGTTACCTCAGCACCAGCTGTGTGAAAGCTCTACTGGCCACTATTGTTACCTCAGCACCAGCTGTGTGACAGCTCTACTGGCCACTATTGTTACCTCAGCACCAGCTGTGTGAAAGCTCTTCTTGCTGCCATTGTTGTTACCTCAGCACCAGCTGTGTGAAAGCTCTACTGGCCACTATTGTTACCTCAGCACCAGCTGTGTGACAGCTCTACTGGCCACTATTGTTACCTCAGCACCAGCTGTGTGAAAGCTCTACTTGCTGCCATTGTTACCTCAGCACCAGCTGTGTGAAAGCTTTACTTGCTGCTATTGTTACCTCAGCACCAGCTCTGTGAAAACTCTACTTGCTACCATTGTTACCTCAGCACCAGCTCTGTGAAAACTCTACTTGCTACCATTGTTACCTCAGCACCAGCTCTGTGAAAACTCTTTCTACCATTGTTACCTCAGCACCAGCTGTATGGAAGCTCTACTTGTCACCATTGTTACCTCAGCACCAGCTGTGTGAAAGCTCTACATTCTACCATTGTTGTTACCTCAGCACCAGCTGTATGGAAGCTCTACTTGTCACCATTGTTACCTCAGCACCAGCTCTGTGAAAACTCTACTTTCTACCGTTGTTGTTACCTCAGCACCAGCTGTATGGAAGCTCTACTTGTCACCATTGTTACCTCAGCACCAGCTCTGTGAAAACTCTACTTGCTACCATTGTTACCTCAGCACCAGCTCTGTGAAAACTCTACTTTCTACCGTTGTTGTTACCTCAGCACCAGCTGTATGGAAGCTCTACTTGTCACCATTGTTACCTCAGCACAAGCTCTGTGAAAACTCTACTTGCTACCATTGTTACCTCAGCACCAGCTCTGTGAAAACTCTACTTGCTACCATTGTTGTTACCTCAGCACCAGCTGTATGGAAGCTCTACTTGTCACCATTGTTACCTCAGCACCAGCTGTGTGACAGCTCTACTGGCCACTATTGTTACCTCAGCACCAGCGGCGTGAAAGCTCTACTGGCCAATATTGTTACCTCAGCACCAGCTGTGTAACAGCTCTACTGGCCACTATTGTTACCTCAGCACCAGCTGTGTGACAGCTCTACTAGGTACTATTGTTACCTCAGCACCAGCTGTCTGAAAGCTCTACTGGCCACCATTGTTACCTCAGCACCAGCTGTATAACAGCTCTACTGGCCACTATTGTTACCTCAGCACCAGCTGTGTGAAAGCTCTACTGGCCACCATTGTTACCTCAGCACCAGCTGTGTAACAGCTCTACTGGCCACCATTATTACCTCAGCATCAGCTGTGTAGCAGCTCTACTGGCCACTATTGTTACCTCAGCACCAGCTGTGTGAAAGCTCTACTGACCACCATTGTTACCTCAGCACCAGCTGTGTAACAGCTCTATTGGCCACCATTGTTACCTCAGCACCAGCTGTGTGAAAGCTCTAATGGCCACCATTGTTACCTCAGCACCAGCTGTGTGAAAGCTCTACTGGCCACCATTGTTAACCTCAGCACCAGCTGTGTAAAAACTCTACTGGCCACCATTGTTACCTCAGCACCAGCTGTGTGAAAGCTCTGCTGGCCACCATTGTTACCTCAGCACCAGCTGTGTGAAAGCTCTACTGGCCACCATTGTTACCTCAGCACTAGCTGTGTGAAAGCTCTACTGGCCACCATTGTTACCTCAACACCAGCTGTGTGAAAGCTCTACTGACAACCATTGTTACCTCAGCACTAGCTGTGTAACAGCTCTACTGGCCACCATTGTTACCTCAGCACCAGCTGTGTAACAGCTCTACTGGACACCATTGTTACCTCAGCACCAGCTGTGTAACAGCTCTACTGGCCACCATTGTTACCTCAGCACCAGCTGTGTAACAGCTCTACTGGACACCATTGTTACCTCAGCACCAGCTGTGTGAAAGCTCTACTGGCCACCATTGTTACCTCAGCACCAGCTGTGTAACAGCTCTACTGGCCACTATTGTTACCTCAGCACCAGCTGTGTGAAAGCTCTACTGGCCACTATTGTTACCTCAGCACCAGCTGTATAACAGCTCTACTGGCCACCATTGTTACCTCAGCACCAGCTGTGTAACAGCTCTACTGGCCACCATTGTTACCTCAGCACCAGCTGTGTAGCAGCTCTACTGGCCACTATTGTTACCTCAGCACCAGCTGTGTGAAAGCTCTACTGACCACCATTGTTACCTCAGCACCAGCTGTGTAACAGCTCTATTGGCCACCATTGTTACCTCAGCACCAGCTGTGTGAAAGCTCTACTGGCCACCATTGTTACCTCAGCACCAGCTGTGTGAAAGCTCTACTGGCCACCATTGTTACCTCAGCACCAGCTGTGTAACAGCTCTACTGGCCACCATTGTTACCTCAGCACCAGCTGTGTGAAAGCTCTACTGGCCACTATTGTTACCTCAGCACCAGCTGTATAACAGCTCTACTGGCCACCATTGTTACCTCAGCACCAGCTGTGTAACAGCTCTACTGGCCACTATTGTTACCTCAGCACCAGCTGTGTAACAGCTCAACTGGCCACCATTGTTACCTCAGCACTAGCTGTGTAACAGCTCTACTGGCCACCATTGTTACCTCAGCACCAGCTGTGTAACAGCTCTACTGGCCACTATTGTTACCTCAGCACCAGCTGTGTAACAGCTCTACCGGCCACTATTGTTACCTCAGCACCAGCTGTGTAACAGCTCTACTGGCCACTATTGTTACCTCAGCACCAGCTGTGTAACAGCTCTACTGGCCACTATTGTTACCTCAGCACCAGCTGCACGAAAGCTCTACTTCCGCATTTCACTTTTTTTTTATACCTTTTCGTTGTTCTCAGTTTTGTTGTTGTTATTGCAAACACTGCACTCGACTACCATTGTTATTGTAGATTTTTAAATAACGACATCTTTTTCTTTGTTTTTTCCCCTAGGGGGAAATATTCTCTCTCTCTCTCTCTCTCTCTCTCTCTCTCTCTCTCTCTCTCTCTCTTTCTGCATAACCTTTCTTGCTTAGAGATCACTTATCACAGTTTGTCATAGCTGCACACACACAGATGTTTCTATCATAGCAGCACACACACACAGATGTTTCTATCATAGCAGCACACAGATGTTTCTATCATAGCAGCACACACACACAGATGTTTCTATCATAGCAGCACACAGATGTTTCTATCATAGCAGCACACACACACAGGTGTTTCTATCATAGCAGCACACACACACAGGTGTTTCTATCATAGCAGCACACACACACAGGTGTTTCTATCATAGCAGCACACACACACATATGTTTCTATCATAGCAGCACACAGATGTTTCTATCATAGCAGCACACACACACATATGTTTCTATCATAGCAGCACACAGATGTTTCTATCATAGCAGCACACACACACAGATGTTTCTATCATAGCAGCACACACACACAGATGTTTCTATCATAGCAGCACACAGATGTTTCTATCATAGCAGCACACACACACATATGTTTCTATCATAGCAGCACACACACACATATGTTTCTATCATAGCAGCACACAGATGTTTCTATCATAGCAGCACACACACACATATGTTTCTATCATAGCAGCACACAGATGTTTCTATCATAGCTGCACACACAGATGTATTCTGTAGTCTGGGTATCGTGTGTATTACAGGGATACATTTTGCCAGTTACGTTATTGTTTGTAATTCAGGATGATATAACTTAGTGTCACTCTAGCAGTAGTAGCGTTACTATATTTCTTTCTTATTCAGTAAAACCTGGCATTCTATATTATAGATACATAGTAGGAATATATATATATATATATATATATATATATATATATATATATATGTCGTGCCGAATAGGCAGAACTTGCGATCTTGGCTTAAATAGCAACGTTCATCTTGCCATATAGGACAAGTGAAAATTTGCGTATGCAATAATTTCGCCAAAATCATTCTGATCCTAACGAAAAAAATATATTTGATTGTGTTTGTTTAGTACTAAATTATTGTATACGTATTTAAAATATATTTGGTTGGGTTAGGCTAAAATAAATTGCTCCTGTTATAATAAGGTTAGGTAAGTTTTCTAAGATTCTTTTGGTGCAAAATTAAAATTTTTTACATTAACATTAATGAAAAAAATATATCTTTAAACGTGTAAGAGAAAATTTCAGAAAGGACTTAATTTTAAATGAGTTCTTGCTAATTGACCAGTTTTACATATTCGGCACGACATATATGTATATATATATATATATATATATATATATATATATATATATATGTGCGTGATAGTTACAGTGGTTACAGACGCTGTCTGTGCTTTCAAATCATGTTCAGTCATACTAAGATAAATTTTGTACATCAGGTATTGTATATGATGGGGTTTGGTTGTTACAGGTTTGACGGTCTCGTTGCAGCAGAGCTGGAGTTACTATCACAGATGGTGCTTTATTAGAGATGGATTGATAATAGTAATGGTAACTGTAGTGATGATTTATGTGTGGGGGGCTGATAGTGGTGGCAGCTATTGAGGTGGTGGTGGTGGTAGTGGTGACAGTGGTAACAGTGGTAAAAGGTGAATGGGTGTGGTCCATGACAGACCGAAACATCGCCCAAATGTCAAAAAGTTTGTCTCCAACATGTTTGTTGGTTGTATAAGACAGCTGATAAATATATACAAAAGTTATAACAATTTCTTATTTAAGGTTAACAAGAAAATGACAGAATACAAAAAGAAAACAAAACTGAGCCCAGCCTATCGCAGAGTCTTCAGAGATGTGTCATGGTAAGAAAACTGTCAGGGATCACTTCTTACTCTGAACAAAGTTGGAAGCTCTAAACCCATACAGCATCTTCACGTCTTTACTGCTTCTGCTTCTTTCTTTATATTCGACTGAAGAAGTCTACGGTGTAGGCGAAACGTTTCGGAATTAAGTTACCTAACTGTTGCACATGTTTTTTTTAAAAAATCACTTAAGAATATTTTGGAAATGATGGTATCCAGTTTATTTATACTTTGTTATGTGAATTAAATGAACCTTTAAAATTACGTTCCTTTCATAATGGTTTCTCTCTTCGTTCGTTTGTGTTAGTGTTGTTATTAGCGTCGCTGTTGTTGTTGACCAGGTTAATGATCGGTAGACTTCACACCAATTACGAAAATTGGCTCAGAATGTATTTCTGGTGAAGGAGGTGATGAGTGTAGCGCCGCGGCTAAAATTACGGTGGCGTGGCAAGTCATCAGTACCTGGCAGAGGCGAGGTTGATCTTATAACCCAAACACCTCAGCCAGCCTTCTCAAGTAATAACAGTTATTTTCGTCAGTTTTATTATCCTGCCTACAACCTCCTCCTCCCCTTCCTTCCCCACACACCATCTATTATGAGAGAGAGAGAGAGAGAGAGAGAGAGAGAGAGAGAGAGAGAGAGTGTGAGTGTGTGTTCTAAGGTCGATGCATGCTTGTTGCATTTCGCTTCCTTTTATATAGTCTATCTCTAAACCTTTCGAGTACGTTTGAGTATCTTGTACGTCATGGTTATGTCCTCTGATTCTTCTTTTCTTGTAAGGTTTAGTTCTTCTTAGCTCCGACAGTATATCTTAGCCGGTCTCGGCACTTACGCTAGTTTCTGAACTTTTTTTTTGTTTTGAGTTGAGTTTTTCATGCTGGTACTGGGTATTTTGTTGTAAGTCTGACATTTGAAGGACTCTTTGTTGAGGTACATGAATGCTGTTCTTAGATGCATGCGCCGCCGTGATTATTAGCTTGATATGTACCTCCGGTAATATGCTTGCTGTCATGCTTGCTATTTTCTTTCTCTTAGGTTTATAGTTCCTGTTTTCCCCAATTTGTCTTTAGGATCCAGCCATTTCTTCCCTTAAGTTTCGTAACCTTGCACTCTGTTGGGTTGAAGTCCAGTGTTGACCTGTGTGACCAGTCCTCTTCTCTGCCCCGGTCTTCTTGTTACTTTTCTTGTGTTATCCATTATCAGTTCTCCTTGTTAGTTTAACATTATCCGCAAAACAAGGTCATGTAGGACTCAGACTTGTTAATGATGTCATGCGTATCCATGTACTCAACCACTCTTCTGTTATATTCTTCATTACCTTAGGTAGTATAAACGTCAAGGACACTCACTTATACTGAAAGTCGTTGCTCTACGCTCTTGTTTAAATACAAGGACGGTATTTACGATTTTCCAGCTTTCCAGGAGACGCCCAGTCTTCATCGATTTGTAGATATTTGCTAGAGATTTACACAGTGCCTTTATTTCCTCTCTCATAACCCAAGGAGATATCTTGTTGTCAGATTCCATTACTTTCGGCGTGTCCGGTTCGTCCAAATCCTTTTTGTTTCTCTCTTCAGACTCTGTTCTTCACGTTATCCATTCTCTGGTTGTGTCCAGTCTCTTCCGCTCACCATATTTACCCCAGTTTCTGGGTGAAGTTTTTTTTTACACCGGGTTTTACATGGTTAAGTTAAGGATTCCTAATTTTATTTACAAGCTAAGAGTTGTTACCTGCATCACCTCATTTGAAAGCATTTTTATTATGAAACATACAGGTATGGAACAGGATGAAGGTGGAACCATCCGTGGGCCAGAAATTTTATTTGAGAGGCTGTTTTGGTAACTTATTATTTGTTTTCGCCCACCATGAGGCAGGCCAAAGCAGCATGGGTTCGAGTCCTTGGATAGTGCAGTGTTGTTATTAATTAATACCACTTGTTCGTGGGTACAATAATATATACATGTATGTATATATATATATATATATATATATATATATATATATATATATATATATATATATATATATATATTTGTGAGGGTTATTGGTTTTGATTTTTTTGCAGTTATATGCCAAAAAATAAGTCAAAACCAAAAAATCATACTGTTACTCTGTCTGTGTCTGTCTGTCTGTCTGTCTGTCTCTCTCTCTCTCTCTCTCTCTCTCTCTCTCTCTCTCTCTCTCTCTCTCTCTCTCTCTCTCCTTCGTGCCTATATTTATGGCTCCTCTGTTCGTTTCTCTATTATCTCTCCTAGCAGGTCAAAGCGCTCTTCAACCCTCAAAATTTCCTTCCTCTATTGAGTTCCTTCTTCTATTGCCTTCCGTCCTCTGCTTTCCGTATTTTTTCCACGTTTTGGCGGTACAACAGGGAGAGTAATGATGCCATTACCACAGCAAGGGAAGCCAGCTTGGGGAACGAACGGCAGATTGTAATTTCAAAGCAAAAGGGGATTCCTGGCTAACAATCCACCAGTTTACCGTTGAAATCAATGTGGAAATTTACTGTAGGGTTATTTGTTATTTTTGTATTGTCGTGTGTGTGAATCGGTGCTGGAGCCTGGCCCCCCACGACTCTGCTAGGGATGGTGGAGCCTGGCCCCCCACGACTCTGCTAGGGATGGTGGAGCCTGGCCCCACGACACTGTCTGCTAGTGATGGTGGAGCCTGGCCCCCCACGACTCTGCTAGGGATGGTGGAGCCTGGCCCCCCACGACTCTGGTAGGGATGGTGGAGCCTGGCCCCACGACACTGTCTGCTAGTGATGGTGGAGCCTGGCCCCCCACGACTCTGCTAGGGATGGTGGAGCCTGGCCCCACGACACTGTCTGCTAGTGATGGTGGAGCCTGGCCCCCCACGACTCTGCTAGGGATGGTGGAGCCTGGCCCCCCACGACTCTGCTAGGGATGGTGGAGCCTGGCCCCACGACACTGTCTGCTAGTGATGGTGGAGCCTGGCCCCCCACGACTCTGCTAGGGATGGTGGAGCCTGGCCCCACGACACTGTCTGCTAGTGATGGTGGAGCCTGGCCCCCCACGACTCTGCTAGGGATGGTGGAGCCTGGCCCCCCACGACTCTGCTAGGGATGGTGAAGTCTGGCTCCCACGACTCTGCTAGTGATGGTGGAGCCTGGCCACCACGACATTGTCTGCTAGTGATGGAGTCTGGCTCCCACGACACTGTCTGCTAGTGATGGTGGAGCCTGGCCACCACGACATTGTTTGCTAGTGATGGTAGAGCCTGGCCACCACGACACTGTCTGCTAGTGACTGTGAAGCTTGGCTACCACGACACTGTCTGCTAGTGACGGTGAAGCCTGGCCACCACGACACTGTCTGCTAGTGACGGTGAAACCTGGCCACCACGACACTGTCTGCTAGTGATGATGGAGCCTGGTAGCCACGACACTGACTCTACCTGACTCTTCCTGCCTGGCCACCACCACACTGATTCTACCTGCTGGTGATGGTGGAGCCTGGCCCCCACGACTTTGCCTGCCACGGCTGGTCGATGGTCGCCGCCTCTCCAATGCCATTTCCCGGCAAAATTGTCAGCTGGTGATTGAAGGCGCGAAACCGCCACTGGCAGGGAGTGAGCTGTTGTTGTTATTACTGCTGCTGCTGCTGTTGTTATTACTGTTGCTGCTGTTGTTATTACTGCTGCTGCTGTTGTTATTACTGCTGCTGCTGCTGTTGTTATTACTGTTGCTGCTGTTGTTATTACTGCTGCTGCTGTTGTTGGTATTACTGCTGCTGCTATTACTGTTGCTGCTGTTGTTATTACTGCTGCTGCTGTTGTTGTTACTACTGCTGCTGCTGTTGTTGGTATTACTGCTGCTGTTGTTGTTATTACTGTTGCTGCTGTTGTTGGTATTACTGCTGCTGCTGTTGTTGGTATTACTGTTGCTGCTGTTATTACTGCTGCTGCTGCTATTACTGTTGGTGCTGTTATTACTGTTGGTGCTGTTATTACTGTTGGTGCTGTTATTACTGTTGGTGCTGTTATTGCTGCTGATGTTATTACTGTTGCTGGCCGCGCTTAGCGGATGGAGGATCGAGCCTTTACCATTGCTTACACATAATCACACGAGTTTAGCGCTTAATGAGAGAAAATGCTGAATGTTATTAACCTCAGTAACTTTACATCGTCAACAAACAATAAAAAAGTATAATATAACTAAGTTGAGGGTCATCTATGCATGGTAGAAACCGTAGCGGTGCCAGCACAGATCCTTGGGTAACCCCACTCTTCAACTCGACCCACACTGACATCCTCCTGACTATTACTCTCTGCCTTCCTTGCTCCAGGTGTTCTTATATCCACTTGATCACTTCTGTTTTCCCTGCTTCCTTATCCACTCTGTTTATCACCCTCCTGTGTGACACCGTGTAAGATACTTTCTTACAGTTGAGGAAGTCTTCCAATCTCTCTCTCTCTCTCTCTCTCTCTCTCTCTTTCCTGCTTTATTTACATTATATCATAGGAGATACACAAGACAGGATTTGTCGTTTTGATCCCGTTTTGCTTCTCTCTTATTAATCTTACGTGAATCTGTAGTAGAATTATGCAATGTTGCAAGCAAGGCAAGAGAGACACGCTCAACATGCTCCTCGCTAAACAATGCAGAACTGTATATAAACCTTAATTTTGCTTCCGCCATTCGTTTTGCGCGCTTCCCGCTCCATCTCTGACTTCTGAGGACCTGCAGGGCGACTCATCTCTCGCCTCGACTCGAACCTTGTTGTCTCTGCCATTTCAGCGAAGCTTTTAACACCAGAGAGATGGCCAGATGGCCATGTTCTGCAACAGCCTCAGCTTGGCCTAAGGGAGGTTTGCTAGGAGACTTGGAGGTGATCTGGGGGGTCAGCGCCCCCGCGGCCTCCTCCCAGACCAACCTATTACTGTCTGTCAAGATCTTTCCATCTAATGATCTGAATTTACCCGTCTGTTCTACTGACTAGATCAAAGCTGACATAATAATAATAATAATAATAATAATAATAATAATAATCGATCAAATGAAAGTGCTAGTCCATTTTTTATACGTTGCTTAATACCATGTTTGATTATATATATATATATATATATATATATATATATATATATATATATATATATATATATATATATATATATTGGAAGAGCAAGACTTTGAAAAAAGCTGAGGGAGACTGACGAGACTGACAGCTCTCAGCTTGTAAAATGAGAGAGAGAGAGAGAGAGAGAGAGAGAGAAAGGAGGCAGAGTGTACAAGACATATTGTTAAAATAATAAGTTTCTGTTACATAACCATTGATAGTTCTCAGTACACTCTCTTCCTCCCTCTCTTCCTCCTCCTCCCTCTCTTCCTCCTCCTCCCTCTCTTCCTCCTCCTCCCTCTCTTCCTCCTCCTCCCTCTCTTCCTCCTCCTCCCTCTCTTCCTTACTCTGCTAGATATATTTTTCATTCTCTCTCTCTCTCTCTCTCTCTCTCTCTCTCTCTCTCTCTCTCTCTCTCTCTCTCTCTCTCTCTCTCTCTCTCTCTCTCCTCTTCTCTTCCACCTCTCCATCATTTCACCTGATATTTCATGTAATTATTTTTTCTATGAATGATTTTTCTCAGGTGTTACAACACCTGTTTCTCAGGTGTTACAACACACCTGTTTCTCAGGTGTCACAACACACCTGTTTCTCAGGTGTCACAACACACCTGTTTCTCGGGTGTCACAACACCTGTTTCTCAGGTGTCACAACACACCTGTTTCTCAGGTGTTACAACACACCTGTTTCTCGGGTGTCACAACACACCTGTTTCTCAGGTGTCACAACACACCTGTTTCTCAGGTGTCACAACACACCTGTTTCTCAGGTGTCACAACACACCTGTTTCTCGGGTGTCACAACACACCTGTTTCTCAGGTGTCACAACACACCTGTTTCTCAGGTGTCACAACACACCTGTTTCTCAGGTGTCACAACACACCTGTTTCTCAGGTGTCACAACACACCTGTTTCTCGGGTGTCACAACACACCTGTTTCTCAGGTGTCACAACACACCTGTTTCTCAGGTGTCACAACACACCTGTTTCTCAGGTGTCACAACACACCTGTTTCTCAGGTGTCACAACACACCTGTTTCTCAGGTGTCACAACACACCTGTTTCTCGGGTGTCACAACACACCTGTTTCTCAGGTGTCACAACACACCTGTTTCTCAGGTGTCACAACACACCTGTTTCTCAGGTGTCACAACACACCTGTTTCTCAGGTGTCACAACACACCTGTTTCTCAGGTGTCACAACACACCTGTTTCTCAGGTGTTACAACACACTTGTTTACCGGGTGTCTACCAAGGGGCCTGGTCATAGACCTGGCCTGGTCATAGACCGGGCCGCGGGGGGGGGGGAGCAGTAAAGCCCTGATCCCCTGGAACAACCTCCATGTACAGCAGGTCCTCGAATAACGTTGTTTCGTGATAACGTTGATGAGGAAAAATTGAATGAATACAGATTATTGCAAAACGAAATTTAATAAAATATACGATACTCGTACAGATAAATGAACGCCAGTAGACAGTGTGGTAGGAAAGTGCTCAGTGAGTCCCATCCTTACATCTGCTTTTATACTTACCATTTCTTGCCACACATCTCATTTCCTACCCCTCTTGCCTTCTACCTTCTTCCCTTTCCTACCTTCCTTCATATTTCTCCCTTCTCTCATCTACTTCCTTCCAACTTCTCCCGTCTTCTCCCATCTTCCTTACTCGCCACTTCCATTCCTCTGCGTTATTCCAAGGTAATGTATGTGTTTATCAGCATTATATTTAGCGTGGGAGTTACGTTTTTGGTGGCAGCGGCTGGTGATGCATCGCTCCATTACCCGTAGTCTTGTAGCGGTAAATTACACGCGTTTACCTTCCTTTGTGCCACGGAACCCCCTTCCTGAGAGAGGGGAAATGGAGGGAGGGTGTGGGGAGGAGGAAAGTATAGAAGGGGTGGTGGTGGGGGAGGGGAAGTATAGTAGGGGGAGGGGGGGATGTAGGGAAGAGCAGAGCCTTGGGCGGCTGGACACACACCTTGTGCTGAACACACACCTTGGGTTGGACACGCACCTTGGGTTGGACACGCACCTTGGGTTGGACACACACCTTGTGCTGGACACACACCTTGGGTTGGAGACACACCTTGGGTTGGACACACACCTTGTGCTGGACACACACCTTGGGTTGGAGACACACACACACACACACACACACACACACACACACACACACGGCGAGAGAAACTATGACTTGACCCCTACAGCCACAGTTAGGTAAGCATACACACACACACACGGGGCCAAGAGCTGTTAATCAACCCCTGCAGCCACATATAGGTGGGCATACGCGAATACACACACACACACACACACACACACACACACACACACACACACACACACACACACACACACAGTCATCTTGTCACCGCCCTTACAATACCACCGCATCATATCTCCCTATAATTATCTAGCTTAAACCACGAAAAATTTACCACCAGACCCTGGAGACAATATAAGGTGATATGATATAAGGATGCATCCTGGTGGGTGAATGTAGTCAGTGGGGTTCCTCAAGGATCAGTTTTGGGATCCACCGTGTTAGCTGTGTAAGTGAAAGACCTTCCAGGTGGAACTTAATTATATTTAACGGTTCACAAACGACCCCACACCTCTGAGAGGATGCTGGTCCTTGAAGGACCCACACGTCGCCTTTACTTTCCTCTCAAACTTGTGGGTTATGTGTTAATCTGTTGCAGACACGGTTTTCTCTTATCCTCCCTATATTACGAAGACAGGTACAGTTAGAAGGCGTGTACTAGCTGGTCGTATGACGAGTCAGTAGTAAAGGAACGATCAAAAAGGCAGTGAAGACAGACAAACACTAAACTTAGTGTTCTGAGTTGCCTTGTATTCCCACCATCAGTGTTAACAATATTTACAGAATGTTCAGTAGAGCAGCATTGTAGGTAAATAACATACTAACAAATATAATAAGAGAGAGAGCAGTGGGGTCCCTCACCCAGAGCTGGTGAGAGACTGCCCTCCGGAGCAGAGGGTAGGTATAATGTCAGGTGATCTAGGAGTCAACCCTCACCCTGATTGGTTGACGGTGATAACTGGCAACCATTCACTGTTCCGACAATTATAAAGCCATAACTGCCACCTTGGCTGAGTACAGAGGAACAGGAAGAAGTGCTTGTGTGACGAACACGGTATAAATGTTGTGTACTCTGTACACGACACATATCGATCGTTGTTTGCAGAGATAAATGAGGAGAGTACAGAGATAGGAAGACTACAGCATCATCTTAAGAGTATCTGAACAGGTTGCATTATTTTTATGGGGGAGCGCTAAACCCTTATGAATTATACAGCGTCTGTGGGGATGGGCACTCAGGCTCAATTCAGGGAACTGCAGCTCAGATCCAATTCACTAGATCAAGAGCCTTTCACCAGCATCCAGGAACCTCTATTGAAGAGAGATGAACAGGTTGCAGGAATGGTAAACAAAACACTGGATTCATCTGAATGTCTTGCTGTTGACAACACACACACACACACACACACACACACACACACACACGCACACACACACACACACATACACACACACACACACACACACACACACACACGGCACACAGCTTCAAGCTCAGGTGCGAAACTATAAGCATGCGACAGACAGGGGCGGGATCGCCTCGGCGAAGCCGCCAGCACACATAAACCGTGAAGAGGATGGCTCGGGAGCTGGACTTCAGCCTCAGGGGTAATCGCAACTAGGTAACGACACAGATTACGTTTCGCCAATATTTTCACTTAATTCTACAAAATTTGTGTTATATGTGTATAATATATATATATCGTGCCGAATAGGTAAAACTTGCTATTTTGGCTTAAATAACAACGTTTTACTTGCCGAATAAGACAAGCGAAAATTTGTGTATGTAATAGTTTTGCAAAAATCATTATGAAGCAAACGCAAAAAAATATTTTATTGTGTTTGTTTATTATTAAATTATTGTAAATTTATCTAAAATATATTTAGTTGGATTAGGCTAAATGAAATTGCTTTTGTTATAATAAGGTTAGGTAAGTTTTCTAAGGTGCTTTTGGTACAAAATTTTTAATTTTTACATTAACATAAATGAAAAAATATATATCTTTAAACATGTGAAAGAAAATTTTTGAAAGGTCTTAATTTGAAACTGAGTTCTTGCTAATTGACCAGTTTTACCTATTCGACACGACATATATATATATATATATATATATATATATATATATATATATATATATATATATATATATTTATTTATTTATTTTACGTTTAGTTTAGTGTTAAGGCTGCGGGCGAAAAGAAAAAAAACTATATTGGGAAACGATGCAGCTGGAATAAAAAAGAGTAAACTTCTGGCTGAAAGAAAACGGATTAAAAAATTAGATGTCGTGAGATTAGTCGCTGAGGTTAGTTTATTAGTGGGGGGTGGGGAGGTTAGTTGTGGGTGTGGGAGGTTAGTGGGGGTGGAGGTTAGTGGGGGGTGGGGTGTGGAGGTTAGGGGGTGTGGAGGTAGGGGTGTGGAGGTTAGTGGGGGGTGTGGGAGGTTAGGGGTGGAGGAGTGGTGGGGAGGTTAGTGGGGGTGTGGGAGGTTAGTGGGGGTGTGGGAGGGTAGTGGGGTGTGGGGAGGTTAGTGGGGGTGGGGAGGTTAGTGGTGGAGGTTAGTGGGGTGTGGGAGGTTAGTGGGGGTGTGGGGAGGTTAGTGGGGTGGGAGGTTAGTGGGGGTGTGGGGGAGGTTAGTGGGGGGATAGTGGGGGTGGAGGTTAGTGGGGGTGTGGAGGTTAGTGGGGTGGGGAGGTTAGTGGGTGGGAGGTTAGGGTGGGGAGGTTAGTGGGGTGGGAGGTTAGTGGGGTGTAGGTTAGTGGGTGGGGGTGTGGGGTGGAGGTTAGTGGGGGTGTGGGAGTTATGGGGGAGGTTAGTGGGGTGTGGGAGGTTAGTGGGGTGTGGGGAGGTTAGTGGGGGTGTGGGGAGGTTAGTGGGTGTGGGGAGGTTAGTGGGGTGTGGAGGTTAGTGGGGTGTGGAGGTTAGTGGGGTGTGGGAGGTTAGTGGGGGTGGGAGGTTAGTGGGGTGGGGAGGTTAGTGGGGGTGGGGAGGTTAGTGGGGTGTGGAGGTTAGTGGGTGGGGAGGTTAGGGGTGGGGAGGTTGTGGGGAGGTTAGTGGGGTGTGTGGGGAGGTTATGGGGGTGGGAGGTTCGTGGGGGTGTGGGAGGTTAGTGGGGGTGTGGGAGGGTAGTGGGGTGTGGGAGGTTAGTGGGGGTGGGGAGGTTAGTGGGGGTGTGGGAGGTTAGTGGGGTGGGGGAGGTTAGTGGGGTGGGAGGTTAGTGGGGGGAGGTTAGTGGGGTGTGGGGAGGTTAGGGGGGGTGTGGGAGGTTAGTGGGGGTGTGGGAGGTTAGTGGGGGTGTGGGGGAGGTTAGTGGGGGTGTGGGGAGGTTAGTGGGGTGTGGGAGGTTAGTGGGTGAGGTTAGTGGTGTGGGGAGGTTAGTGGGGGTGGGAGGTAGTGGAGGTGGAGTGTGGGTGGGGAGGTTAGTGGGGTGGGGAGGTTAGTGGGTGGAGGTTAGTGGTGTGGGGAGGGGGTATAGTGGGGGTGGAGAGTGGGGTGGGTTAGTGGGTTAGGTAGGGTGTGGGGAGGTAGGGGGTGGGAGGTTAGGGGGTGTGGGGAGTTAGTGGGGGTGGGAGGTTAGTGGGGGTGGGGGTTAGTGGGGTGTGGGGAGGTTAGTGGGGGTGGGGGAGGTAGTGGGGTGTGAGGAGGTTAGTGGTGGGAGGTTAGTGGGGTGTGGAGGTTAGTGGGGGTGGGAGGTAGTGGGGAGGTAGGGGGGGAGGTTGGTGGGGGGTTAGTGGTGGGGGAGGTTAGTGGGGGGATGGGTGGAGGTTAGTGGGGGTGTGGGGAGGTTAGTGGGGTGTGTGGAAGTGGGGGAGTGGGGGGGTTGGGGAGTTAGGGGGTGGGGAGGTAGGGAGGTTAGTGGGGGGGTAGTGGGTGGGGAGGTTATGGGGTGGGGATATTGGGGGAAGTTATGGGGTGGGGTATGGGGGGGGGGAGTTAGTGGGGGGAGGTTAGTGGGTGGAGAGGGGGGAGGGGTGTGGGGTTGGGTGGGGGTAATTAGTGGTGGGGGGTTGGGTGGGATGTGGGGGAGTTGTGGGGTGGGAGGTTAGTGGTGGGGTTATGGTGGGGATATGGGTGAGGGGGTGGGGTAGGGTGGGGAGGTGGGTGTGGGGGGGTAGTGGGAGGGGGTGTTGGTGGGGAGGGGGTGATGGAGAGAGGGAGGGTGTGGTGGAGAGAGAGGAAGGGGTGGAGAAAAATAGATGGAGAATGACAAGTTGGGGAGGGAGAAGTGGTAGGGAGTGAGGTTGCGATGAGTCAATGTGCTGGTGGTGATCAATACGGAGGGGGCGGCGGCAACGGCGGCGGCGGCGACGGTGGCGGCGGCAGGCGTAGTAAATCACCAAGCAGCGGGTCACCAAGCAGCGGGTCACCAAGCAGCGGGTCACCAAGCAAATGTCACCACCGGACAACAACCGCAGAAATTTCTACCCGCGTCTCCTTCATTACCGTTCATTGTGATTCAGCGCTGCGGCTGCGGTGGGCGAGGGGGGCGGCGGTCCCTTCTTCCTTCCGGCCCCTGTGGCCGGCTGGGCTAGCGGTCAAAATAAGTCTCCTGGGCCTGCGGTGGGTTACGGCAGTTTGGCTCCCTGGCTCTGGTAATGGTACTTCCCCCTTCCCTCTTCCCATCCCCTCCTCCCCTTCCTTCCCCTCCTTCCTCCTCCCCGCAGAGGTGAACAATTCTCCTTCCTGCATTATGTGGTGAAGTTCGACGTGGTTAGCGGCCCGGGCGCCCTAGCACCCTGCCACGGCCAGCCGTTACCAGCCACGGCGACTACGTCACAGCACGGCGACTACGTCTCCAGCCACGCAACTACGTCACCAGCCACGGCCAACTACGTCTACCAGCCACGGCCAGACTACGTCACCCAGCGACCGTCACGCCACGCCAACTACGTCAAGCCCGGAATAGTCTACCAGCGGCAGACTTCGTTACCGCCACGGCAGACTAGTCACCAGCCACGGCTAACTGCGTCTCCTAGCCACGGCCTGCACTACGTCTCCTGTCCCGGCCAATTCCCTCTCCAGCCCGGCTAACTTCTCTCCGCCCGGCCAGAGTTCTCCTCCGTCTCACAGCTACAGGCCAGACTTCTGTCGTTTATGCAGCCCGGCCGCTAGCACCGCTAGCCACGGCTAGACTACGTCTACCAGCCACGGCTAGACTACGTCTACCAGCCACGGCTAGACTTCGTCTACCAGCCACGGCTAGACTTCGTCTACCAGCCACGGCTAGACTACGTCTACCAGCCACGGCTAGACTACGTCTACCAGCCACGGCTAGACTTCGTCTACCAGCCACGGCTAGACTTCGTCTACCAGCCACGGCTAGACTTCGTCTACCAGCCACGGCTAGACTACGTCTACCAGCCACGGCTAGACTTCGTCTACCAGCCACGGCTAGACTTCGTCTACCAGCCACGGCTAGACTTCGTCTACCAGCCACGGCTAGACTACGTCTACCAGCCACGGCTAG
>NC_091332.1:7116693-7149193 GCF_038502225.1 Cherax quadricarinatus | reverse complement strand
TGTGTGTGTGTGTGTGTGTGTGTGTGTGTGTGTGTGTGCGTGCGCGCGCGTTTTATCACCATACTTGCAGCTACAACAGTAGGGTTTTGATCGTGGTGTCTTGTCTTCAGTAATGTGTTCATCTGACGTTAAACTTTTAATAGTTGACAGACGTAACTACATCCGCATCTTAATTCGTTCGAGTGGTCCGCCACTCCGTGGAGAACTGTCTTGAAGTTTGTAGCACTTGGCATTGTAGCGAGAAAGAATGGCATCAACAGAGACAAAACCAGAACTGAGCTTCATATTGAGAAAGATGTGTATAAGAGATACTGCAACTATTCACCTTCTAGCCTTCACAGGCGCCATCTTTTTGGAGCATTGTCATGTATCCCTTCGGCTCAAACTTTTTCTCGGTACACAACTGGAGCTTCTTGTTTTCCCTTTTAAAGGTTCTTGTTATCTCTCGTGTAGGTTCTTGTTATCCCTCTCGTAGGTTCTTGTTATCCCTCTTGTAGGTTCTTGTTATCCCTCTCGTAGGTTCTTGTTATCCCTCTTGTAGGTTCTTGTTATCCCTCTCGTAGGCTCTTGTTATCCCTCTCGTAGGTTCTTGTTATCCCTCTTGTAGGTTCTTGTTATCCCTCTCGTAGATTCTTATTACCCCTCTCGTAGGTTCGTATCCCTCTCCTAGGTTCTTGTTATTTTTCTCGTAGGTTCTGAGGTATATCTACTTTATTCTTCCATGTTTTTTTTATCAAGTTATGTCTTGTTATCACGTCTCCTATTTTCCTCCTCCCCCTTTTCCTCCATCACTGTAACTCCCACAATCACCATAACTACCAGCAGTAGCAGCAACAGCAGTAGCAGCAACAGCAGTAGCAACAGCAGTAGCAACAACAGTAGTAGCCACAGCAGTAGCAGCAACAGCAATAACAGCAACAGCAGTAGCAACAACAACAGTAGTAGCAACACCAATAACAACAGCAGTAACAGCAACAGCAGTAACAGCAACAGCAGTAACAGCAACAGCAGTAACAACAACAGCAATAGCAACAGCATTGGCAACAACAGCAGTAGCAGCAACACCAATAATAACAACAGCAGTAACAGCAACAACAGTAGCAGCAACAGCAGTTTCAACAAGAGCAGTAACAGCAACAGCAGTAGCAATAACAGTAGTAGCAACAATAGCAGTAGCAACAACAGCACTAGCAACAACAGCAATAGCATCAACGGCAGTAGCAGTAACAGCAGTAGCAACAACAGCAGTAGCAACAACAGCAGTAGCAACAACAGCAGTAGCAACAACAGCAATAGCATCAACGGCAGTAGCAGCAACATCAGTAGCAACAACATCAGTAGCAACAACATCAGTAGCAACAACAGCAGTAGCAACAACAGCAGTAGCAACAACAGCAGTAGCAACAACAGTAGCAACAACAGCAGTAGCAACAACAGCAATAGCATCAACGGCAGTAGCAACAACAGCAGTAGCAACAACATCAGTAGCAACAACAGCAGTAGCAACAACAGCAGTAGCAACAACAGCAGTAGCAACAACATCAGTAGCAACAACAGCAGTAGCAACAACAGCAGTAGCAACAACAGCAGTAGCAACAACAGCAGTAGCAACAACAGCAGTAGCACCACCAGCAGTAGCACCACCAGCAGTAGCAACAACAGCAGTAGCACCACCAGCAGTAGCAACAACAGCAGTAGCAACAACAGCAGTAGCAACAACAGCAGTAGCACCACCAGCAGTAGCAACAACAGCAGTAGCACCACCAGCAGTAGCAACAACAGCAGTAGCACCACCAGCAGTAGCAACAACAGCAGTAGCACCACCAGCAGTAGCACCACCAGCAGTAGCAACAACAGCAGTAGCAACAACAGCAGTAGCAACACCAGCAGTAGCAACACCAGCAGTAGCAACACCAGCAGTAGCAACACCAGCAGTAGCAACACCAGCAGTAGCAACAACAGCAGTAGCAACAACAGCAATAGCAACAACAGCAGTAGCAGCAACATCAGTAGCAACATCAGTAGCAACAACAGCAATAGCAACAACAGCAGTAGCAGCAACATCAGTAGCAACATCAGTAGCAACAACAGCAGTAGCAACAACAGCAGTAGCAACAACAGCAGTAACAACATCAGTAGCAACAACAGCAGTAGCAACAACAGCAGTAGCAACACCAGCAGTAGCAACACCAGCAGTAGCAACACCAGCAGTAGCAACACCAGCAGTAGCAACAACAGCAGTAGCAACACCAGCAGTAGCAACAACAGCAGTAGCAACAACAGGAATAGCAACACCAGCAGTAGCAACAACAGCAGTAGCAACAACAGCAGTAGCAACAACAGCAGTAGCAACACCAGCAGTAGCAACACCAGCAGTAGCAACAACAGCAGTAGCAACACCAGCAGTAGCAACAACAGCAGTAGCAACAACAGCAATAGCAACAACAGCAGTAGCAGCAACATCAGTAGCAACATCAGTAGCAACAACAGCAATAGCAACAACAGCAGTAGCAGCAACATCAGTAGCAACATCAGTAGCAACAACAGCAGTAGCAACAACAGCAGTAGCAGCAACATCAGTAGCAACATCAGTAGCAACAACAGCAGTAGCAACAACATCAGTAGCAACACCAGCAATAGCAACACCAGCAGTAGCAACAACAGCAGTAGCAACAACATCAGTAGCAACAACAGCAGTAGCAACAACAGCAGTAGCAACACCAGCAGTAGCAACACCAGCAGTAGCAACACCAGCAGTAGCAACACCAGCAGTAGCAACAACAGCAGTAGCAACACCAGCAGTAGCAACACCAGCAATAGCAACAACAGCAGTAGCAACACCAGCAGTAGCAACAACAGCAGTAGCAACACCAGCAGTAGCAACACCAGCAGTAGCAACAACAGCAGTAGCAACACCAGCAGTAGCAACAACAGCAGTAGCAACAACAGCAGTAGCAACACCAGCAGTAGCAACAACAGCAGTAGCAACACACACATACAGTCTTGCCAGGGCTGCTACCAACTTGAGGGTAATTACTTGTGAGGTTGATAGGTCTTCCACAACAGGGTTCTCTGCCGGGACAGCGGGGAGGCTGGTAAGTAGGTGACCCGCACCTGTTTTGCACTCATTAGCGGTGGGAGGGAGGAAGGAAGGAAGAAAAGGAAGGAGGGGGAGGGAGACATCAAGGAAGAAAACTAGAGAGAGAGATACGAGAGGAAGGAAGGGATCTAACATTGGTGTGGTTGGGTGGTTATCTTGGGCAGACATTCTCACATTTTACATCACCATGAAATTTCCAGAGAGCCAGGGAGAGTGCCGTCTTCATAAGGTAGCTAGTGTGTGCCAGGTGGCACTACTGGCACAACCTGTGCCAGGTGGCACTACTAGCACAATACACCAGTATACACAAATTGAAACCTACATTTGATCCTTCGTTTTTTGGACTATTGTTAATAAAATCTGGGCGGCCATATTTCATGTTGATATCCTACGACCCTTTTTTTTGGGGGGGGGGGGGTTGAACTGTTGGTGAAGGGGCGGGGGAGGTGGGTAGAGGTTGTGGGGTTTCAGCAGGAGGGTGTGGGAGAGGGAGTGCGAGTTATGGTTATGTATAGTGGGTTGTGGGAAGATTTACAGGAGGAGGAGGAGGCAGTGTAGGGGTGAGGTAGAGATGTTGCCTCACAGGATAGGTAATGGAAGTATTAAAGAGGGATAGTGGGGAGGATGATGGATGGGGAGGGGGAGGAAAGGTGTAGGTGTTTAGGTTGGTGTATGGGGAGGTGAGAAGGGTGTAGGTAGGAAGGTAGGTACGTGAGTAGGTTGGTATGAGGGGAGGAAGAAGATAGGATGGGTTAGGAGTCTTCCTATCTGTTGATGATCTCCAGGTTCATCGCTCCTACGGCTTGGTCTCAAACCAGGTCTCCTGGTTGATGGCTTGACCAATTAGGCTGTTGGTGCAACCTAAGCATAGTCGTGCAGTGTAAACATTGCAGACCTGAGTAGCAAGAATAATTTACAGGAACTTGTCAACACGGTTGAGCACTGTAAACTAATATATATATATATATATATATATATATATATATATATATATATATATATATATATATATATATATATATATATATATATATGTATGTATATATATATATATATATATATATATTATATATATATGTATGTATATATATATATATATATATATATATATATATATATATATATATATATATATATATATATATATATATATATATATATATATATATATATATATATATATATAACAAAATTCTGTTACTTTAAATCTCGCCAGTAATTAATGACTGAATATTTGTTGGCAGTGATAATTCTTTGTATATTTTGCAGATGTCATTTCTATAGTGTTAATGTACAGTGTTAGAGTACGTTAGTACTCAATCTGTGAGAGTACGTGATGTGAAGAGTAATTATTGATTTGTTATCTCTTGTTTCTGAAGGTTTTTGTTGTCAGGCTTATTTTATTTGTAGTTATAATAATAATAATATTGTGTTCTTTCAGCGTATCATATTACGACATTGTTTCCCCTAGGTCTCTAACATTCCTCTTTTTCTCAATATAGAGTGATTTTATTGTTTTTTGTTCTCTGTTTCCATTTTTTTTTGTTTTTAAAGTTTTTCTCTAGCGAAAGAGGTGGAATTTATCCTCGTTGAATATCACATTTTTTATGACCCACCGGATGACTTGGTTTACATCCACGTCGAGGTTTGTTGTGGCCTCCACGGGTGCTGTGGCCTCCACGGGTGTTGTGGCCTCCACGGATGCTTCTCTGCCTCCAAGTGTATCATCATCTGCCCAAGATGAGATAGCATGGTGATTTATATCTGTGTCTATGGCAGCTATAAGAATGAGAAAGAACATTGACGCACAGTACTTCTCACAGTGGAGGTCTCTGAATATATGTGATGATTTTGTAAATGGTCCAAGTCGGACCGAAACGTCATGTGCGTCCTATGTGCGGGTTATTTGTGTGTTGTTCCAGTCACGGTATTGTGCCTTCTTGTTCTTCATGTGATGATTATCAATTCCAGTGACTTGTTTGTTGAACCATCCTCCCACCTTCCCAGTTATTATTACTTTTAAGCACATTTTGTGCTATTACATCATATAGTCATATGTGTAGAAGTCTTTCGTGAAAGCTTTGTATGTAAAACAAAGACACATAGGCATCATGGATACTTTATTAAGGCAATGTTTCCTTTCTTAACCAAACTTTTTCAAGTCTATATAGAGTACATGGGTCTCGTGAGAATATAAATAGGTGGAGTAGCGAGCTTGGGAGGTGCTGCTGACCTGAACATGTAAATAAGTCTGCAACCCATCCTCCTAACTCAAAAATCCATGTGGATTTCTAACATATGTTTTGCTGAAAATTTATCGGTTAGGTTATATTAGGTTGGGTTAGGTTAGATTGTCTTCTGTTTATAAAAGAATAGCCAATTATGACACACCACAGCGTAGCAGGTAGTCTGAACGTTGTGAGATTTTACCTACATCAGTGAAATGATTTTTGGGATTAAGAGGAAGAGCTCTGATAAATGTAAAGATGTAAGTTGTGGAGTTTGTTGAATAAATGGGTTACAACTGCATCTGTGTGATGGTGTCCAACTTGTTGACTAATATTGAAAGTAATGGCCTGTGTTGTGAGTGTCCTCCTGTGGCTGTTGTATCACACAGTCTAGAGTTGTCTCTGTTGTACCTCTGTCTTCCTGTTGCTGTTATATCACACAGCCTTAAGTTTACAGTTTATCCTCTTTTAGTAATGTCTTGAACTGTATATATGTGAAAATATCGTGATTGCTTTCCGGCATGTTCTTGTCGTGGAGTTTGACTAGTAACACCTTGGTTGTATGGGCGTCCCTGGGAACAAGTGGTTGGCTGGGTGTCCTGGCCACTGGAAACTTCCCTGGAACTTTATGGTTGTGTCTTCGCTGTAATAAAGTCTCCACGCAAGTCTGTGTAAATTGCCTTGTTCCTCTGTGTTTCTTTTAGCACATTCATAACCATGTTGGTGGTCTCTCCCTTGACGTCGGCTATAGTCAGTTTTCTTGAGCGACTTACTGCCACATTTGTGAAGCTGTGATATGTCGGTGGTTTTACAGACTGTGGTATGTTATGTGGCCTCTATTTTCATTCAAAGTTTTTCTTGAGTTTTAGATATGTATGGAGTTGAGCGAGTATTACAAGTAAATACTATTACTAGTGTCATCATAATCTAGCTGGGTTTAGGATTATATCAGAAAGTTAATCTGCGTTACAGTCATGTCAAATTCTTGTTACCTGTCAATCTCCAGTCCATTTAAGTGGTCACTACGTGTAGTCGTACCTTGTAAGTATTTCACTCATTGTTGTCATCTAGGAAGATTCCAGCATCCTTAAAATACCGAGTTTATAAGATGCGAGGCAGCCTTCAGTTTTCGTTAGATGATCTTTAAATAGCTGGGAATTTGCAGAGAGTTTTATTATAGAGGAATAAAGGTTTTGGCTTTCAGTCCTCAGAGTTAGCGCTTGTATTACTTTCTAATGTTGTGTCAGTTGTTAATATTTCTCTGACGTAGTAGTAGTACTAAATACGAGTATTATGAACACAGGTGTAGACTACTGGCCTGCACACCTGGCTGTAACACGATACTCACTTAGGAACGAACAAAAAGGCAACAGAGAGAGTAAATGATTGTATTTCCTTCACCAAAATAATTAGGTATTTGCAGTAGATATATACACCCTATGTAAACTATATACAACTATATACAGTAAGGCAAAGGCATGTAAGAGACGCGGTGAGAACCGTAGCGACCAGACGTGAAGGGAAGTCTGCCAAGGATGATTCACGAGTGTACCACAACTTTGTGATGAATGGTTTGAAAAACCGACAAGTTGAAGATTGAGACACTTATGCATCATATGGGAATCTTTATTCAGGAAACGTTTCGCCACACAGTGGCTTCATCAGTCCAATCCAAAGTAGAAAGGCGTAAGGAGAGGAGGAGTTTGAGGTAATCAGTCCCTCAGCCTGGAGTCGATGTGTTCAGTCCATCAATCTTGTAGAATGTACAGCATAGGGCCGTAGACGTGGCTTATATACTGTAGTGAGGTGAGGTGAAGCAGGCGGAGGCGGGGTCATAGTGGTACCATCCACTAGTCGAAGTAGGTCTTCGTCCAAAGGTTGGACAAGTGTTGAAAAATTCTTTGTGATGAATGGTTTTTCAAACCATTCATCACAACTGTCAGACACTGCAGCATCATGGGATCTTGTTACAAAGAGTTCTTCAACACTTGTCCAACCTTCGGACGAAGACCTACTTCGACTAGTGGATGGTACCACTATGACCCCGCCTCCTCCTGCTTCACCTCACCTCACTACAGTATATAAGCCACGTCTACGGCCCTATGCTGTACATTCTATAAGATTGATGGACTGAACACATCGACTCCAGGCTGAGGGACTGATTACCTCAAACTTCTCCTCTCCTTACGCCTTTCTACTTTGGATTGGACTGATGAAGCCACTGTGCGGCGAAACGTTTCCTGAATAAAGATTCCCATATGTTGCATTCTTCAACCACAACTTTGGTGGGGTTGTGATTAGTTGGTTGAAGCAAGGTACTGACATAACGATGGGGCCCCTGCTCGTTATACCTGGTTGGCTGGTCAGGAGGCAGCCTATATGGGAGTGTGACATACGCCAAATAAAATGTAACATTCTTAGCATGTCACAACGAGTGTCTGTAAGCTGCTAGAAGAGTGAGGGTAGAAAGAGTAGGTGGGGGGAAGAGAAAAGGCAGTGTGTGGGGAGTGATGGCAGCGTGTTTGGGGAGGGCAGGCAGTGTGTGGGGAAGGGATGGCAGAGTTATTGCCATGCCATCTACAAAACGCTTTGCTTATTTAATTGTATTGTGTTAAAATTGATTCGGTACGATTGTAGTTTAAACTTTTAAATCCTTGTGTGCAATGATCACACACACACACACACACACTCACACACTCACACACTCACACACACACACACACACACACACACACACACACACACACACACACACACACACAAACACGCACACACACACAGGATGTTCCAGAGAAGGGACACAGAAACAAGAAGTCACAATTGGAAGTTGAAGACCCAGATGAGTCACAGGGATGTTAGGAAGTATTTCTTCAGTCACAAAGTAGTCAGGAAGTGGAATAGCCTAGCAAGTGACGTAGTGGAGGCAGGAACCATACATAGCTCTAAGATGAGGTATAATAAAGCTCATGGAGCAGGGAGAGAGAGGACCTAGTAGCACTCAGTGAAGAGGCGGGGCCAGGAGCTGAGTCTCGACCCCTGCAACCACAATTAGGTGAGTACTCTGTGATATCATCTGTTTACTGAGATCTTATTGCCTGCACACATATATATTTATATATCTCAAATAATGTCAGGATAATTTACGTCGGGGGAGAAGAAGGACGGGAAATTAATTTAAGATTAACTACATTAGCCGGAATGAGTGAGTTAAGAAATGAGTGAGTGAGGCTGGAGCATCACTCACACCAGCTAGAAATGTTGTCTGTATGTTAATGTGTTCTCCCATTCCCACACCCACACTCCCCCCATCTCCACACCCCCATCCCCACACCCACACTCCCCCATCTTCACACTCACACATCCCCACACCCACACTCCCCCATCTCCACACCCACACACCCCCATCCCCACACCAACACTCCCCCACACCCACACTCCCCCACCTCCACACACACACCCATCTCCACACCCACACACCCCCATCCCCAAACCCACACTCCCCCATCCCCACACCCACACACCCCATCCCCACACCCACACTCACCCATCCCCACACCCACACACCCCCATCCACACACCCACACTCCCCCATCTCCACACACACACCCCCATCTCCACCCCCCCACACCCATCTCCACCCCCCCATCCCCAAACCCACACTCCCCATCCCCAAACCCACACTCCCCATCCCCACACCCACACACCCCATCCCCACATCCACACTTCCCCACCCACACACCCCCATCCCCACACCCACACACCCCCATCCCCAAACCCACACTCCCCCATCCCCACACCCACACCCCCCCACTCCCACACACCCTATCCCCACACCCACACTCCCCATACCTGGAGGTTACCTGGAGGTTATTCCGGGGATCAACGCCCCCGCGGCCCGGTCCATGACCAGGCCTCCCGATGGATCAGGGCCTGATCAACTAGCCTGTTACTGCTGGCCGCACGCAGTCCAACGTACGAGCCACAGCCCGGCTGATCCGGCACTGACTTTAGGTATCTGTCCAGCTCTCTTGAAGGCAGCCAGGGGTTTATTGGCAATTCCCCTAATGCTTGATGGGAGGCTGTTGAACAGTTTTGGGCCCCGGACACTTATGGTGTTTTCTCTTAGTGTACCAATGGCGCCCCTACTTTTTATTGGGGGCATTTTGCATCGCCTGCCCAGTCTTTTACTTTCGTAGGGAGTGATTTCTGTGTGCAGATTTGGGACCATTCCTTCCAAGATTTTCCAAGTGTAGATTATGATATATCTCTCCCTCCTGCGTTCCAACGAGTACAAGTCAAGTGCTTCCAAGCGTTCCCAGTAGTTAAGGTGCTTGACAGAACTTATACGTGCAGTAAAGGATCTCTGTACACTCTCTAGATCTGCGATTTCACCTGCTTTGAATGGAGATGTTAATGTACAGCAGTATTCCAGCCTAGAGAGAACAAGTCATCCCCACACCCACACTCCCCCATCTCCACACCCACACCCCGCATCCCAACACCCACACTCCTCCACACTCACACCCCCCCATCTCCACACCCACACACCCCCATCCCCACACCCACACTCCCCCATCTCCACACACACACATCTCCACACCCACACACCCCCATCCCCAAACCCACACTCCCCCATCCCCAAACCCACACTCCCCCATCCCCAAACCCACACTCCCCCATCCCCACACCCCATCCCCACACCCACACTCCCCCATCCTTACACCCACATTCCCTCAACAATACTTAACGCCCACACTGCCTCAGTGTCGTAACCAGAGGAACTGAAGCGTCTAGTTATCCCAGGGTAGTCCACTTAACTCACCACCAGGGGTGCAAACAAACCGCTTCGTCCCTAGAAGGACCACTTGCTAACCCTCTTGTTATTGAACATTGGTAGTTGATCACTGTTCAGTATAATTAACAATATCGTTTAGGAGGACATTTATACTGTAGGAGGCTTACAAACACCTCACCTCACAGTTGTTTTTGACGTGATATTATCAGTTACTTTGCATACAATATTTGTGATAAGTTTCCTTAGTTAGGCTAAGTTATCGTCAGTTAGCCAGATTTAATAAACTTAGTAACTTAAGCAGTTTAGTGTAACAGTTGTTTTAGCGACTGTCTTGGTAGCTGAAGGAAAACAGATATCTGCTATAGATGAGGATCTGTAAATGACTTTACACTTCTACTTAATATACAAGTTGTAGCGCAGATCTACGACTCGATGTTAACGTTTCTGGTACACCTACGCTGATCTACACTCAGCCACTGATGCTGAGATATTCTTTTCTTTTAGATTTGGTTTTATCCGCGAACTTTGCAATTTTTGCGTGCTAGTCCCACTTCGAGATCATTCATGTAAATTGTGAAAAGGATTGGTCCGTGGGCCGATCCCTGAGGATCTGTATTTCTCACGTCCAGCCACTGGGCTACTCTACCGTTAAAATCCAGTCAGTGTCTCCTCCTGTGATCCAGTCATTGACTCAGGTGTGTCATCTATACCATGCCACTTTATTTTCAACAGCAATCTTCTGTGAGGAACCTTGTCAAGAGAGCTTTCTGCTTTCCTATCACTGACTTATGCACCTAGATAATACACGATAGTCCTTAATCTAGATAGAAGTGGATAGTTTTCAGCAGATTGCCCGGGTGTGGACTACCCAGTCTTCTGCTCTGTGTCTTTCCATGAACAAAACTTTACTGGAAAAGACGCATCCTGCTTCATCAGTGGGGACTAATCTAATTTGTGAATTGTTGCAGTTATGATATTATAACATTTATTTTCCTTAATGCACCCACCCAGGGAGGTGCTGCCATCTTCTCAGAGATCCGTCAAACGGAAGCTTCTTGTTGACGTTTCTCACACGATTACTTGCATTTTTTTCTGTCTCGGGAACACATGTCACGAAATTCCTATGAAAAAGTTCTGAGCCTAACTTTGAATGGGTAAGCCTGTAAATTGTACTCTTTTAATGGATTGAAAGTCAAGTCAAGTGTATGTGTTTGCTATTTCAGATCCATTGAATTCTTTGACACTAAAAATCACGCTCTCAGAGATAAAGGTCCAATTTCCTTCATATACTACAGTCAAGAGTCTGGCTGCAGAATTCAGCCGCGGCAGAACATCTGTCAAAGACGACTCCAGGTC
Organism: Cherax quadricarinatus; assembly: GCF_038502225.1. Classification (NCBI taxonomy): domain Eukaryota; kingdom Metazoa; phylum Arthropoda; class Malacostraca; order Decapoda; family Parastacidae; genus Cherax; species Cherax quadricarinatus. The sequence goes on along the minus strand of NC_091332.1, from coordinate 7,137,714 downwards.
TGGCCTGCCTTCGACATCGATCAACCAGGAAAACATCGAGGCCGTGGAGCGAATCATAATGGAGAATGGAAGAGTGACGGTGCGCCAGATACTGGACACACTGGGGGATTAGTTATGACTCAGTTGAATTCATGCTTCCTGAAGGTTTGGCTACGAGCGAAATCTGTGCTCGTTGGGTGCCGAAAATGTCGACTCCTTATTACAATGAAGGGAAACTGAATGTCAGATTCAGAGGAGAATGTTAAACTGGTGAATCTGAACTGGGAAACATTTCAGCAGCTGCTTGTAACCGGTGCTTTAACGTGGATTCATAACTGTGGCCCCTGAGTGAGTAGTCGAAACAGTGGAAAGACATCAGTTCTCCTACGCCAAGGAAATTCAAGGTCCATCCCAGTGCCTGCAGGGTCATGGGCACCGTCTTCTACGCTGCAGCGGTAATAATCCAGATCGACTATATGCTTCACAAGGTCCACATGTCGGGTAAATATTGTGCTGATGTACTTAGGTGTTTTTACGAGTCAGTCCGTGAAAAATGGTGAGGAAAGATGTTGACCTTCTTCATCCTCCCCTGCTTCACGACAGTACCCCAGCTCACACCTCCCCTGCTTCACGACAGTACCCCAGCTCACACCTCCCCTGCTTCACGACAGTACCCCAGCTCACACCTCCCCTGCTTCACGACAGTACCCCAGCTCACACCTCCCCTGCTTCACGACAGTACCCCAGCTCACACCTCCCCTGCTTCACGACAGTACCCCAGCTCACACCTCCCCTGCTTCACGACAGTACCCCAGCTCACACCTCCCCTGCTTCACGACAGTACCCCAGCTCACACCTCCCCTGCTTCACGACAGTACCCCAGCTCACACCTCCCCTGCTTCACGACAGTACCCCAGCTCACACCTCCCCTGCTTCACGACAGTACCCCAGCTCACACCTCCCCTGCTTCACGACAGTACCCCAGCTCACACCTCCCCTGCTTCACGACAGTACCCCAGCTCACACCTCCCCTGCTTCACGACAGTACCCCAGCTCACACCTCCCCTGCTTCACGACAGTACCCCAGCTCACACCTCCCTGCTTCACGACAGTACCCCAGCTCACACCTCCCCTGCTTCACGACAGTACCCCAGCTCACACCTCCCCTGCTTCACGACAGTACCCCAGCTCACACCTCCCCTGCTTCACGACAGTACCCCAGCTCACACCTCCCCTGCTTCACGTCAGTACCCCAGCTCACACCTCCCCTGCTTCACGACAGTACCCCAGCTCACACCTCCCCTGCTTCACGACAGTACCCCAGCTCACACCTCCCCTGCTTCACGACAGTACCCCAGCTCACACCTCCCCTGCTTCACGACAGTACCCCAGCTCACACCTCCCCTGCTTCACGACAGTACCCCAGCTCACACCTCCCCTGCTTCACGACAGTACCCCAGCTCACACCTCCCCTGCTTCACGAGTGCCCCAGCAACAAAGACGACCAGACTGTGGTGGACTTGAGATGTGGCAACCATCCTCTTCGCCAGACCTGGCCCCCTGTGACTCTCACCCGTTTACCAAATTGAAGGACCACCACCTCAGCGTCTCGCTACGAGGATAACCATGACCTCGAGTCAGCTGCAGAACACTTGATCAGCCACACACAAAAAAAAACATATTTTTATTACGAGTGGACAGAAAAGCTGAGTAAACGCTATGACAAGTGTTCATAGTGACTATATTGAATCAAAGTTAGTTTGGTTTAACTGTCATTTCTTTTAACATGTTAAGCATATATATATATATATATATATATATATATATATATATATATATATATATATATATATATATATAATATACCCTTCTATGCAACCCGTTTTTGTCTCCGTACTCTCCTACACACTCCCATTCTCCCTCATACTCCTACTTTCCTCCCCACTCCCTCGTGGGATCTGATCTTCCCCTCATTATCATACCATTACGGACAAAACCTTAATTGAAACAGACCAGTCTCGGCTTTTCGTCTTGAGATGTGTCTCGGCTGCCTCGTGTGAGATGGTCCTCATCTGCCTTATGTGAGATGTGTCTCATCTGCCTCATGTGAAATGTCTCGTCTGCTTCGTATGTATGTGTCTCAAGATATCATCGGTGGGGGGGGGGATCAGGTAGCAGTGGTGTGTATCAGCTGGTGTCAGGTGGTGGTGGTAGGTGTCAGGTGAATATCAGGTGGCAGTGGTGTGTGTCAATTGATGATGTTACCTGACAGTGATAGGTGTCAGGTGGGAAGTGGTAGAGAGGCAGGGAGGTAGAGAGGCAGGGAGGTAGAGAGGCAGGGAGGTAGAGAGGCAGGGAGGTAGAGAGGAAGGGAGGTAGAGAGGAAGGGAGGTAGAGAGGAAGGGAGGTAGAGAGGAAGGGAGGTAGAGAGGAAGGGAGGTAGAGAGGAAGGGAGGTAGAGAGGGAGGGAGGTAGAGAGGAAGGGAGGTAGAGAGGGAGGGAGGTAGAGAGGAAGGGAGGTAGAGAGGAAGGGAGGTAGAGAGGAAGGGAGGTAGAGAGGAAGGGAGGTAGAGAGGAAGGGAGGTAGAGAGGAAGGGAGGTAGAGAGGAAGGGAGGTAGAGAGGAAGGGAGGTAGAGAGGAAGGGAGGTAGAGAGGAAGGGAGGTAGAGAGGAAGGGAGGTAGAGAGGAAGGGAGGTAGAGAGGCAGGGAGGTAGAGAGGCAGGGAGGTAGAGAGGCAGGGAGGTAGAGAGGCAGGGAGGTAGAGAGGCAGGGAGGCAGAGAGGCAGGAAGGTAGAGAGGCAGGAAGGTAGGGAGGTAGAGAGGCAGGGAGGTAGAGAGGGAGGGAGGTAGAGAGGCAGGGAGGTAGAGAGGCAGGGAGGTAGAGAGGCAGGGAGGTAGAGAGGCAGTTAGGTAGAGAGGCAGGAAGGTAGAGAGGCAGGGAGGTAGAGAGGCAGGGAGGTAGAGAGGCAGGGAGGTAGAGAGGCAGGGAGGTAGAGAGGCAGGGAGGTAGAGAGGCAGGGAGGTAGAGAGGCAGGGAGGTAGAGAGGAAGGGAGGTAGAGAGGAAGGGAGAGAGGAAGGGAGGCAGTGAGGAAGTGAGGAAGAGAGGCAGGGAGGTAGAGAGGCAGGGAGGTAGAGAGGCAGGGAGGTAGAGAGGCAGGGAGGTAGAGAGGCAGGGAGGTAGAGAGGCAGGGAGGTAGAGAGGCAGGGAGGTAGAGAGGCAGGAAGGTAGAGAGGGGAGGTAGAGAGGCAGGGAGGTAGAGAGGAAGGGAGGTAGAGAGGCAGGGAGGTAGAGAGGCAGGGAGGTAGAGAGGCAGGGAGGTAGAGAGGCAGGGAGGTAGAGAGGCCGGGAGGTCGAGAGGAAGGGAGGGAGAGAGGCAGGGAGGTAGAGAGGCAGGGAGGTAGAGAGGCAGGGAGGTAGAGAGGCAGGGAGGTAGAGAGGCAGGGAGGTAGAGAGGCAGGGAGGTAGAGAGGCAGGGAGGTAGAGAGGCAGGGAGGTAGAGTGGCAGGGAGGTAGAGTGGCAGGGAGGTAGAGAGGCAGGGAGGTAGAGAGGCAGGGAGGTAGAGAGGCAGGGAGGTAGAGAGGCAGGGAGGTAGAGAGGCAGGTAGGTAGAGAGGCAGGGAGGTAGAGAGGCAGGGAGGCAGGGAGGTAGAGAGGCAGGGAGGAAGAGAGGCAGGGAGGTAGAGAGGCAGGGAGGTAGAGAGGAAGGGAGGGAGAGAGGCAGGGAGGTAGAGAGGCAGGGAGGTAGAGAGGCAGGGAGGTAGCGAGGCAGGGAGGTAGAGAGGCAGGGAGGTAGAGAGGCAGGGAGGTAGAGAGGCAGGGAGGTAGAGAGGCAGGGAGGTAGAGAGGCAGGGAGGTAGAGAGGCAGGGAGGTACGGTGTGTATTGATCTCTCTCTCGCAGTCTCTGTGATTCCTGTCTGTGTTTCCCTGTCCCTCTCTCTCTCCCTCTCCATCTCTTCCCCCTTTCTCTCTCTCCTTTTCTCTCTCTCCTCTATATATCCTGTTACTCTTTTTTCCCTCTCTCTTTACCCTTCCCTCTCATTGTGTATGTCCTCTCTCTACTTTTAATTTGGTATGCACCTGTTTCTCTCTCTCTCTCTCTCTCTCTCTCTCTCTCTCTCTCTCTCTCTCTCTCTCTCTCTCTCTCTCCCTGGTCTGGTGTTATGTTGGGTTGTGTATATACTGAGCTAAGTCAATTCTTTCATGTTACCTATATATATACCTTATTCTTCCTCCCTACCTGCCTTCTTATCTACCTATCTACCTCTCTGCCTGCCTGCTTACCTATCTACCAACCTGCCTGCTTACCTATCTACGTACCTGCCTGCTTACCTACCTACCTACCTGCCTGCTTACTTACCTGTCTACCTCCTTACCTGCCTGCATACCTACCTGCCTGCTTACCTATCTACCTCCCTACCTACCTACCTACTTATTTACCTACCTACCTGCCTGCTTGCCTACCTATCTACCTACCTCTCTGCCTGCTTACCTACCTACCTAACTCCCTGCTTACCTGCCTGTCTACCTATCTGCCTATGTACCTGCATGCCTGATTACCTGCCTATCTACTTACTTGTCTGCTTATCTGCCTATCTACCTGCCTGTCTGTCTACCTGCCTGTCTACTTTTCTGTTTGCCTGTCAACCTCCCTGTCTACGTACCTGCCTGCCTCCCTCTCTGACTATCTGCCTGCCTGCATGCCTCAATGCCTACCTACCTGTCTACCTAACTGCCTGTCTACTTGTCTTCCCACATCATCGTTAGTGGCGTTGTTGTGGCGTTTGTACATGCGTGGATTTATGTCTGTTGTGCGTGTGTGTGTGTGTGTGTGTGTGTGTGTGTGTGTGTGTGTGTGTGTGTGTGTGTGCTGGCCCATCACGCTGCCCACACCTTGCTAGACTGGTCCGTGGGTAGGAAGGCGGAGAGACACCATGGGTCTCATCTTACCTCTCAAACACTACCCTTCCGGGAAGAGAAACAGAAAGGAAGGGCAAGGAAGGAAAGAGGAGGATAGAACGTGGGCAAGAGGGATCACGGGGTCACTTTTTGGCTCTGGGCAGAGGTCACATAGGCATGAAAGGCCACTGAGTCAGTACGTCGTTGCAGAACACTCAGAAGGGTCACCTTTGAGGTTACATTTAAAGTCGTAGGTGTCACACTTAAGGGAGGGTCGCAGGGGTCACACTTGATTGAAGTCACAAGCAGGCACACACAGGGGTCACTGGCCACAAAAGATGACCAAGATAGCTCAAGGGGGGGGGCTTCAAGGTCAAGAGTCAGAGAGTGCCACACCCTCTCAGGGTGTGGTGTGTAGCACCACCACACCCTCTTGGGGTGTGGTGGTGTAGCACTATGGGTTCAGTCAGGCTGTTAGTGTTGGAACCACACACACCAGCGTATGCATCACAGCCCGGCTGGTCAGGAAATGACCTGGTCTGGTCACCTCTTGAAAATATATTAACTAAGGGCGTGCTGGCACTCCCAGTTATATGATATCCTCTCAGGATAACATGTTAGAATGTTCATATATATATATATATATATATATATATATATATATATATATATATATATATATATATATATATATATATAAGTTATAGATGGGTGGAAATAATCGTGTGTAATACGCAGTGATTATCGAAAAATCGTAGATAATCACACTAAATTATCGTAAATTGTTGATCATATTATAATCTCCAATAAAGCATTATTATACGTAATTATAGGTCATGTTTATAGATGCATATTATATCAAGTTGTTTCTTTAGTGGCTACAGTGTGTTCTGATAGCTAAAGCAGGTCCTGTTGGCTACAGCAGGTCCTGTTGGCTACAGCAGGTCCTGTTGGCTACAGTACAGCAGGTCCTTTGGCTACAGCAGGTCCTGTTGGCTACAGCAGGTTGTTGGCTACAGCAGGTGGCTACAGCACAGCAGTTGTTGGCTGCAGGTCCTGTTGGCTACAGCAGGTCACAGCAGTCCTGTTGGCTACAGCAGGTCCTGGCTACAGCAGGTTTTGTTGGCTACAGCAGGTTTTGTTGGCTACAACAGTTTGTTGGCTACAACAGGTTCTGTTGGCTACAAGAGGTTCTGTTGGCTACAACAGGTTCTGTTGGCTATGTTGGCTACAACAGGTTATGTTGGCACAGCATCCTGTTGGCTACAGCAGGTTTTGTTGGCTACAGCAGGTTTTGTTGGCTAGACAACAGGTTCTGTTGCTACAGCAGGTTTGTTGTACAAGAGGTGTTGCTACAACAGGTTCTGTTGGCTACAACAGGTTCTGTTGCTACAACAGGTTATGTTGGCACAGCAGATCCTGTTGGCTGCAGGTTTTGCTACAGCAGGTTTTGTTAGATACTGTTGGCTACAACAGGTTTTGTTGGCTACAACAGTTCTGTTGCTACAGCACACAGCAGGTTCTGTTGGCTACAACAGGTTCTGTTGGCTACAACAGGTTCTGTTGGCTACAACAGGTTATGTGGGCTACAGCAGATCCTGTTGGCTACAGCAGGTCCTGTTGGCTACATCAGATCCTGTTGGCTACAGCAGATCCTGGGATTGCTACTGCAGGTCCTAGTGATTACTACAGGTTCTGGGAGTGCTACTTTAGGTCCTGGGATTGCTACTGCAGGTACTGGGACTGCCACTGCAGGTCCTAGTGATTACTACAGGTTCTGGGAGTGCTACCTCAGGTCGTGGGACTGCTACTGCAGGTCCTAGTGATTAATACAGGTTCTGAGAGTGTTATTTCAGGTCGTGGGACTGCTACTGCAGGTCCTAGTGATTACTACAGGTTCTGAGAGCGCTACTGCAGGTCCTGGGACTGCTACTGCAGGTTCTTGTAATTGCTGCAGGTATGGTGTTGAGGGGGAGACGAACTATGGCTTGGAATACATTATATGAGAGAAATGTATTGACAGAGCCTTATCTGCCATGACTGCGTGGCACCCAGCCGTGCCTGCATGATTCTCATGACCTAACATGATCCAGTATGACTCCATATGGCCTCACATGGGCCTGCATGGCTCCACATGACTAGAGTGAGGGCAATGTAGTGCTTGCACTCTCCCGGTCCAGTTGCCACTACTCTCGTTATAGCAGTAAACAAAGGTGGTTGATGTGGCAGGGTTTCTGACTAGTGTTCCAAGTTTTCCAGTTTTACTGGACGGTATAGAAACAACAGTGTTTAGTACGAAGAGCTGTGTGTGTGTACTCACCTATTTGTGGTTGCAGGGGTCGATTCATAGCTCCTGGCCCCGCCTCTTCACTGATTGCTACTGGGTCCTCTCTCTCCCTGCTCCATGAGCTTTATCATACCTCGCCTTAAAACTATGTATGGTTCCCGCCTCCACTACTTCACTTTCTAGGCTATTCCACGGCCTGACTACTCTATGACTGAAGAAATACTTCCTAACATACCTTTGATTCATCTGAGTCTTCAACTTCCAATTGTGACCTCTTGTGTGTGTGTGTGTGTGTGTGTGTGTGTGTGTGTGTGTGTGTGTACTCGCCTATTTGTGGTTGCAGGGGTCGAGTCCTAGCTCCTGGCCCTCGCCGTGTGTGTGTGTGTGTGTGTGTGTGTAGAACACCAGGTAGACAGGTAGAGAGGTGACAGGTAGGTCGAACAGTGCTCTGGGTAACGGTTGTGAGGTGTCTCTCCCCCGTGGCCTGGCATGGCCGTGTTGGGACATGCCCCTCCCTGCTTCATGAATATATCCTCAGCCTCCCTCCGTCTCTCTTATCTGTTCCTACCTCCGTCTCTCATATCTTCTTCCTGTATCTCTCTTATGTGTTCCTATCTCCGTCTCTCTCATCTCCTACCCCTGCATCTCCGTGTCATGTTATATTCCTCCCTGTAACACTTTTTATCTCCTAACGTTCACTACGTCTATATCTCTCTCTCTCTCTCTCTCTCATTTCCTGCTTCTCTATAACTTTTCTTCCTCGATGTCTCACATCAAGTTTCCTACCTGAGGCCCTGATCAGCCAGGCTGTTGTTCGTTGCACATGGTCTAGCGTAGGTCTGTCTGTTGGCTTCAGTAAAGTTCCTTCTTGAAAACGGTTAGGACTCTCTTTGTAATTCTCACATATGTATAGGCAGGGTGTTGAAAAGTCTTGCGTATTGAGTTAGATCTTACTCTGTCCTCGAATTTTCATTGGGAATATTTTGAAACCTTGTCCGTACCTCCCTCTTTTAGATATAGAAGCAATCCGAATATTTTACAAAACGAATTATGACATATCTATCTCGTCTGTGCTCCAGGGAGTACAATTTGAAGAATGTGAGATGTCCACGGTAATTTGGGAGTTGGAATAGATGCGGACATCGAAATTTATCAGTGCCATCCTCAGAGCTGCTATTTGTTTAGCTGTAAACAAGGATGTTGGTGTACATTAGTATTCCTCTCCAGAGTTCACCAGAGCCTCCTGCACTATATTGGCATGTTTGTCTACATACAGCACTACGTTCATACATTTATTTCGTAAGTTTCTCTGGGCGGAGGAACGAACACATGACTTAAATCTGCTGTGCTCTGAATTTAATGTATTCCACATTGATGTTCCACACTGATGTTCCACACTGATGTTCCACACTGATGTTCCACACTGATGTTCCACACTGATGTTCCACACTGATGTTCCACACTGATGTTCCACACTGATGTTCCACATTGATGTTCCACACTGATGTTCCACACTGATGTTCCACACTGATGTTCCACATTGATGTTCCACACTGATGTTCCACACTGATGTTCCACACTGATGTTCCACACTGATGTTCCACATTGATGTTCCACATTGATGTTCCACACTGATGTTCCACACTGATGTTCCACACTGATGTTCCACACTGATGTTCCACACTGATGTTCCACACTGATGTTCCACACTGATGTTCCACATTGATGTTCCACACTGATGTTCCACACTGATGTTCCACATTGATGTTCCACACTGATGTTCCACACTGATGTTCCACATTGATGTTCCACACTGATGTTCCAGACTGATGTTCCACACTGATGTTCCACACTGATGTTCCACACTGATGTTCCACACTGATGTTCCACACTGATGTTCCACATTGATGTTCCACACTGATGTTCCACACTGATGTTCCACACTGATGTTCCACACTGATGTTCCACATTGATGTTCCACACTGATGTTCCACACTGATGTTCCACACTGATGTTCCACACTGATGTTCCACACTGATGTTCCACACTGATGTTCCACACTGATGTTCCACACTGATGTTCCACATTGATGTTCCACACTGATGTTCCACACTGATGTTCCACACTGATGTTCCACACTGATGTTCCACATTGATGTTCCACACTGATGTTCCACACTGATGTTCCAGACTGATGTTCCACACTGATGTTCCACACTGATGTTCCACACTGATGTTCCAGACTGATGTTCCAGACTGATGTTCCAGACTGATGTTCCACACTGATGTTCCACACTGATGTTCCACACTGATGTTCCACACTGATGTTCCACACTGATGTTCCACATTGATGTTCCACACTGATGTTCCACATTGATGTTCCACACTGATGTTCCACACTGATGTTCCAGACTGATGTTCCACACTGATGTTCCACACTGATGTTCCACACTGATGTTCCACACTGATGTTCCACACTGATGTTCCAGACTGATGTTCCACACTGATGTTCCACACTGATGTTCCACACTGATGTTCCACACTGATGTTCCAGACTGATGTTCCAGACTGATGTTCCACACTGATGTTCCACACTGATGTTCCACATTGATGTTCCACACTGATGTTCCACACTGATGTTCCAGACTGATGTTCCACACTGATGTTCCACACTGATGTTCCACACTGATGTTCCACACTGATGTTCCACACTGATGTTCCACACTGATGTTCCACACTGATGTTCCACACTGATGTTCCAGACTGATGTTCCAGACTGATGTTCCACACTGATGTTCCACACTGATGTTCCACATTGATGTTCCAGACTGATGTTCCAGACTGATGTTCCAGACTGATGTTCCAGACTGATGTTCCACACTGATGTTCCACACTGATGTTCCACACTGATGTTCCACACTGATGTTCCACACTGATGTTCCACACTGATGTTCCACACTGATGTTCCACATTGATGTTCCACACTGATGTTCCACATTGATGTTCCACACTGATGTTCCAGACTGATGTTCCAGACTGATGTTCCACACTGATGTTCCACACTGATGTTCCACACTGATGTTCCACACTGATGTTCCACACTGATGTTCCACACTGATGTTCCACACTGATGTTCCACATTGATGTTCCACACTGATGTTCCACACTGATGTTCCACACTGATGTTCCACACTGATGTTCCACACTGATGTTCCACACTGATGTTCCACACTGATGTTCCACATTGATGTTCCTCACTGATGTTCCACACTGATGTTCCACATTGATGTTCCACACTGATGTTCCACACTGATGTTCCACACTGATGTTCCACACTGATGTTCCACATTGATGTTCCACACTGATGTTCCACATTGATGTTCCACATTGATGTTCCACATTGATGTTCCACACTGATGTTCCACACTGATGTTCCACACTGATGTTGCACACTGATGTTCCACATTGATGTTCCACACTGATGTTCCACATTGATGTTCCACACTGATGTTCCACACTGACGTTCCACACTGATGTTCCACACTGATGTTCCACACTGATGTTCCACACTGATGTTCCACACTGATGTTCCACATTGATGTTCCTCACTGATGTTCCACACTGATGTTCCACATTGATGTTCCACACTGATGTTCCACACTGATGTTCCACACTGATGTTCCACACTGATGTTCCACACTGATGTTCCACACTGATGTTCCACATTGATGTTCCACACTGATGTTCCACATTGATGTTCCACACTGATGTTCCACACTGATGTTCCACACTGATGTTCCACACTGATGTTCCACATTGATGTTCCACACTGATGTTCCACACTGATGTTCCACACTGATGTTCCACACTGATGTTCCACATTGATGTTCCACACTGATGTTCCACATTGATGTTCCACACTGATGTTCCACATTGATGTTCCACACTGATGTTCCACATTGATGTTCCACACTGATGTTCCACACTGATGTTCCACACTGATGTTCCACACTGATGTTCCACACTGATGTTCCACATTGATGTTCCACACTAATATTCGCTGAATTAAAATTAATTTGTTACACTCCAACGACTTTACTTGTAAATATATATATACGTAATCCAAGTAAATTTTTATTTCATTATTTTTATAATAATTTATTTTTTATTTAAAAATGCTCATTGAGTTTTACTGGTGTTGGAGAAGTGTTCATGATGTGAACACGTACTCATCCTTTCACAAGGTATTTAATCATATACGGACTTTTATTTGCACTGGGTTATTAAATCTCTAATTAACTCTCTTTCCTCTGTACCTCCTGTGGAAAGAAGTGGTATAGGCCTGTCTTATCCTGGCAACTCCTTCCTTTACAACTCGTCTACTTCTTTCGATCTTCTCTCTCTCTCTCTCTCTCTCTCTCTCTCTCTCTCTCTCTCTCTCTCTCTCTCTCTGTCTCTCTCTCCGCCATCACCACTGCTCATGACAGTTGTCTGGCAGGTCACCATGAAATTGCCCATAATATCCACGGTTTGTTTAGGGGTTACGGGATGCTGGATGTCAGGCATGGAGTGGGGGTCCCATCATGGCCAGTAGGTATCAGTGGTGGTCCCATCATGGCCAGTAGGTATCAGTGGTGGTCCCATCATGGCCAGTAGGTATCAGTGGTGGTTCCATCATGGCCAGTAGGTATCAGTGGTGGTCCCATTATGGCCAGTAGGTATCAGTGGTGGTCCCATCATGGCCAGTAGGTATCAGTGGTGGTTCCATCATGGCCAGTAGGTATCAGTGGTGGTTCCATCATGGCCAGTAGGTATCAGTGGTGGTTCCATCATGGCCAGTAGGTATCGGTGGTGGTTCCATCATGGCCAGTAGGTATCGGTGGTGGTTCCATCATGGCCAGTAGGTATCAGTGGTGGTTCCATCATGGCCAGTAGGTATCAGTGGTGGTTCCATCATGGCCAGTAGGTATCAGTGGTGGTTCCATCATGGCCAGTAGGTATCAGTGGTGGTTCCATCATGGCCAGTAGGTATCAGTGGTGGTTCCATCATGGCCAATAGGTATCAGTGGTGGTCACATCATGGCCAGTAGGTATCAGTGGTGGTCCCCTCATGGCCAGTAGGTATCAGTGGTGGTTCCATCATGGCCAGTGGGTATCAGTGGTGGCTCCATCATGGCCAGTAGGTATCAGTGGTGGTTCCATCATGGCCAGTAGGTATCAGTGGTGGTTCCATCATGGCCAGTAGGTATCAGTGGTGGTTCCATCATGGTCAGTAGGTATCAGTGGTTCCATCATGGCCAGTAGGTATCAGTGGTTCCATCATGGCCAGTAGGTATCAGTGGTTCCATCATGGCCAGTAGGTATCAGTGGTTCCATCATGGCCAGTAGGTATCAGTGGTTCCATCATGGCCAGTAGGTATCAGTGGTGGTTCCATCAGCACTAAGAGGTTCCAAGTACAGGTGGTCACAAGCTATCAAGAGTTTTCTTTAATAAGTTTCAGTGAAGACAGCTGGCGCAAAGGAGACAGGTGGTTGAAAGGCTACAGTTGCAGAGAGGAGTTATATTTAGACGTTACTCCGACGGGCGAACTTCTTTACTGATTGAAGTTTGTCCACTGGCGGCACGTCTCTGCTGAAACTGTCTTTTTCACCAAGAAGGACCTGCCCAGTATGGGCCAACAGGCTTGCTGCAGTGTTCCTCCTTCTTATGTTCTTATGTAAGTTTCAGTAGTAACGGTTCTATAAGGACTTTAAGAAGTGTTAACTTTGGGTTCTGGAGCATTATCTGGTTCTGACCTTGAAGAACCCCACAGACTGCGTGGAAAGCCTCGCTCACGAAGAACCTTTAAGAAGCCCTCAGACTCCATGGGAAGCCTCGCTCGCGATAAACCTAGGAATCATGGATCATCAGGAAATTATTTTCGTCAAAGATCTGACGAGTAGCTTTAACCGGAGACTCGCTGGAACCTTTGATGTCTGCACAGAAGAGTAGCAGACACGTTCGAAGTCAGGCTTCCCATAGACTGGATCTCTTGGCGTTGTGTCCAGAGTCCCATTTCGTTCTGGCTTCAACAGACATCACAACAGACATAGAGAGGGACCTTCACCGAGTATTTTTTGACAGTAAGTTGTTTTGCCGTATCTATATTTGTGGGAAAAATCAAGAAAGCTGTGATGTAAATAGAGAGAATTAAGAGGAAAATTCGAACAAGAAAAGTAGAGAAAAAATTGAGGCCTAGCATCGTGTCCCAGGGTCACAGTCCGTTACTGTGAGGACTTGTCCTGAGGAATACAGTGTCACGTTAACCATGACAGTATCAGTTACCAGGACACTACTGGGTGGGATGGGTTTGGTGGGCCGCAGCCGGGGTGGGCCTCGGGGGGGGAAAGCATCATGGGTGGGCTGTACGTGTGGGTCGCCCACCATCCCCACCTGTACACTGCCATACAAAAGAACAAAAATAACTACAGGATTGAACAAGGTGCAGCCCGTCGGTCAATAAAAATTCACTTTCGACTTTTATTGTCCTTTCGAGAGAAAGAGAGAGAGAAAGACACACAGACAGACAGACAGACAGACAGACAGACAGACAGACAGAGACAGACGCTGCTGAAGGTAGATCTCGTTGATGCCCTTATTTTAATATATACATAGACTGTTATCAGTGTTATATTGAGAATACGTAGACCCTATTCATCAACATTGTGTTAATACGTATATAGAAAAAAAATATGGCGGAAGAGAGCAATTGATAGGTATACACTACCGACAAGATGAAAATTAAACACACTTGCAACATGTGGGTATCTTTATTGTAGACGTTTCGCCAGGAGGCCTGGTCACAGACCGGGCCGCGGGGGCGTTGACCCCCGGAACTCTCTCCAGGTAAACTCCAGTGGATGATCTTCACTAACTCCAAGACTGAGGGACTGATTACCTCATACTTTGTATATATTTTTACTGTCTTCCAATCATGTCCTGGAATTTGTATTGATAAAGCCACTGGATGGCGAAACGTCTACAATAAAGATACCCAGATGTCGCACACGTGTCTAATTTTCAATTGATAGCTTGTCTAATGAAGGGAGTCTTGCAATGATATCGAGCCTGCAACATTCTCAGAGTTGCACAGCTTCCACCGACCCGCTGTAATATTGACACGATCACCAGTAATCTCGTTGACTGGAACAATACACAAATAAGACGTAGATATGTGAGAGAGACAACGACGTCAGTTTATTTCTCTGCGACTTATTTGTGTAAAGTTTAAAATTTAAAATAAACTTTACACTTGCAATCTAGGTAAAAGTGTTTATGATGTGGGTAAAAGTATTATGATGTGGGTTGAAGTATTAATGTTGTGGATAAAAGTATTTATGGTGTGGGTTGAAGCATTAATGTTTTGGATGGTTAATTACCAGTTCCTCAGGTAGTTTCCAAGTGCCTGGTATCAGGTATCTCTGTTTCATTAATATAAAATAAAGTAATTCAAGAACCATGGAATATTTTCAATAGTTTAAATTCTTTGGTGACTATGAGAGCAGTAAGTATTTATGGTGTGGGTAAAAGTATTAATGATGTGGGTAGAAGAAAATACATTGTCAGAGATGCCAGACGTCTCTTACTCTGCAGTTGTTCCAGGAACTGACATTCCTTGTGGAGAAATAAGGTCAAATAAAGATGATCCTGGATGGAAGAATAGCAGACTGAAACTTCTGCTTGAATTTGATTCCAGAAGTACCTTCACTAGAGTTAATTCTCTTGTTTTGAAAGTTGGTTAGTGGTGTCTTAAGTTATTTTGTTAGATGCTGGGGTGGTGTTAGTGAAGACCCACGTCATGTTATATGCTGGGGTGGTGTTAGTGAAGACCCACGTCGTCTTAGATGCTGGGGTGGTGTTAGTGAAGACCCACGTCATGTTAGTTGCTGGGATGGTGTTAGTGAAGACCCACGTCATGTTAGTTGCTGGGGTGGTGTTAGTGAAGACCCACGTCATGTTAGTTGCTGGGGTGGTGTTAGTGAAGACCCACGTCATGTTATATGCTGGGGTGGTGTTAGTGAAGACCCACGTCGTCTTAGATGCTGGGGTGGTGTTAGTGAAGACCCACGTCATGTTAGTTGCTGGGATGGTGTTAGTGAAGACCCACGTCATGTTAGTTGCTGGGGTGGTGTTAGTGAAGACCCACGTCATGTTAGTTGCTGGGGTGGTGTTAGTGAAGACCCACGTCATGTTAGTTGCTGGGGTGGTGTTAGTGAAGACCCACGTCATGTTAGTTGCTGGGGTGGTGTTAGGGAAGTCCCACGTCGTGTTATATGCTGGGGTGGTGTTAGTGAAGACCCACGTCATGTTAGTTGCTGGGGTGGTGTTAGTGAAGACCCACGTCGTGTTAGTTGCTGGGGTGGTGTTAGGGAAGTCCCACGTCGTGTTATATGCTGGGGTGGTGTTAGTGAAGACCCACGTCATGTTAGATGTTGGGGTGGTGTTAGTAAGACCCACGTCGTGTTAGTTGCTGGGGTGGTGTTAGTGAAGACCCACGTCATGTTACATGCTGGGGTGGTGTTAGTGAAGACCCACGTCATGTTACATGCTGGGGTGGTGTTAGTAAGACCCACGTCATGTTAGTTGCTGGGGTGGTGTTAGTGAAGACCCACGTCATGTTACATGCTGGGGTGGTGTTAGTGAAGACCCACGTCATGTTAGATGCTGGGGTGGTGTTAGTAAGACCCACGTCATGTTAGTTGCTGGGGTGGTGTTAGTGAAGACCCACGTCATGTTAGATGCTGGGGTGGTGTTAGTAAGACCCACGTCATGTTATATGCTGGGGTGTTGATAGTGTCGTTCTACGTCGTGTTAGATGCTGGGTTGTTTGTGTCGTTCTACGTCGTGTTAGATGCTGGGGCGTTGTTAATGGCCTTCTACGTCGTGTCAGATCCTGGGGCATTGTTGGTGTCGTTTCACGTCGTGTTAGATGCGGGAGTATCGTTAGCGTCGTTCTACGACGGTAAATACCTCCTCGGAGACTGATTAATATCTGGCAACAATGGGATTACAGCATCTTGTCCTGACCAGCGGAAAATGTGGGAGGGTTGTGTTGAGGGCGGAAAGTGGGCGGTCCTCATCACTTCTCACTACCTGGAGTGGGAGGAGAGGGTGTATGACCCCCCCCAACACCATAAGGAGGGGTGTGTGCGCTTTTCCCCCTTCCAACACTGCGATGGGAGGGGACGCAGTGCCAGGATAAACTAAACACTACATGTGAATATCGCAGCTAATCGCAACTTTTGTCGTAAGTCACCATTTACATAATGTGACGTTGTCACTACCGCTTCCGCGAGTCTCCGCCGCCGCCGCCACTATCGACCCTATTATCTGTTAGTAATGCTCAGGAATACCTTAACCACAGACTGGTCTCCCTTCAGATCTCCTTGGTTGAAAATATGATTATACAGAATTAAGAACTGTTAAGAAGCACATAGGAAGGTAAATGTGTGTGTGTGTGTGTGTGTGTGTGTGTGTGTGTGTGTGTGTGTGTGTGTGTGTACTGAATGTGGGTTGAGGGTGATTAAGCTGTCATCTTACTCGTTTAGAAGACATAAACATGAGATCAGAAAGCAATACACATTTGTGTATTGTTCCATTTCACACTTGTTTGAGAGGATGGTTGTACCTCCCTGGATGGTTACCAACCTACAGTCTGAGTTTCACTCACAGGGATCACAGGGGTGAGGGAGGGAGGGATCGCAGGGGTGAGGGAGGGAGTGATCGCAGGGGTGAGGGTGGGAGTGATCATAGGAGTGAGGGAGGAAAGGGGTCACATGGGTGAGGGACGGAAGGAACACACGGTGAGAAAGGGAGGGATCACAGGTTGATAAAGCTAGGGATCACAGCGTGAGAAAGGGAAGGATCACAGGGTGAGAAAGGGAGGAATCACGGGGTGAGAAAGGGAGGAATCACAGGGTGAGAAAGGGAGGGGTCACAGGGTGAGAAAGGGAGGAATCACAGGGTGAGAAAGGGAGGAATCACAGGGTGAGAAAGGGAGGGATCACAGGGTGAGAAAGGGAGGGATCACAGATAAAGGGAAATCACAGGGAGGGATCACAAGGGAGAAAGGGAGGGATGAGAAAGGGAGGAATCACAGGGTGAGAAAGGGAGGGGTCACAGGGTGAGAAAGGGAGGAATCACAGGGTGAGAAAGGGAGGGATCACAGGGTGAGAAAGGGAGGGATCACAGGGTGAGAAAGGGAGGGATCACAGGGTGAGAAAGGGAGGGATCACAGGGTGAGAAATGGAGTAACTTGATAGGAAATTTTCACGAGGATTTCCTGGCTAGTGTCAGCTCTTTATTGGGACCACTCGGCTGCCTTCCCTCTCCCCCCCCTCCATCACAACTTCTCCCTCCTCCATATACTCATTACATCAGGAAGTCAGAGTGAATTTTTAGTGATGTTACTGAGATACATCAGGACTCTCAGCCCATTAATTTTTGACGTCGCCCCAGACGCCGCCGCTGCGGACGCTGCTGCAGACGACGCTGCCTCCACAAACATCACCGCAGACGCCGGATGTTGTCGGGGATATTAACTAGTGCGTTCCTCACCCTGAAAGATCGTTGAGCGAACAGTAAAATGCCAGTTACCTTGGTGTAACGACCCACCAGGAGCCACCGTGAGTCGTTGTCAGACGCTGGGAGGGGTCGTAGGTGTCGTCAGAAGCTGGGGAGGTCGTTGTCGTCAGAGGCTGGGAGGGGGTCGTTGTTGTCGTCAGAGGCCGGGAGTGGTCGTTCCTGTCGTCAAACTACACCCAAGATCACTTTTCTTCCCACCTGCCATCGAGCTGCCTTTACTGCCCACACTACTTTCCTTATGAGCGGTCCAGCTAAACCTCTGTCTGGCCTCCGATACTCTCCGTGGGGCCTAACTCTCCTGACGGGCCCCCTTCTGACGAGCCCAGGAACCCTTCTGACGGGCCCAGCATCCTTCTTGACGGGGCCAAGCCATCACTACAAAGATTCCCCGTCATTTGAGGAGGCTGAAGGCTGGCAAGAGAGGCCTGGCTTCGTCACCTCTCTGAAACCTGGTGTAAGAGGTCTGGCCTCGTCACCACAACATCTGCCTCGTAAGTTTCTTCTCCAGGGGAAAGGGGGATTTTTTCGAGGGAAGCATTTGTCTCGCCAGAAGCCTATTAGCACCCTGGGGGAGGGTATCTAGCGTTCCTCGGGGGATGGGGAGGAATAGCACCTTAGTGACTTGAGCACCCTGGGGGAGGGTATCTATCACTCTTCATGGGGGATATATAGCACCTCAGTGACTCTTATAGCACCCTGGGGAAGGATATCTATAACTATTCAGAGATATATAGCACCCTTTGGGGAGGGCATCTGTCACTCTTCAGGGGGGATATATAGCACCTCAGTGACTCTTATAGCACCCTGGGAGGGGGAGGGTTGTACTGCTCCTCAGGTGTTTTCCAGCACAAGGAAGAGCTGTATAGCACCCTGGGAGGGAGGTTTGTGAAAGCTCTTCTAAAGCAGAGAAATAGGTTACATAGCACCCTGGGGGGAGAAGGTTTCGAAACGTGTCTGTATGTTCTCTGACCGGCTGTCTGTGCCACCTGGAACGCCCTCTATCGCACCTGTTCTCTGAGTTTTCTAGTCTGGTACTTAAGTAAGAAAGCAAGTTCTGTCATGAGAAATGTATTGTTAATGGTATAGCGCTTTTGAGATGCTGGCTGATGTAGGTGTGTTCAACTGTTTGAGGATGCAGGGGTTGACTCTCAGATCCTGGCCCCGCTTCTTTGCTGGTCGCTACCAGGTCCACTCTCTCCCTGCTC
The DNA here is from genome assembly GCF_038502225.1 of Cherax quadricarinatus. Taxonomy (NCBI): domain Eukaryota; kingdom Metazoa; phylum Arthropoda; class Malacostraca; order Decapoda; family Parastacidae; genus Cherax; species Cherax quadricarinatus. The sequence goes on along the minus strand of NC_091332.1, from coordinate 7,118,720 downwards.
CAGGAGCTTTATCGTGTGTGTGTGTGTGTGTGTGTGTGTGTGTGTGTGTGTGTGTGTGTGTGTGTGTGTGCGTGCACGTGCGTGCGTGCACCTTGTTTTCTCTGATAACTGACGTACTGACGTTCATGCTGCCAGTTTACGTTGGGGAGTCGTCCATTACGTCAGTTAACGGAAGGAGCGATGTTGTCAGCTGATTTTCCGTACCCTCCCTTTATCTTCCTTAGCCCGGCTGATCTTTATCCTCCCCTAGTACATATCCTCCCTCATCCCAGTTAGTACATATCCTCCCTTATTTCGGCTAGTACCCATCTCCCCTTACTCCTGCTAGTACCTATTCTCCCTTACTCCGCCTAGTATCTATCCCCCTTACTCCTGCTCGTACCTATCCCCCCCTTACACTGGTGGTAGTGAAGGCTTCAGTGGAAGGGTTAGCTTACAGTAGCATCCTCTGGTTACCTTCAGCTCTCCCGCAAGCTTCAAGGTTTGCTTTAATTAAGATTAAGCTCCAAGTGGTACTAGGCACACACAACATTAATTACCATAGTCTGGTTTCTTACAGACCTTCCTTGTTGGGGTAAATTTGTGGATTTTGTGTTATGTTTATTAAGCTACCAATATGTAGGCTTAATGCAGGGGTTGTGGGTACGCTAGTGTGTGTGTGTGTGTGTGTGTGTGTGTGTGTGTGTGTGTGTGTGTGTGTGTGTCTGTGTCTGTGACAGTGTCTGTGTCTGTGTCTGTGTCTGTGTCTGTGTGTGCATGTGTGTGTACTCACCTAGTTGGACTCGCCTAGTTGAGGTTGCCGGGGTCGAATCCAAGCTCCTGGCCCCGCCTCTTCACTGGTCGCTACTAGGTCACTCTCCCTGAACCGTGAACTTTATCATACCTCTGCTTAAAGCTATGTATGGATCCCGCCTCCACTACATCGCTTCCCAAACTATTCCACTTCCTTGACTACTCTGTGGCTGAAGAAATACTTACTAACATCCCTGTGATTTATCTCTGTCTCCAACTTCCAACTGTGTCCCCTTGTTGCTGTGTCCCATCTCTGGAACATTCTGTCTTTGTCCACCTTGTCAGTTCCTCTCAGTATTTTGTATGTCGTTATCATGTCCCCCCTATCTCTCCTGTCCTCCAGCGTCGTCAGGTTGATTTCCCTTAACCTCTCCTCGTAGGACATACCCCTTAGCTCTGGGACTAGTCTTGTTGCAAACCTTTGCACTTTCTCTAGTTTCTTTACATGCTTGGCTAGGTGTGGGTTCCAAACTGGTGCCACATACTCCAATATGGGCCTAACGTACACGGTGTACAGGGTTATGAACGATTCCTTATTAAGATGTCGGAATGCTGTTCTGAGGTTTGCTAGGCGCCCATATGCTGCAGCAGTTATTTGGTTGATGTGCGCTTCAGGAGATGTGCCTAGTGTTATACTCACCCCGAGATCTTTTTCCTTGAGTGAGGTTTGTAGTCTCTGGCCCCCTAGACTGTACTCCGTCTGCGGTCTTCTTTGCCCTTCCCCAATCTTCATGACTTTGCAATTGGTGGGGTTGAACTCCAGGAGCCAATTGCTGGACCAGGTCTGCAGCCTGTCCAGATCCCTTTGTAGTTCTGCCTGGTCTTCGATCGAGTGAATTCTTCTCATCAACTTCACGTCATCTGCAAACAGGGACACTTCGGAGTCTATTCCTTCCGTCATGTCGTTCACAAATACCAGAAACAGCACTGGTCCTAGGACTGACCCCTGTGGGACCCCGCTGGTCACAGACGCCCAATCTGACACCTCACCACGTACCATTACTCGCTGCTGTCTTCCTGACAAGTATTCCCTGATCCATTGTAGTGCCTTCCCTGTTATCCCTGCTTGGTCCTCCAGTTTTTGCACTAATCTCTTGTGTGGAACTGTGTCAAACGCCTTCTTGCAGTCCAAGAAAATGCAATCCAGCCAATCCTCTCTCTCTTGTCTTACTGCTGTCACCCTGTCATAGAACTCCAGTAGGTTTGTGATACAGGATTTCCCGTCCCTGAAACCA
>NC_091332.1:7056693-7111693 GCF_038502225.1 Cherax quadricarinatus | reverse complement strand
GGGAGACAAGTATGACCGTTAGTGGGCCTCTAGATCCACGTGCTAGGCGATATACACGGAGTGTATTGACTGTATGAGAGTATTGACTGTGTGAGTGTATTGACTGTATGAGAGTATTGACTGTGTGAGTGTATTGACTGTGTGAGTGTATTGACTGTGTGAGTGTATTGACTGTGTGAGAGTATTGACTGTGTGAGTGTATTGACTGTGTGAGTGTATTGACTGTGTGAGTGTATTGACTGTGTGAGTGTATTGACTGTGTGAGTGTATTGACTGTGTGAGTGTATTGACTGTATGAGAGTATTGACTGTGTGAGTGTATTGACTGTGTGAGTGTATTGACTGTGTGAGTTTATTGACTGTGTGAGTGTATTGACTGTGTGAGTGTATTGACTGTGTGAGTGTATTGACTGTGTGAGTGTATTGACTGTGAGTGTATTGACTGTGTGAGTGTATTGACTGTGTGAGTGTATTGACTGTGTGAGTGTATTGACTGTGTGAGTGTATTGACTGAGTGTATTGACTGTGTGAGTGTATTGACTGTGTGAGTGTATTGACTGTGAGTGTATTGACTGTGTGAGTGTATTGACTGTGAGTGTATTGACTGTGTGAGTGTATTGACTGTGAGTGTATTGACTGTGTGAGTGTATTGACTGTTTGAGTGTATTGACTGTGTGAGTGTATTGACTGTGTGAGTGTATTGACTGTATGAGAGTATTGACTGTATGAGTGTATTGAATGTGTGAGTGTATGAAATGATTGACTGTATGAGATTATTGACTGTATGAGAGTATTGACTGTATGAGTGTATTGACTGTATGAGTGTATTGATTGTGTGAGTGTATGAGTGTATTGACTGTATGAGTGTATTGACTGTATGAGTGCATTGACTGTATGAGTGTACTGACTGTATGAGTGTATTGACTGTATGAGTGTATTGACTGTATGAGTGTATTGATTGTGTGAGTGTATGAGTGTATTGACTGTATGAGTGTATTGACTGTATGAGTGTATTGACTGTATAAGTGTATTGACTGTATGAGTGTATTGACTGTGTGAATGTATTGACTGTATGAGTGTATTGACTGTATGAGTGTATTGACTGTGTGAGTGTATTGACTGTATGAGTGTATTGACTGTGTGAATGTATTGACTGTATGAGTGTATTGACTGTATGAGTGTATTGACTGTATGAGTGTATTGACTGTGTGAGTGTATTGACTGTATGAGAGTATTGACTGTGTGAGTATATTGACTGTGTGAGTGTATTGACTGTGTGAGTGTATTGACTGTGTGAGTGTATTGACTGAGTGTATTGACTGTATGAGTGTATTGACTGTGTGAGTGTATTGACTGTATGAGAGTATTGACTGTGTGAGTGTATTGACTGTGTGAGTGTATTGACTGTGTGAGTGTATTGACTGTGTGAGTGTATTGACTGTGTGAGTGTATTGACTGTGTGAGTGTATTGACTGTGTGAGAGTATTGACTGTGTGAGTGTATTGACTGTGTGAGTGTATTGACTGTGTGAGTGTATTGACTGTGTGAGTGTATTGACTGTGTGAGTGTATTGACTGTGTGAGTGTTTTGACTGTGTGAGTGTATTGACTGTATGAGAGTATTGACTGTGTGAGTGTATTGACTGTATGAGAGTATTGACTGTGTGAGTGTATTGACTGTATGAGAGTAGTGACTGTGTGAGTGTATTGACTGTGTGAGAGTATTGACTGTGTGAGTGTATTGACTGAGTGTATTGACTGTGTGAGTGTATTGACTGTGTGAGTGTATTGACTGTGTGAGTGTATTGACTGTGTGAGTGTATTGACTGTATGAGAGTATTGACTGTGTGAGTGTATTGACTGTATGAGAGTATTGACTGTGTGAGTGTATTGACTGTATGAGAGTATTGACTGTGTGAGTGTATTGACTGTATGAGAGTATTGACTGTATGAGAGTATTGACTGTGTGAGTGTATTGACTGTATGAGAGTATTGACTGTATGAGAGTATTGACTGTGTGAGTGTATTGACTGTATGAGAGTATTGACTGTATGAGAGTATTGACTGTGTGAGTGTATTGACTGTATGAGAGTATTGACTGTGTCAGTGTATTGACTGTGTGAGAGTATTGACTGTGTGAGAGTATTGACTGTGTGAGAGTATTGACTGTGTGAGAGTATTGACTGTGTGAGAGTATTGACTGTGTGAGAGTATTGACTGTGTGAGAGTATTGACTGTGTGAGAGTATTGACTGTGTGAGTGTATTGTTTGTATGACACTGTTGTGTATAACAATGGAATGTATGGCACTGGTGTATATGACACTGTTGTGTATGACACTGGTGTGAATGACACTGGTGTGAATGACACTGGTGTGTATGACACTGGTGTGTATGACACTGTTGTGTATGACACTGTTGTGTATGACACTGGTGTGTATGACACTGTTGTGTATGACACTGGTGTGAATGACACTGGTGTGTATGACACTGGTGTGTATGACACTGGTGTGTATGACACTGGTGTGTATGACACTGGTGTGTATGACACTGGTGTGTATGACACTGTTGTGTATGACACTGTTGTGTATGACACTGTTGTGTATGACACTGGTGTGAATGACACTGGTGTGTATGACACTGGTGTGTATGACACTGGTGTGTATGACACTGGTGTGCATGACACTGGTGTGCATGACACTGGTGTGCATGACATTGGTGTGTATGACACTGGTGTGTATGACACTGGTGTGTATGACACTGGTGTGTATGACACTGGTGTGTATGACACTGGTGTGTATGACACTGGTGTATGACACTGGTGTGTATGACACTGGTGTATGACACTGGTGTGTATGACACTGGTGTATGACACTGGTGCATGACACTGGTGTGTATGACACTGGTGTATGACACTGGTGTATGACACTGGTGTATGACACTGGTGTATGACACTGGTGTATGACACTGGTGTGTATGACACTGGTGTGTATGACGCTGGTGTGTATGACGCTGGTGTATGACACTGGTGTGTATGACACTGGTGTATGACACTGGTGTGTATGACACTGGTGTATGACACTGGTGTGTATGACATTGGTGTGTATGACACTGGTGTGTATGACACTGGTGTGTTTGACACTGGTGTGTATGACACTGGTGTATGACACTGGTGTGTATGACACTGGTGTATGACACTGGTGTGTATGACACTGGTGTATGACACTGGTGTGTATGACACTGGTGTGTATGACACTGGTGTGTATGACACTGGTGTGTATGACGCTGGTGTGTATGACACTGGTGTATGACACTGGTGTGTATGACACTGGTGTATGACACTGGTGTGTATGACACTGGTGTATGACACTGGTGTGTATGACACTGGTGTATGACACTGGTGTGTATGACACTGGTGTATGACACTGGTGTATGACACTGGTGTATGACACTGGTGTATGACACTGGTGTATGACACTGGTGCATTATGGCCGCCACGTAGCAACTGGTTGTTAGTCATCCGGTGAATTTCTAGTTATGTAAAACCTTCATTAAGAAAATAACACGTTGTTAGCGTCAGTGTTACCATCTTAGAATGTTAGAGTACTCAGTTATTATTATTATTATTATTATTATTATTATTATTATTATTATTATTATTATTGTTTTTGTTGTTTTTGTAGTTATTATTATTGTTAATAATAATAATAATATTATTATTATTATTGTTATTATTATTATATGGAGCACTAAACCGGTGTGGGTCATTCAGTACAGTAAGTGGTGGCAACTCGATCCTCCGTCCACTGAGAACACGAGACATTTCCCTGGACGTTCTCACTTCTTATTAAAGCGTTTTCACTGGTGTTTTCTTTATTTCACTGTCCTCTGTCTTTATTTATGTCGGAAGGAGGGAACAGGAGATACCTCCGAGAAGATGAGAGACGAAGAGGAGAAGGGAGAGATACTAGAGAAGAAAGAGGAAGGGAGAGCAAATGTTGATAATAGGGAACTAAAGAGAGAGAGGAATTGGAGAGGATTAAAGAGAAGAAGTTAAAGTAAGAGAATCAGAAAGAGAAGGAGAGAAAAGGGAAGTGTGGAGAAAAATAAGGTAAGAGAAGAATGAAGATGTTACAGTAGATTGAAAGAAGAAGAAGAAAGAGAGAGAGAGATAGAGAGAGACTAGATACGAAGGGAGGAAATTTGCGAGAGGGAAATGAAAGATGATGATAAGGAAGAGGATGAACAAGGAAAGATAATGAAGGGAGGGATAAATAAATGAAAGGAGAGCGAAGAGATGGATAAATGAAAGGAGAGCGAAGAGATAGAGAGAGAGAGAGAGAGAGAGAGAGAGAGAGAAGGGAGACTAACATTACCTACAGCATGAGAGACAAGTGAAGGTGGGTAGAGGGACAGGTGAACGGACGTTAAAGGAGAGTAGAAAGGACGGTAATGGAAGAAAGCGAGGGGGAGAGAAAGTGGTTGAGGAAGAGTCATAAGTAATTCATTCTCTTTATAGACCAAGAAAATCCGACTTTTGAAGTTATATCTCCTGAGAACTTTCTCTTGGTTAATGTAATATTAGAGGCCTGGCTTAGTGGTGGTGATTGTGGTGGGGGTGGTGATTGTGGTGGTGGATGGTGGTGATTGTGGTGGGGGTGGTGGTTGTGGTGGGGGTGGTGATTGTGGTGGGGGTGGTGATTGTGGTGGTGGATGGTGGTGGTGGTGATTGTGGTGGGGGTGGTGGTTGTGGTGGGGGTGGTGATTGTGGTGGTGGATGTTGGTGGTGGTGATTGTGCTGGGGGTGGTGATTGTGGTGGGGTGATTGTGGTGGTGGTGGATGCTGGTAGTGGTGGTAATTGTGGTGGGGTGATGATTGCGGTGGGAGTGGTGATTGTGGTGGGTGGGGGTGATTGTGGTGGTGGATAGTGATTGTGGTAGTGGATAGTGGTTACAGTGACGGTACTGTATGACGGAGGAAGGTACTAACACCAAGCACTTTCTCCCGTACACTCACACTCTTCCCACAGCCACTGCTTGCGCTGATTGACCCACACGGGTTTAACGCTTTACAAGCAGTGTAAACACACAGCGTAGACACACACACGTAGTAAGACAAATAACACAACATTGGCGCTAATGCTAGCGTCCAGTTCCCGGGTCACTCATCCACCGTCATATTGATTTATTTTGTGTCTGAAAGTTATCGTAAATAACGACGAGTGTGATGAGAAAGTCAACGATATGTGTTGACAGCATCAACGACATGAGGGTGTTGACAACATCATGAGGGTGTTGACAACATCATGAGTGTGTTGACAACATCATGAGTGTGTTGACAACATCATGAGTGTGTTGACAACATCATGAGGGTGTTGACAACATCATGAGGGTGTTGACAACATCATGAGGGTGTTGACAACATCATGAGGGTGTTGACAACATCATGAGGGTGTTGACAACATCATGAGGGTGTTGACAACATCATGAGGGTGTTGACAACATCATGAGGGTGTTGACAACATCATGAGGGTGTTGACAACATCATGAGGGTGTTGACAACATCATGAGGGTGTTGACAACATCATGAGGGTGTTGACAACATCATGAGGGTGTTGACAACATCATGAGGGTGTTGACAACATCATGAGGGTGTTGACAACATCATGAGGGTGTTGACAACATCATGAGGGTGTTGACAACATCATGAGGGTGTTGACAACATCATGAGGGTGTTGACAACATCATGAGGGTGTTGACAACATCATGAGGGTGTTGACAACATCAACATCATGAGTGTGTTGACAACATCAACATCATGAGGGTGTTGACAACATCAACATTATGAGGGTGTTGACAACATCATGAGGGTGTTGACAACATTATGAGGGTGTTGACAACATTATGAGGGTGTTGACAACATTATGAGGGTGTTGACAACATCATGAGGGTGTTGACAACATTATGAGGGTGTTGACAACATTATGAGGGTGTTGACAACATTATGAGGGTGTTGACAACATTATGAGGGAGGTTAGAGATCAACTTAAAATCTCGCTCAGTGTCGCATCCCAACTAAAAGGAGAAAATGTTGTCAGATGTTAGGCAAGGTCGAGCTGGTGTGTGCATGGCAACACTGTCCATGGCAACACTGTCCATGGCAACACTGCTATGCACACACGGGTTGGCAGCCTGGATCCGGCTGTGTGTATATACACGGATTTTTATATGGTGTGAGGCGCGTTACTCTACGTATATATATATATATATATATATATATAATTATTATTATTAACACATTGGCCGATTCCCACCAAGGCAGGGTGGCCCGAAAAAGAAAAACTTTCACCATCATTCACTCCATCACTGTCTTGCCAGAAGGGTGCTTTACACTACAGTTTTTAAACTGCAACATTAACACCCCTCCTTCAGAGTGCAGGCACTGTACTTCCCATCTCCAGGACTCAAGTCCGGCCTGCCGGTTTCCCTGAACCCCTTCATAAATGTTACTTTGCTCACACTCCAACAGCACGTCAAGTATTAAAAACCATTTGTCTCCATTCACTCCTATCAAACACGCTCACGCATGCCTGCTGGAAGTCCAAGCCCCTCGCACACAAAACCTCCTTTACCCCCTCCCTCCAACCTTTCCTAGGCCGACCCCTACCCCGCCTTCCTTCCACTACAGACTGATACACTCTTGAAGTTATTCTGTTTCGCTCCATTCTCTCCACATGTCCGAACCACCTAAACAACCCTTCCTCGGCCCTCCGGACAACAGTTTTGGTAATCCCGCACCTCCTCCTAACTTCCAAACTACGAATTCTCTGCATTATATTCACACCACACATTGCCCTCAGACATGACATCTCCACTGCCTCCAGCCTTCTCCTCGCTGCAACATTCATCACCCATGCTTCACACCCATATAAGAGCGTTGGTAAAACTATGTATATATATATATATATATATATATATATATATATATATATATATATATATATATATATATATATATATATATATATATATATATATATTCTTGGTGTATATGCACAGAAGTGTTATGTATATTACATACACTATTAAATGCGTTTCTCCTCGTATATATGCACTGAGTTCACTTTAAACTCTATTTCAGGTATTAAAGTTGTCTTGACGTTAGTGTGCAGGTGGATGGCAGCCTTTATGTGCACCGTGTGCAGGTGGACGGCAGCCTTTATGTGCACCGGGTGCAGGTGGATGGCAGCCTTTATGTACACCGTGTGCAGGTGGATGGCAGCCTTTATGTGCACCGTGTGCAGGTGAACGGCAACCTTTATGTGCACCGTGTGCAGGTGGACGGCAGCCTTTATGTGCACCGTGTGCAGGTGGATGGCAGCCTTTATGTGCACCGTGTGCAGGTGGACGGCAGCCTTTATGTGCACCGTGTGCAGGTGGACGTGCACCGTGTGCAGGTGGATGGCAGCCTTTATGTGCACCGTGTGCAGGTGGATGGCAGCCTTTATGTGCACCGTGTGCAGGTGGATGGCAGCCTTTATGTGCACCGTGTGCAGGTGGATGGCAGCCTTTATGTGCACCGTGTGCAGGTGGACGGCAGCCTTTACATGCACCGTGTGCAGGTGGATGGCAGCCTTTACGTGCACCGTGTGCAGGTGGATGGCAGAATTTACGTGCACCGTGTGCAGGTGTATGGCAGCGTTTATGTGCACCGTGTGCATGTGGACGGCAGCCTTTATGTGCACCGTGTGCAGGTGGACGGCAGCCTTTATGTGCACCGTGGGCAGGTGGATGGCAGCCTTTATGTGCACCGTGTGCAGGTGGACGGCAGCCTTTATGTGCACCGTGTGCAGGTGGATGGTAGTCTTTATGTGCACCGTGTGCAGGTGGACGGCAGCCTTTATGTGCACCGTGTGCAGGTGGACGGCAGCCTTTATGTGCACCGTGTGCAGGTGGACGGCAGCCTTTATGTGCACCGTGTGCAGGTGGACGGCAGCCTTTATGTGCACCGTGTGCAGGTGGACGGCAGCCTTTGTGCATCGTGTGCAGGTGGACGGCAGCCTTTATGTGCATCGTGTGCAGGTGGATGGCAGCCTTTATGTGCACCGTGTGCAGGTGGATGGCAGCTTTTATGTGCACCGTGTGCAGGTGGACGGCAGCCTTTATGTACACCGTGTTCAGGTGGATGACAGCCTTTATGTGCACCGTGTGCAGGTGGATGGCAGCCTTTACGTGCACCGTGTGCAGGTGGATGGCAGCCTTTACGTGCACCGTGTGCAGGTGGATGGCAGCCTTTACGTGCACCTTGTGCAAGTGGATGGCAGCCTTTACGTGCACCGTGTGCAGGTTGATGGCAGCCTTTATGTGCACAGGGTGCAGGTGGATGGCAGCCTTTATGTGCACCGTGTGCAGGTGGATGGCAGCCTTTATGTGCACCGTGTGCAGGTGGATGGCAGCCTTTATGTGCACCGTGTGCAGGTGGATGGCAGCCTTTATGTGCATCGTGTGCAGGTAGATGACAGCTTTTATGTGCACTGTGTGCAGGTGGACGGCAGCCTTTATGTGCACCCTGTGCAGGTGGATGGCAGCCTTTATGTGCACCGTGTGCAGGTGGATGGCAGCCTTTATGTGCACCGTGTACAGGTGGATGGCAGCCTTTATGTACACCGTGTGCAGGTGGATGGCAGCCTTTATGTGCACCGTGTGCAGGTGGATGGCAGCCTTTATGTGCACCGTGTACAGGTGGATGGCAGCCTTTTTGTACGCCTTGTACAGGTGGATGGCAGCCTTCATGTACACCGTGTACAGGAGAAACACAGGCTTCAAGAACACAGCCTTCAGGGACGCAGGCTTCAGGAACACAGCCTTCAGGAGGACAGCCTTCAGGAGGACAGCCTTCAGGAGCACAGCCTTCAGGAACACAGCCTTCAGGAACACAGGCCTCGAACACAGGCTTCAGAAGGACAGCATTCAGGAACACCGTATCCGTCATAGGCTTTAAATCTCACCAAGTAACCATCTCTTACCTCGTCAACATTGTCGGTGTTAAAACAATACACTCTACTATATTACCATGGCAACGCTGCCATCCATACACAGGCGATGTGGCACTGCATAATGTGGCACCAGTGCCAGCCATGGCAAACACATCGTGAACAGTGAAGTGGGGCTGGCACTGTTTTACCAGGGCGCTGTTCCAGCAGTATCTCAGGGCCCGTAATAGCGTGCTAAAGAAAGGTGTAATAAACGTTAAAGGTTAACTGGGTAGGGAAGTTGTTCTCAGCAGCAGCTGAGGTAACAGCAGAAGCTGAGGTTGGTGATTATAATGCCAGTGTTAAGAGAGAGGAGGAAGGTTAGTTGGTTTGAAACCTATCGACTGCACGAGGGTTATCGAGGCTGAGTGCCAACACTCCGGCGCTAATGAAGGACTCATGTCTCCGTATATAAACATTTAGAGATGTATATACACCGAGATACAAACTTCTCGGTGTATATACACTGAGATATACACCTTTTAGTTTAAATACACTCCAAGATACTTCTGATATATATATATATATATATATATATATATATATATATATATATATATATATATATATATATATATATATATATATATATATATATATGCAATAAGATCACAGTAAACAGGTGATTTCAGAATATGCAAAACAACCACTGTTAAAAATAGAGAAATTCCAAGCGCTTTCGTGACTACTCACATTATCAAGGAACAATGAAAGTATTGCATCAAAGGAAGGCATATAAAGGGTCTAGCCCACACCTCACTATCACATCCCACAACAAAGCAACACCTGACGCACGACTCATAAGAAAGGGAACACTCCAGCAGGCCCGCTGGCCCAACTAGACAGGTCCTTCACACAACCCATCAACAAACTAGTCTACCTAAGAATTAAGAATTTTAAAATTTATTTGTCCAATGTATTATTGAATTCTTTCCAAATTCTGTTAATTATAATTGGATCTTATTTATATAAACCAAAGGAAATATTCATATTATTGTCAAAACTGCTTTTTATGAAACAAGATTCAATTATATTCCTGTCGACCATGGACTTGCTTGATACTACTTTCTCAACTTTTTGAAAATCAATTGGATGGTTAAAATCTCTTACATGAATAAATAGAGCATTGGAATCTTGTCCAGTTCTAATGCTATATTTATGTTGTTTTAATCTTAGTTCGAGATTTTTACCAGTTTGACCGTAATAAACTTTATCGCAAATTTTACAAGGAATCTTATAGACACATCCATCAGCATTTTGGGAGGGATTCTTTATCAAAAGTTCTTTTACTGTATAAAGATTTTTGAATACAACTTTAATAATAAATGTCTTAAGAAGAGAAGGCATATCAACCAAGCTTTCATGGTAAGGGAGAGCCAACATATTTTTAGTTGAATAAGGCTGGTTGTCCCTTTTTGGATTGAAAAAAGTATTTCTAGCAACTTTAAATTATTTATCAATTACATTTCTTGGGTATTTTAAATCATTTCATATTTCATATATATATATATATATATATATATATATATATATATATATATATATATATATATATATATATATATATATATTGTTTAAGTAATTACGTACTACTGTCAAATTATGATATTCACGGAAAAGCGGCAAAATCGTAGGGGTTAAATACGGATTGGTGGAATGAGAGTAATCAACTCTGATCCAAGGAGAGGGGCGGCGCCAGTTCCTTGGACAAAGGAAACTTCAGTGACGAGGAAAAGTCTTGGGCCCAGGAGCTGGGCTCTAACCAAAAACACTGTGGGCAGGCGATGCAAAATGCCCCCAATAAAAAGTAGGGGCGCCATTGGTACACTAAGAGAAAACACCATAAGTGTCCGGGGCCCAAAACTGTTCAACAGCCTCCCATCAAGCATTAGGGGAATTGCCAATAAACCCCTGGCTGCCTTCAAGAGAGAGCTGGACAGATACCTAAAGTCAGTGCCGGATCAGCCGGGCTGTGGCTCGTACGTCGGACTGCGTGCGGCCAGCAGTAACAGCCTAGTTGATCAGGCCCTGATCCATCGGGAGGCCTGGTCATGGACCGGGCCGCGGGGGCGTTGATCCCCGGAATAACCTCCAGGTACCCTCCAGGTATAAACACACGCACGTGGTAGGAATGAGGGAGGGGAGGGAGAGAGGTGGAATGAGGGAGGGGAGGGAGGGAGGGGGAGGAGGAAGGGTCAGTTTTAAAGAGGAGATAGAACAGCTCCAAATGGAGGAGGTGGAAACAGGAGGATGTATTGGAAAGACTATTTTTTAAAGGGAATATGTGAAAAGAATAGTGTTGAGCTAAGGACTATTTTGAGAGAGAGAGAGAGAGAGAGAGAGAGAGAGAGACGCACAGAGAAAAGACAAAAAAATTTTAGAAAGAGGCCTGGAAGATAGGAGAAGTGCACAAATGTGTAAGGGAAGATAAACCAATGAGCAAGAGAGAAGAAAATGCAAGGAGGAAGCAGCAAGCAAGGAAGTAGAAGATGAGAGAAGGAACATCAACCATCAGACCTTCTGCTGGTGGTGGTGTTGATGATGGTGGTGGTGATGGTGGTGGTGATGATGGTGGTGGTGATGGTGGTGGTGGTGGTGGTGGTGGTGGTGGTGGTGGTGGTGGTGGTGGTGCTGGTGGTGGTGTTGGTGGTGGTTTTTTTGGTGGTGGTGTTGGTGGTGGTGGTGGTGGTGGTGGTGGTGGTGGTGGTGGTGGTGGTGGTGATGGTGGTGGTGGTGGTGGTGGTGGTGGTGGTGGTGGTGGTGGTGGTGGTGAGAGTACAAGTAACCTGCACCAGCAGGTACATGTACTCTCTCAGTTAACACACTCAAATGAATATAATGAGAAGAAGAACAACAGGAGTGGATGATGGTGGAGGAACAACTTGTTAAGAGAAAGGAGAATGAAGTAGTTAATGTCAGGGAGGATACTAACTGCTTGAGAGGGATGGTAGATGAGGCACCTAACCGATGCCATATTGAATACCCAACATTACCAACCCAGCACTTCTGAAGGTCCGCTAATCAGCTACTTCACTTTCCCAAGTAATGAAAGGTTCCTGACCTTTACGTTTTATATCCAGCCCTTCACCCCCTTCTTCCCTCACATTCCTCTCACCCAGCAGAACAACCCCCCTCTTCACCTCACCCAGCAGAACAACCCCCCTCTTCACCTCACCCAGCAGAACAACCCCACTCTTCCCCTCACCCAGCAGAACAACCCCCCTCTTCCCCTCACCCAGCAGAACAACCCCCCTCTTCCCCTCACCCAGCAGAACAACCCCCCTCTTCCCCTCACCCAGCAGAACAACCCCCCTCTTCCCCTCACCCAGCACTCTTCCCCTCACCCAGCAGAACAACCCCCCTCTTCCCCTCACCCAGCAGAACAACCCCCCTCTTCCCCTCACCCAGCAGAACAACCCCCCTCTTCCCCTCACCCAGCAGAACAACCCCCCTCTTCCCCTCACCCAGCAGAACAACCCCCTCTTCCCCTCACCCAGCAGAACAACCCCCCTCTTCCCCTCACCCAAAAAGGCAATACTCTTAGGATAGTAACCACACCCAAAATATGCTCTAAAATAACGTTTATCACATTATACAAAATTGATTTTAATATTTCATGCATGTTTAAAAAATCATATGAAAAGTCCGTAAAAAAAATTATATTATTATAGCATATTTCCACGTTTGAGAGTAGTTGGAGGCATTTTCTGATATATTTTATTTTCAACCTACAAACCTACCTAGCTTCTCCCACCCAGACTCAGTCTTCAACTACAATCAGTCTTCATGCACAGAAACTTTACTTCACTATCCCTTCTAACATCCATCTAACCTAAGGAAGTGCCGAGAGAGACTCACTGACTAAGAGAACACCTGTTAATTTTGACAGACCTGAACCTCGAGGAAATACTGAGACCTGCGAACCTGACTGAGGACCAGACACGTGTAAAAGTGATCAGTTAGTGACCAGACACAGACGTGGAGGAGTGACCGGTTAGTGACCAGACACAGACGTGGAGGAGTGACCGGTTAGAGACCAGACACAGACGTGGAGGAGTGACCGGTTAGTGACCAGACACAGACGTGGAGGAGTGACCGGTTAGTGACCAGACACAGACGTGGAGGAGTGACCGGTTAGAGACCAGACACAGACGTGGAGGAGTGACCGGTTAGTGACCAGACACAGACGTGGAGGAGTGACCGGTTAGAGACCAGACACAGACGTGGAGGAGTGACCGGTTAGAGACCAGACACAGACGTGGAGGAGTGACCGGTTAGAGACCAGACACAGACGTGGAGGAGTGACCGGTTAGTGATCAGACACAGACGTGGAGGAGTGACCGGTTAGAGACCAGACACAGACGTGGAGGAGTGACCGGTTAGAGACCAGACACAGACGTGGAGGAGTGACCAGTTAGAGGAATAAACGCCACTCATACTGTAACTGCGACGTGGAACATCTTTCCTCCACTCCTTCCATCCTTCCCTCCACTCACTTCTTCCCGTTTCTTGCCCGGTCGTTCTTCCTGACTCCCGTCTCCCCCGCGCAGGTGGTTCCTGTACTAAATATAGACGGAGAAGAACGTAAGGTTACGTCACCTTAAACACGGCTCTCTGGCTTCTGATCTGAGGAAGCTAATAGAGATATCACCTTCAATGATGCTATTGCTGCCGCCTACACTTCCACACACACACACACACACACACACACACACACACACACACACACACACACACACACACACACACACACACACACACACACACACACAGAGGAGGCCAGGGGTTATGAATCGACCCCTGCAAACAATTAGGTGAATACATACACACACACAGACACACACACACACACACACACACACACACACACACACACACACACACACACACACACACACACACACACACAGACCATACACCCCACACACACCACACACACACACCCACACACACACACACACACACACACACACACACACACACACACACACACACACACACACACACACACACACCATACACAAATACACCCACAGACACAGTATAAACAAATACACAGTCACATATACACACACACTGTGTTTGTCGTCACTCACACACACACACACACACACACACACACACACACACACACACACACACACACACGCACATCTGAACGTGGATGCCACGAGGAAGAGCTTGGGTCGGGGAGACAGGGGTGGTGGGCGGGGGTGGGCGTGCGTAGGGTGGGCGGGGGTGGGCGTGGGCGGGAGGAAGGCCCACGAGGGATCACCAGTTCACCTTCAAGAGTGCGTACCCTGCCCGTGATCCCTTTGTTTGCTCCTTTGTCACTGTTGGTGCACTCTGCTTCCTTGTTTCTCACTGCTGGTGCACTCTGCTTCCTTCTCATTTTTGGTGCACTCTGCTTCCTTGTTTCTCATTTTTGGTGCACTCTGCTTGTTTCTCACTCTTCGTGCACTCTGCTTGTTTCTCACTGCTGGTGCACTGTTCCCTTGTTTCTCACTGTTGGTCATTACAAACACAGGTACTTTTGAAACAGCTCGTAGTACCTGGTAACAAAGATCCATTACCACAGGGTCGCAATCATTCAAATAACCGTCAAATGTTATGGAATAAAACATACACCAGTTCTAAGTTGCTTCGTGTCCCCACCTCCTGTATGTTCAAGGGACTCTGACAGATATTGCATTACAGTTTACAAGCGAGAGAATTACAGATCATTCACTCATATGTGTTAATCAGCTGATAGCAGAAGAGGGACTGAACGCCAAGGCGAATTTTTGTTACAAGGTAAACTAACGTGGAGCCCATTCCTCACTGTTATATTTGCAAGTGGTAGTTATTTTCATAAGCAGGTGTTGGGGGGGGCTTCATGTTGACAAGCTACTGGGCTTTCACGTGATTAGTTAGGGACTTCAGAATGTGTGGTCCCATGTGATGCACGGTGAAATGAAACTGAAGTGTTCGGTGCACGTCATATTCGTGTACTCTGCTTGGCTGTTTGTCAGTGTTGGTGCACCTTCTATCAGCTGCATTACCAACTGGTGCACACGGCGTCAGATGTACATGTGCGGTGACTTTAGCCTATTACCACGGTGACCAGGTGGCGTGTCAGACTGGACTCAGTGTGACCAGGTGAAGGAGGCATGTTGGTAGTCTCTCTCTCTCTCTCTCTCTCTCTCTCTCTCTCTCTCTCTCTCTCTCTCTCTCTCTCTCTCTCTCTGATGAAGCAGGTATTTCCTGAGGTGAATATTGTATGAAGGCGTTCATTTCCGCATCTCGTTCTTCGTTTCAATGCCTCATTCTTCATTCCAGTGACTCACTCCTTGTTCCAATGCCTCGTTCTTCGTTCAAATGCTTCGT
Source organism: Cherax quadricarinatus (assembly GCF_038502225.1). Taxonomy (NCBI): domain Eukaryota; kingdom Metazoa; phylum Arthropoda; class Malacostraca; order Decapoda; family Parastacidae; genus Cherax; species Cherax quadricarinatus. The sequence continues at coordinate 7,096,299 of NC_091332.1, read as the reverse complement.
TCTTCATTTCAATGACTCGTTCCTCGTTTCAGTGCCTCGCCCTTCGTTCCAATAACTCGTTCCTCCTTCCAATGCCTCGTTCTTCGTTCCCATGCCACGTTCGTCTGGGAGCCAGAATTTCAAAGGTCTCTCTCCGTCTGTCTCCAAGTTTTTCAAAGCAAGAAAAAAAATCCATCTTTAAGGACGCAGAGATGGAGAATATTCCAATTAAAGTGTGATGGAGACTGTTACTCCCTCACTGTTGGAGATTGTCCCACTTTCAGAGTGTTGGAGAATGTCTTTCCCTCAGAGGATTGGACAGTGTTCCTCCTCCAGGATGCTGTGTGTGTATGTGTGTGTGTGTGTGTCGTGCCGAATAGGTAGAACTGGTCAATTAGCAAGAACTCATTTAAAATTAAGTCCTTTCTAAAAATTTTTCATATACGTTTAAAGATATTTTTTTTTCATTTAAGTTGATGTTAAAATTAATAATTTTGTACCAAAAGAACCTTAGAAAACTTACCTAACCTTATTATAACAAGCGCAGTTTAATTTAGCTTAATCCAATTAAATATATTTTAGATAAGTTTGCAATAGTTTAATAATAAACAAACACCGTTAGGTTCAGAATTATTTTTGCGAAATTATTGCATACACAGATTTTCGCTTGCCTTATTCGTCAAGAAGTGCATTGCTATTTAGCCAAAATCGTAAGTTTTACCTATTCAGCACGACATATATACGCGGTGTTTCGTGCACATGAAACGAACCCAGAGCTAACATTCGTGAACGCTCCATGCAGCCTGCATTGTACTGTCCAAGTGAACACGAACACTGTGTTCAGGAGCGTCACTCACAAGCACTGGCAGGGTTGCTGATGACAAGACGAATTACACAATATCATTAATTTCCTTCTGTCATTTTACCAGAGAGGAAAGCATTGATATATATATATATATATATATATATATATATATATATATATATATATATATATATATATATATATATATGTCGTGCCTAATAGGTAAAACTTGTCAGCAAGAACTCGTTTAAAATTAAGTCCTTTCCAAAAGTTTCTCTTATACGTTTAAAGATATATTTTTTCATTTATGTTAATGTAAAAATTAATAATTTAGTTCCTAAAGGACCTTAGAAAACTTACCTAACTTTATTGTAACAAGCGCAATTTAATATAACCTAATCCAACTAAATTTATTTTAGATAAATTTACAATAATTTATTAATAAATAAACACAATGAAATATATTTTTTCATTAGGTTCAGAATGATTTTTGCGAAATTATTGCATATACAAATTTTCGCTTGCCTTATTCGGCAAGAAGAGCGTTGCTATTTAAGCCAAAATCGCAAATTTTACCTATTCGACACAACATATATATATATAATCTTTCATACTCTCGCAGCCTGTTTAAACAGGATGTTGCTATTGGTAGCCCGTTTCCTGGCTCACACCCATCACAGCCTGGTTGATCTGGCACTTGATCGGGCTTCTATACTTGTTGCAGCTATATTTCTGATATCTACTGGTAGCAGGTTGAATAGTCTTGGACCACAGATGTTGACACGGTGTTCTCTAATTGTGACCGAGGGGCCAGTGTTGTACAAGTTGATGCCACAACCTGGCTGCTGGAACTCTCCAGTGTTGTACACCGGGTTTATTTTACACTTGCATATCTCTCACTCCAGTACAAAGTTATGGTAGTGTCTAGATTTAGGATTTGGCCCTCGGTCATAATGGTCTTTGTATATGTTATCAGGTATGTGTCTTAGCTTTAGCAAGTACAAGCCAAGTAGTCCGAGGTGTTTCTAGTGGTTTAAATGGTTTATTGGCTCTCTGTGGACAGTAAACGATATCTGTACCATTTCTAGGATGATATATCTCTTGCCTTGAACGTCACCACTGAGCAGTATTATAAACGAGAGAGCACAAGTGATTTAAATATCATCATTATTGCCACTATTTCTCTGATTCTGAATGGGCTTATTAACCACTCTATCTTTTTTTCTGATCTTTGAGGTATTAGCTAAAGCTGTGTTTTGTTTTTGCTTACTGTTACTTTTTTTATATTGTGTTTTAAAAATCTGTATCCATTTTCCTAGTTTTCCTGTTATACCTATTGACGTTATTTTTGTGGTCAGTTGTTACTTCATGATCACTTTTCTCAGATATCTTAGTGGAGTCCCTGTAGAGCCCCTGTGTTGTGCTTCACTTCTGAAGCCTTTCCGGTTTTGTTATAAGGATCTTATTGGGACAATCTAAATCCATGTTGACTTGGGTTATGTTCGTTATGTTCGCAAATCCATATTGACTTGGGTTGTGTAGGTAAGACACATGGGCAACAGTTAGGCAACTTTAGGCGTATTAAGTTTCCTAACTGTTGCCCACGTGTCTTACCTACCAACATGTCGGTATTGTATATTTTTTTTTATATTGACTGGGGTTATGTTGGTTATGCTCGCAAATCCATGTTGATTTGGGTAATATTGGTTATTCTTTTCCACAAAATTTGTAATGTAGCATCTCACCATCTAAGAATTTTTGTAATGTGTGATGTTAGTGTCAAAACTCTACCGTCTCCTTCGTGAAGAGCAGCTGTGTCTGCTCTTATTAAAGCCTCTGGGATTTCACTAGATGTAAGCTTTTCTTCCAGAAATACTGAGTGCTCGTGCTGGTGATATTTTACACTTCTTTATAAACAGTTCCATGAATGAGGTCCAGATGCAGCATGTGTGGAAATCCTTTCTATTTTCTTTTCGAATTCTGGGAAATTCTTGCTCGTGTCACATTTGTAGGGTGGGCAGAAGTAATGAAGAAATATCTGGATTATTAACTCTCTGGTCGTTTACAGGGTTGCTGAATGTTGACTCGTATTGATCTCTCAGGATGTCACTCAGGATATTACTCGTGTTATCTCTTGGGTCAGTGAAATCTTTCCAGAACCCTAATAGCTGTCTAGAAGGTGTCTGGGCTTCCAGAGGCTATTACGGCTACAGTGAAACCGTGTACCGTTCCCATTTAATATGTTATAGGTGTTTCAACACTCGTGTGTGTGTGTGTGTGTGTGTGTGTGTGTGTGTGTGTGTGTGTGTGTGTGTGTGTGTGTGTGTGTCAGGTGGCCACCATTAAAACTACCTTCCCACCTCAGTAAAAATGGGGGAAACAGTCTCAAAATTACCTCGCAGTTGAGTTGCAAATTTGGATTTTTTTTCGTCTCTCTCTCTCTCCCTCTTTCTCTCTCTCTCTTCTCCCTCCCCTTCTCCCTCCCTATCTCCCTGCTTCCCTCTCAGTGGCTTCAGTGTCGTAGTTTGACAGTTTTATGTGTTGGCAATGGTAAGTGGGGGAGCCTGTTGTGAATTTTAGCGGAGGAGAGAGAGAGAGAGAGAGAGAGAGAGAGAGAGAGAGAGGTTGGATAACTGCAGAGGACAGAGAGAATGATAAAAAAAAATAAAAAGGGATAAGTAAAGTGAGAAAACAGAAAAAAAATGTCTTGAGTGTTGAATGATTTGTAAAGTTTGTAATTATTGTTGTCTTGTTTAATCTGCGTGAATTACTACATATGTTCACTTTTGTAGCTTCTTGTTGTTGAATTTACATTATTTTGTGTATACCTGTAGAGGGGTTTTGGGGGTCGACGCCCCCGCGATCCGGTCTGTGTTGTGTTTTTGTAATAGATTTCAGGGTTAGAATAAAAGTAGTGTAATAACTTAGGACAGTCTTAGATTTTCCTAATTTTCACCTAATTTAAAAGAGACAGAAGGGGAGATGTGAGATGTTGAGACAGGGTCGCCAATTTGTAGTCTGTGAAAGACGGGAGACAGAGGTACTAATCCTCGACTTTCCGTGCCGGGGATGGCATTTCTGTCTCTTTGAGCGAGCAGCACTTGGCCTCTTTCTCAAGATAACATTTCGTTCGGATTTTTAACCCTGCAGGGTTAGCCACCCAGGATACTCTAGGAAAGTCAGTGCATCATCGAGGGTCTATCTGTCTTATTTCCATTGGGGTCCTCAAGCTTGTCCCCCAGGGTGCGACCCACACCAGTCGACTATGACCCAATTACCTACTTGCTTGCTAGGTGAACGGGACAACAAGTGTAAGGAAACACGCCCAGTGTTTCCACCCTTGCCCGGAATCGAACCATGGACATTCAGCGTGTGAAGCGAGAGCTTTGCCCACCAGACCACTAGCTGAAAGATGTGTGTACAGAAAGCTTTAAAAGTATCTGAGGCAGACACAGGATGTATACACTGAGAAGTGTATTTCTCTCGGTGTATTTATGCTGAGTGTTGTCTGGTGGTGAACAGTTTATGGGCAGCCTTAATGACTTTAGTATGATCGATTGGCTTCAGACCCCATTAACCTAAGCTCAAGTAAGGCTTATAGAGTGGCAGTCATGCTGGAATGTCGGAGTGTTGTATCTGGCGGAACCTTCTTGTGGAGCTGGAGGTGTGAGCTGCTAGTTCACGCTCGACTCTTGTTTCTTCTTGCAACTGTAAGCAATGTACACAGGGGAAAGTATTACCGGATTCTTCACCCCTCTGTGTTACCTCAGTCCACTCGCTCACTCAGTCCACTCGCTCACTCAGTCCACTCGCTCACTCAGTCCACTCGCTCACTCATTACCTTATCGTTTGCATAACGACACAAATGTAGTATAAAGTGAGCGTTTATTGTATTTTTGTCTTAGTCCATCTTATCGGTATTTTATACCATTTATCTTCACATTATCATCTCCCTGTAAACTCATTCTCCCTCAGTATTAATTTTATTCTCCCTCGGTTATATATCTTGAATTACTCCATTAAATATTATTATTCAACCGTAGTTTTATATTTATAAATGTCAACTTTGAGAGGCTGTTGACTTTAACTCTTGATTGCTTTAATAACTTTTCTTAAGTAGTATTATAATCATGTCCCTAAGTGATACAGCACCCCCGTGGCTCAGTTGCCAACGCTCTTGCCTCATAAACTGAGTGTCCGTGATTCGACCTTTGACAAGGGTGGAAATGTTGGGCATGTTTCCTTACACCTGCTGCCCCTGTTCACCTAGCAGTAGGTACGTATCTGGGTGTTAGTCAGCTGGTGTGGGTCGCATCCTGGGGGACAAGATTAAAGGACCACAGTGGAAATAAGACAGACAGTCCTCGATGATTTACTGACTGTCTTGGGTTATTCTGCGTCGGTAACCATCCCTACCCAGCGTTAAAAATTCCAACAAATCTTATCTTAAAGTGGTTAGTTGAGGGTAGAAGGTCTGTCTTGATTCGGTAGCCGCATCAGCTGTGTCTCCTCAGGTCTTTCTAGCTTGTAATGTCAAGTTTAGTACTTATCTAAGCTTCAAAACTAGTTTTGTGGTAAGCTTTCACATTTTGCTTTAATTTCTTGGCATTCTTGATCAGAAGCGGGTTCCATGCTGGTGCTGCATACTCTAAGAAGGTCCTGACTCTTAGTTCAAGTTCTTGACAGGCAATCTCAAGTTCACCACTGGAGTATTTACCACAGGAGTTATTATGTTGTTGTGCGCCTCTGGTGATATACACGGTGCTACACGCGATAATATACTCTCCGTTACTTCCTTCTCCTTGTACTCTCCTCTTATTTTGTTGTAAGTTCCTGGTTTAGTGTGTGTGTGTTTGTACTCACCTATTTGTGGTTGCTGGGGTCGAGTCTTGTGTATGTAGTCACCTGTTAGTGGTTGCAGGGGTCGATTCACAGCTCCTGTGCGTATGTGTGTATATTCACTTATATCTACTCATCTGTATGTGGTTGCAAGGGTCAAGTCTTAACTCCTGGCCCTGTTCCTTAGCTTGCCAGATTCACCCTCTCCTAGACTTATGGGATCTATCGTACTTATTCTTAAAACTATGTATGGAGTCTGCCTTCACCACTTCTTCATCGAGGTCATTCCACTTCTCGACCAACCACCCTGAGACTGAACAAATACTTCCTGACATCCCTGTGACTCATCTTTGTCTTTAACTTCCAGCTGTGCCCCCGAGTACCTCTTTCTCACCTCTAAAACAGCCTGTTCCTCTCTGCCTTCTCAGTTCCTCTGAGTATTTTGTATGTTGTTATTTCTCCCTTGGTCTCTTTGTCAGATTGAGTTCCTTTAGAGTTTCCTCATAACTCATCTCCTTTGCTCTGAAACTAGTCTTCTTGTATATTTCTGCACTTTCTCCAGTTTTTATATGGTTGCTCGAGTGTGGGCTCCATTTTGGTGCTGCGCACTTCAAGATGGACCTGACATATGTTGCATAAAGCACCCAGAATGACTCTTTGTTGCGATTCCGGAACTCCAATCTCAGATTTGCCAGGCGAGCATTGACTGCAGAGATTATTAGGTTGATGTGATCCTTGGGCGATATGGTAGGCGCTATGCTTACTCACAGGTCCTCTGTGAATGATGTCCGGAGCCTCTGTCTACCGTGTGTGTGTGTGTGTGTGTGTGTGTGTGTGTGTGTGTGTGTGTGTGTGTGTGTGTGTGTGTGTGTGTGTGTGTGTGTGTGTGTGTGTGTATTCGCCTATTTCACCTAATTGTGGCTGCAGGGATCGAGTCATAGTTCCTGGCCCCGCCTCTTCACTGGTCACTACTGGGTCCACTCTCTCCCTGCTCCATGAGCTTTATCATACCTCTGCTTAAAGCTATGTATGGATCCGGGCTCCACTACATCGCTTCCCAAACTGTTCCACTTCCTGACTACTCTGTGGTTGAAGAAATACTTCCTAACATCCTTGTGATTCATCTGTGTCTTCAACTTCCAACTGTGTCCCCTTGTTGCTGTGTCCCATCTCTTTGTCCACCTTGTCAATTCCTCTCAGTATTTTGTATGTTGTTATCATGTCTCCCCTATCTCTCCTGTCCTCCAGTGTCGTCAGGTTGATTTCCCTTAGCCTCTCCTCGTAGGACATACCCCTTAGCTCTGGGACTAGTCTTGTTGCAAACCTTTGCACTTTCTCTAGTTTCTTTACGTGCTTGGCTAGGTGTGGGTTCCAAACTGGTACCACATACTCCAATATGGGCCTAACATACACGATTCCTTATTAAGATGTCGGAATGCTGTTCTGAGGTTTGCTAGGCGCCCATATGCTGCAGCAGTTATTTGGTTGATGTGTGCCTCAGGAGATGTGCCTGGTGTTATACTCACCCCAAGATCTTTTTCCTTGAGTAAGGTTTGTAGTCTCTGGCCCCCTAGACTATACTCCGTCTGCGGTCTTCTTTGCCCTTCTCCAATCTTCATGATTTTGCACTTGGTGGGGTTGAACTCCAGGAGCCAATTGCTGGACCAGGTCTGCAACCTGTCCAGATCCCTTTGTAGTTCTGTCTGGTCTTCGACCGAATGAATTCATCTCATCAACTTCACGTCATGTGCAAACAGGGACACTTCGGAGTCTATTCCTTCCGTCATGTGTGTGTGTGTGTGTGTGTGTGTGTGTGTGTGCATGGGTGTGCGTGTCATACGGTGGGTTCCTGGAATGTTAAGGAGGCGCTGGAGAAATAGTTGCGCTGCCTCGTGGCTTATTGGTAGGTGATGTCCGCCAACCATAATCCTATGGTCTCGGTGTCTAGATCGTCACTGACTACGACCACGGGTGGTGCCGGGGTTTCAGCTAATACAGGTCAGCGTCGTGATCTTTCATTGATTCTAGCTAACCATCTAGCAAACCATCTAGCTAACCCTCTAGCTAACCCTCTAGCTAACCCTCTAGCCAACCCTCTAGCTAACCCTCTAGCTAACCCTCTAGCTAACCCTCTAGCTAACCCTCTAGCTAACCCTCTAGCTAACCCTCTAGCTAACCCTCTAGCTAACCCTCTAGCTAACCCTCTAGCTAACCCTCTAGCCAACCTTCTAGCTAACCCTCTAGCTAACCCTCTAGCTAACCCTCTAGCCAACCATCACATTCTTTTGCCGTGACACTGGTAATGACCTCTGACTTACATACGTAACATACCATTGACGTATGTGTTTGTATATTCATTCGTGCGCATGCGCTTACAACTTGCGTCAACCTTACTTGCCAGGACCCAGCAACACTACCCACACCTGCAGGACCCCACCTCCCCTACCTACCAGGCATCACATGCTTCCCCCCTGCCAAGCTCAGCCCTCCCCTTCCTCCTCCTGGCATCTCGGACCTCTTTGAGTTCATCGTTGCTGCATGATTACAGAAGTTAATGGTGCGATTTCCGTTATTACCTCCCACCATAAAAATTAATTAGTTTTCATATGAGGTTAATAGCGCGTGCGTGTTTGCGTGTGTCCTTGTGTGTGTGCGTGTGTCCTTGTGTGTGTGCGTGTGTCCTTGTGTGCATGCGTGTGTCCTTGTGTGTGTGCGTGTGTCCTTGTGTGCGTGCGTGTGTCCTTGTGTGTGTGCGTGTGTCCTTGTGTGTGTGCGTGTGTCCTTGTGTGTGTGCGTGTGTCCTTGTGTGTGTGCGTGTGTCCTTGTGTGTGTGCGTGTGTCCTTGTGTGTGTGCGTGTGTCCTTGTGTGTGTGCGTGTGTCCTTGTGTGTGTGCGTGTGTCCTTGTGTGTGTGCGTGTGTCCTTGTGTGTGTGCGTGTGTCCTTGTGTGCATGCGTGTGTCCTTGTGTGTGTGCGTGTGTCCTTGTGTGCGTGCGTGTGTCCTTGTGTGCATGCGTGTGTCCTTGTGTGTGTGCGTGTGTCCTTGTGTGCGTGCGTGTGTCCTTGTGTGTGTGCGTGTGTCCTTGTGTGTGTGCGTGTGTCCTTGTGTGTGTGCGTGTGTCCTTGTGTGTGTGCGTGTGTCCTTGTGTGTGTGCGTGTGTCCTTGTGTGTGTGCGTGTGTCCTTGTGTGTGTGCGTGTGTCCTTGTGTGTGTGCGTGTGTCCTTGTGTGCATGCGTGTGTCCTTGTGTGTGTGCGTGTGTCCTTGTGTGTGTGCGTGTGTCCTTGTGTGCATGCGTGTGTCCTTGTGTGTGTGCGTGTGTCCTTGTGTGCGTGCGTGTGTCCTTGTGTGTGTGCGTGTGTCCTTGTGTGTGTGCGTGTGTCCTTGTGTGTGTGCGTGTGTCCTTGTGTGTGTGCGTGTGTCCTTGTGTGTGTGCGTGTGTCCTTGTGTGTGTGCGTGTGTCCTTGTGTGTGTGCGTGTGTCCATGTGTGTGTGCGTGTGTCCTTGTGTGTGTGCGTGTGTCCTTGTGTGTGTGCGTGTGTCCTTGTGTGCATGCGTGTGTCCTTGTGTGTGTGCGTGTGTCCTTGTGTGTGTGCGTGTGTCCTTGTGTGTGTGCGTGTGTCCTTGTGTGTGTGCGTGTGTCCTTGTGTGTGTGCGTGTGTCCTTGTGTGTGTGCGTGTGTCCTTGTGTGTGTGCGTGTGTCCTTGTGTGTGTGCGTGTGTCCTTGTGTGTGTGCGTGTGTCCTTGTGTGTGTGCGTGTGACCTTGTGTGAGTGCGTGTGTCCTTGTGTGTGTGCGTGTGTCCTTGTGTGCATGCGTGTGCCCTTGTGTGTGTGCGTGTGTCCTTGTGTATGTGCGTGTGTCCTTGTGTGTGTGCGTGTGTCCTTGTGTGTGTGCGTGTGTCCTTGTGTGTGTGCGTGTGTCCTTGTGTGTGTGCGTGTGTCCTTGTGTGCATGCGTGTGCCCTTGTGTGTATGCGTGTGTCCTTGTGTGCATGCGTGTGCCCTTGTGTGTATGCGTGTGTCCTTGTGTGTATGCGTGTGTCCTTGTGTGTGTGCGTGTGTCCTTGTGTGCATGCGTGTGCCCTTGTGTGTATGCGTGTGTCCTTGTGTGTGTGCGTGTGTCCTTGTGTGTGTGCGTGTGTCCTTGTGTGTGTGCGTGTGTCCTTGTGTGCATGCGTGTGCCCTTGTGTGTATGCGTGTGTCCTTGTGTGTGTGCGTGTGCCCTTGTGTGTGTGCGTGTGTCCTTGTGTGCATGCGTGTGCCCTTGTGTGTATGCGTGTGTCCTTGTGTGTGTGCGTGTGTCCTTGTGTGCATGCGTGTGCCCTTGTGTGTATGCGTGTGTCCTTGTGTGCATGCGTGTGCCCTTGTGTGCATGCGTGTGTCCTTGTGTGTGTGCGTGTGTCCTTGTGTGTATGCGTGTGTTCTTGTGTGCATGCGTGTGAACTTGTGTGCATGCGTGTGCACTTGTGTGCATGCGTGTGTACTTGTGTGAATGCGTGTGCCCTTGTGTGTATGCGTGTGTCCTTGTGTGCATGCGTGTGTCCTTGTGTGCATGCGTGTGCCCTTGTGTGTATGCGTGTGTCCTTGTGTGTCTGCGTGTGTCCTTGTGTGTATGCGTGTGTCCTTGTGTGTGTGCGTGTGTCCTTGTGTGTATGCGTGTGTCCTTGTGTGCATGCGTGTGGCCTTGTGTGTATGCGTGTGTCCTTGTGTGTATGCGTGTGTCCTTGTGTGTGTGCGTGTGTCCTTGTGTGTATGCGTGTGCCCTTGTGTGCATGCGTGTGCCCTTGTGTGTATGCGTGTGTCCTTGTGTGTGTGCGTGTGTCCTTGTGTGTGTGCGTGTGTCCTTGTGTGTGTGCGTGTGTCCTTGTGTGTATGCGTGTGTCCTTGTGTGCATGCGTGTGCCCTTGTGTGTATGCGTGTGTCCTTGTGTGTATGCGTGTGTCCTTGTGTGTGTGCGTGTGTCCTTGTGTGTATGCGTGTGCCCTTGTGTGTATGCGTGTGTCCTTGTGTGTATGCGTGTGTCCTTGTGTGTGTGCGTGTGTCCTTGTGTGTATGCGTGTGTCCTTGTGTGTGTGCGTGTGTCCTTGTGTGTATGCGTGTGTCCTTGTGTGTGTGCGTGTGTCCTTGTGTGTATGCGTGTGTCCTTGTGTGTGTGCGTGTGTCCTTGTGTGTGTGCGTGTGTCCTTGTGTGTGTGCGTGTGTCCTTGTGTGTGTGCGTGTGTCCTTGTGTGTGTGCGTGTGTCCTTGTGTGTATGCGTGTGTCCTTGTGTGTGTGCGTGTGTCCTTGTGTGTATGCGTGTGTCCTTGTGTGTGTGCGTGTGTCCTTGTGTGTATGCGTGTGTCCTTGTGTGTGTGCGTGTGTCCTTGTGTGTATGCGTGTGTCCTTGTGTGTGTGCGTGTGTCCTTGTGTGTATGCGTGTGTCCTTGTGTGTGTGCGTGTGTCCTTGTGTGCATGCGTGTGCCCTTGTGTGTATGCGTGTGTCCTTGTGTGTATGCGTGTGTCCTTGTGTGTGTGCGTGTGTCCTTGTGTGAATGCGTGTGCCCTTGTGTGTGTGCGTGTGTCCTTGTGTGCATGCGTGTGCCCTTGTGTGTATGCGTGTGTCCTTGTGTGTATGCGTGTGCCCTTGTGTGTGTGCGTGTGTCCTTGTGTGTATGCATGTGTCCTTGTGTGTATGCGTGTGTTCTTGTGTGCATGCGTGTGTCCTCGTGTGCATGCGTGTGTCCTTGTGTGTATGCGTGTGTCCTTGTGTGTATGCGTGTGTCCTTGTGTGTATGCGTGTGCCCTTGTGTGTGTGCGTGTGTCCTTGTGTGTATGCATGTGTCCTTGTGTGTATGCGTGTGTTCTTGTGTGCATGCGTGTGTCCTCGTGTGCATGCGTGTGTCCTTGTGTGTATGCGTGTGTCCTTGTGTGTATGCGTGTGTTCTTGTGTGCATGCGTGTGTCCTTGTGTGCATGCGTGTGTCCTTGTGTGTGTGCGTGTGTCCTCGTGTGCATGCGTGTGTCCTTGTGTGTATGCGTGTGTCCTTGTGTGTATGCGTGTGTTCTTGTGTGAATGCGTGTGTTCTTGTGTGAAAGCGTGTGTCCTTGTGTGTGTGCGTGTGTCCTTGTGTGTATGCGTGTGTCCTTGTGTGTATGCGTGTGTCCTTGTGTGTATGCGTGTGTCCTTGTGTGTATGCGTGTGTCCTTGTGTGCATGTGTGTGTCCTTGTGTGTATGCGTGTGTCGTGTGCATCGTGTGTCCTCGTGTGCATGCGTGTGTCCTTGTGTGTGTGCGTGTGTCCTCGTGTGCATGCGTGTGTCCTTGTGTGTATGCGTGTGTCCTTGTGTGTATGCGTGTGTTCTTGTGTGCATGCGTGTGTCCTTGTGTGTGTGCGTGTGTCCTCGTGTGCATGCGTGTGTCCTTGTGTGTATGCGTGTGTTCTTGTGTGCATGCGTGTGTCCTTGTGTGTGTGCATGTGTCCTTGTGTGTATGCGTGTGTCCTTGTGTGTATGCGTGTGGCCTCACATACTCACCTAGTTGCATATTTAGGAGTTTAAGTCTCGGCTCCTGTCCCCATCTCTTAACTGGTCGCCATCGGGTTAATTAATCGCGAGCCTCGGAGTCCCTATCATACTCTAACTGTGCTTGAAGCTGTGTAATAAAACCTGACTGGCAGTTCTTCGCCAGAGTCATTCCACTGAACATTTGAACACTGAGGATACATTCCCTGGGCACTGAGGCTGACCTGTATCTTGAACACCCATCAGTGTCTCCTTGTTCACCATCATACTGTTCTTGTTCACGCTAGAGAAACGCACACCAATTCATACACACTCAGGTGACCTTCACTGAAGACGTTTCGGTCCTCCGAGTATCTTGTACGTCGTGGTACTGTCTACACCGGTCATCAGGTTCGTTTCTCGTACCCTTGCTTCGTGTTTCAGTCTCTTAGCTCCGGAACTAGTCTCGTTGTGACCCTCGGCACTTGAACTTTTACGATGTAATTGATCATGCGAGGGTTGCATGTTGGTGCTGCGCACTCGACGGTTGAAATGATATATATATATCGCACTAAAAACATCTAACCAAGACAGAACCCTGAACAGTGGTTTCAAGGGGGGTAATTTTATTTGAAATGTGAGATTAGCCATGATCTGAGGGTAGCCAGCAACACATACGATCTGAGGGTAGCCAGCAACACACACGATCTGAGGGTAGCCAGCAACACACACGATCTGAGGGTAGCCAGCAACACACACGATCTGAGGGTAGCCAGCAACACACACGATCTGAGGGTAGCCAGCAACACACACGATCTGAGGGTAGCCAGCAACACACACGATCTCAGGGTAGCCAGCAACACACACGATCTCAGGGTAGCCAGCAACACACACGATCTGAGGGTAGCCAGCAACACACACGATCTGAGGGTAGCCAGCAACACACACGATCTGAGGGTAGCCAGCAACACACACGATCTGAGGGTAGCCAGCAACACACACGATCTGAGGGTAGCCAGCAACACACACGATCTGAGGGTAGCCAGCAACACACACGATCTGAGGGTAGCCAGCAACACACACGATCTCAGGGTAGCCAGCAACACACACGATCTGAGGGTAGCCAGCAACACACACGATCTGAGGGTAGCCAGCAACACACACGATCTGATGGTAGCCAGCAACACACACGATCTGAGGGTAGCCAGCAACACACACGATCTGAGGGTAGCCAGCAACACACACGATCTGAGGGTAGCCAGCAACACACACGATCTGAGGGTAGCCAGCAACACACACGATCTGAGGGTAGCCAGCAACACACACGATCTGAGGGTAGCCAGCAACACACACGATCTGATGGTAGCCAGCAACACACACGATCTGAGGGTAGCCAGCAACACACACGATCTGAGGGTAGCCAGCAACACACACGATCTCAGGGTAGCCAGCAACACACACGTTCTGAGGGTAGCCAGCAACACACACGATCTGAGGGTAGCCAGCAACACACACGATCTGAGGGTAGCCAACAACACATACGATGTGAGGGTAGCCAGCAACACACACGATCTGAGGGTAGCCAGCAACACACACGATCTGAGGGTAGCTAACAACACATACGATGTGAGGGTAGCCAGCAACACACACGATCTGAGGGTAGCCAACAACACACACGATGTGAGGGTAGCCAGCAACACACACGATCTGAGGGTAGCCAGCAACACACACGTTCTGAGGGTAGCCAGCAACACACACGATCTGAGGGTAGCCAACAACACACACGATGTGAGGGTAGCCAGCAACACACACGATCTGAGGGTAGCCAGCAACACACACGATCTGAGGGTAGCCAACAACACATACGATGTGAGGGTAGCCAGCAACACACACGATCTGAGGGTAGCCAACAACACATACGATGTGAGGGTAGCCAGCAACACACACGATCTGAGGGTAGCCAGCAACACACACGATCTGAGGGTAGCCAACAACACATACGATGTGAGGGTAGCCAACAACACACACGATCTGAGGGTAGCCAGCAAGACACACACGATCTGAGGGTAGCCAGCAACACACACACGATCTGAGGGTAGCCAGCAACACATACGATCTGAGGGTAGCCAGCAACACACACAATCTGAGGGTAGCCAGCAACACACACGATCTGAGGGTAGCCAGCAACACACACGATCTGAGCCAGCAACACACCCGATCTGAGGGTAGCCAGCAACACATACGATCTGAGGGTAGCCAGCAACACACACGAGCCAGCAACACACACGATCTGAGGGTAGCCAGGTAGGGTAGCCAGCAACACACACGATCTGAGGGTAGCCAACAACACATAGGGTAGCCAGCAACACACACTATCTGAGGGTAGCCAGCAACACACACGATCTGAGGGTAGCCAGCAACACACACGATCTGAGGGTAGCGATGTGAGGGTAGCCAGCAACACACACGATCTGAGGGTAGCCAGCAACACACACGATCTGAGGGTAGCCAGCAACACATACGATCTGAGGGTAGCCAGCAACACACACGATCTGAGGGTAGCCAGCAACACAAACGATCTGAGGGTAGCCAGCAACACACACAATCTGAGGGTATCCAGCAACACACACGATCTGAGGGTAGCCAGCAACACACACGATCTGAGGGTAGCCAGCAACACACACGATCTGAGGGTAGCCAGCAACACACACGATCTGAGGGTAGCCAGCAACACACACGATCTGAGGGTAGGCAACACACACGATAGCCAGCAACACACACGATCTGAGGGTAGCCAGCAACACATACGATCTGAGGGTAGCCAGCAACACAAACGATCTGAGGGTAGCCAGCAACACACACGATCTGAGGGTAGCCAGCAACACACACGATCTGAGGGTAGCCAGCATCTGAGGGTAGCCAACAACACATACGATGTGAGGGTAGCCAGCAACACATACGATCTGAGGGTAGCCAGCAACACACACGATCTGAGGGTAGCCAGCAACACATACGATCTGAGGGTAGCCAGCAACACACACGATCTGAGGGTAGCCAGCAACACACACGATCTGAGGGTAGCCAGCAACACACACACGATCTGATCACAAGTGAATGTGGCTCACTAGGGTAAGTAGTACTCACCTAGTTGAGGTTGCAGGGGTCGAGTCCGAGCTTCTGGTCCCGCCTCTTCACTGATCGCTACTAGGTCACCCTCCATGAACCGTGAGCTTTATCATACCTCTGCTTAAAGCTATGTATGGGTCCTGCCTCCACTACATCGCTTCCCAAACTATTCCACTTACTGACTACTCTGTGGCTGAAGAAATACTTCCTAACATCCCTGTAATTCATCTGTGTCTTCAGCTTCCAACTGTGTCCCCTTGTTACTGTGTCCAATCTCTGGAACATCCTGTCTTTGTCCACCTTGTCAATTCCTCTCAGTATTTTGTATGTGTGTGTGTGTGTGTGTACTCACCTATTTGTACTCACCTATTTGTGGTTGCAGGGGTCGATTCACAGCTCCTGGCCCCGCCTCTTCGCTGATTGCTACTAGGTCCTCTCTCTCCCTGCCCCATGAGCTCTATCATACCTCGCCTTAAAACTATGTATGGTTCCCGCCTCCACTACGTCACTTTCTAGGCTATTCCATGACCTGACTACTCTATGACTGAAGAAATACTTCCTAACATCCCTTTGATTCATCTGAGTCTTCAACTTCCAATTGTGTCCTCTTGTGTCTGTGTCCCTTCTCTGGAACATCCCGTCTTTGTCCACCTTGTCTATTCCGCGCAGTATTTTATATGTCGTTATCATGTCTCCCCTGACCCTCCTGGCCTCCAGTGTCGTCAGGCCGATTTCCCTCAACCTTTCTTCGTAGGACAATCCCCATAGCTCTGGGACTAGTCTTGTTGCAAACCTTTGCACTTTCTCTAATTTCTTGACGTGCTTGACTAGGTGTGGATTCCAAACTGGTGCTGCATACTCCAGTATGGGCCTGACGTAAATGGTATACAGTCTTAAACGAATCCTTACTGAGGTATCGGAACGCTATCCGTAGGTTTGCCAGGCGCCCGTATGCTGCAGCAGTTATCTGATTGATGTGCGCCTCAGGAGATATGCTCGGTGTTATACTCACCCCCAGATCTTTTTCCTTGAGTGAGGTTTGCAGTCTTTGGCCATCTAAACTATATTGTGTCTGCGGTCTTCTTTGCCCTTCCCCAATCTTCATGACTTTGCATTTGGCAGGGTTAAACTCAAGGAGCCAGTTGCTGGACCAGGCTTGTAGCCTGTCCAGGTCTCTTTGTAGTCCTGCCTGATCCTCATCCGATTTGATTCTTCTCATTAACTTCGCATCATCTGCAAACAAGGACACTTCTGAGTCTATCCCTTCAGTTATGTCGTTCACATATACCAGTCCAGTAGCCACTTGTGTAATCATCCCAGCAGAATGTCTGTATCATTCTGTAGCCTCCACTCTCATTTTCGCCTTACATCGTCCATATTTTTTTTACATCATCAGTAAAAATGAAAATATATGACTGTCTCCCGGAATGTGATTTATGTCGAACACTACAAGTACTAGTGTTTGTAATGAGTGGTATGTTATCCCTTTCCTAGCTCTCGTTCACTCCCTCTCCTACCTCTTCCATCCCTTCCGTTCTCTGATTTAATGCGCATTATCTCTCCTGTCTGCCCTATACCGACCGTGGCTTCGTCTCCCGGACAGCACAGTGTCGAGTGCCCTCGTGTAATGCAGGAACATGCAGTCCACCCACATAATTACTTTCTGAAGCACTTCTCTGTTACTGTACTGGTCAGAGAGACGGAATTTACCCTCTATAAAATATACAAATTTACAAGACCATAAAACTACAAAAGTACAAGACTACGACACTAAAGACTACAGAACTAAAACACTACAAGACTACAAGACTACAGAACTACAAGACTAGAAGAGTACAGGACTACAAAAGTACAAGATTTTTCTCTGAAATTCGTCGTCATAACACTTCGTTTTCAGAGGAAAATGAAGCGTGTCAATGTTGTCAAGTTTTATGAGGTTAATGGTACTGTATTTTAAGGAAAATCATTGATGTGGGCCTGTCACACACACACAAACACACACACACACACACACACACACACACACACACACACACACACACACACACACACACACACACACATACACACACATACACACACACACACACACACACACACACACATACACACACATACACACACATACACACACACGCTCACACGCCTGAGCTAGTGAATGGACAACACAGCAATACAAAAAACGTGTGTAGCTACGCCGTGAGCTCCGTAATGACACCTTTAAGGCGTGTGAGTCAGCTGGCGTACAGCTGTTGCTGCTACTACCTGCAAGGTCGACGTAAAGGTCACCAGGAAGACTGGGCCGGTGGTGAGGACACACACACACACACACACACACACACACACACACACACACACACACACACACACACACACACACACACACACACACACACAGCTGAGTCTCGACCCCTACAACAACAGTTAGGTGAGTAGCTGAGTATACACACACACAGGTCAGGAAATTAGAGAAAGTGCAAAGGTTTGCGACAAGGTTAATTCCAGAGCTAAGGGGAATGTCCTATGAAGAAAAGTTAAGGAAAATCGGCCTGACGACACTGGAGGACAGGAGGGGTAGGGGAGACATGATAACGACATACAAAATACTGCGTGGAATAGACAAGGTGGACAGAGACAGGATGTTCCAGAGATGGGACACAGAAACAAGGGTTCACAATTGGAAGTTGAAGACCCAGAAGAGTCAGAGCGATGTTAGGAAGTATTTCTTCAGTCAAAAGAGTGATCAGGAAGTGGAATAGCCTAGCAAGTGAGGTAGTGGAGGCGGGAACCATACATAGTTTTAAGACGAGGTATGATAAAACTCATGGAGCAGGGAGAGAGAGGACCTAGTAGCGTTCAGAAAAGAGGCGGGGCCAGGAGCTGAGTCTCGACCCCTGCAACCACAATTAGGTGAGTACACATACACACACACACACACACACACACACACACACATACACACACATTCACACACATACACACACACACACATACACACACACACACACACACAAAAGCACGCACATATACACACACACACACACATATACCCACACGCATACACACACACACACAAACACACACACACACACACAAACAGAGACACACACACACACACACACACACACACACAGCTTTAAAATCAAGAACAATGTCTAAAAACATTCGCATAACATAAACATTAAACTCATTCTCAGACAAACAAGGCAACATAAACAAAGATAAAACGTCGAAGAGGTTTACGTTTTTTTCATAAGCAGCAAAAAAAAAAAAACATGATAAACACTGGGGAAAATCTGTGTGATAAAAATATCGATAATTGGTAAACAAAATCTTACCTAAGCTAACCCAGCCTAACCTAACTTAACTTAGCCTAACCTAACCTAACCTAACTTAGCCTAGCCTAACCTAACCTAACTTAGCCTAGCCTAATCTAACCTAACCTAACCTAACCAAACCAAACCTAACCAAACCTAACCTAACCTAACCCAGCCTAACCTAACCTAACTTAACCTAACCTAACCTAACCTAACCCAGCCTAACCTAACCTAACTTAACCTAACCTAACCTAACCTAAACTAACCTAACCTAAACTAACCTAACTTATCCTAATCTGAACTAACCTAAGCTAAACTATCCTAACCTAACCTAAACCAACTGAACCTAACCTAACCGAACCTAACTAAGATCGTAGCTTTATTATGTGTGTGTGTGTGTGTGTGTGTGTGTGTGTGTGTGTATCCCCACCAAAGGCCCAGTCGGTGCCGGATCAGCCGGTCTGTGGTTCGTACGTTGGACTGCGTGCTGCCAGTAGTATTAGCCTGGTTGATCAGGCCCTGATCCACCGGGAGGCCTGGTTGTGGACCGGGCCGCGGGGCCGTTGATCCCCGGAATACCCTCCAGGTAGACCCCAGGTAGGCAGGAACCTAAACTAACCTACTCTACCCTAACCTAACTTAACCTACTCTAACCCAACCTAACTTAACCTACTCTAACCTAACCTAACTTAACCTAACCTAAACTAACCTAACTCAACCACGAAGTTTAAAATAGGATGATTTTACGAGCATCATAGCTGGGACTTGACTGCATGAGGAGCAGCAGCTGTGTCCCTGCTGGGTGATAGCACAGCAGCAGCTGTGTCCCTGCTGGGTGATAGCACAGCAGCAGCTGTGTCCCTGCTGGGTGATAGCACAGCAGCAGCAGGTCTCCTGGTGCTGGTTGTGTCACTCTTCACAGCTGTGTAGTCCAGGAACTCAAGGTGATGTGTCCTTGTCAGTGACTGTCGATGTTTACACGGAAGAATGGACGAAGGACTCGAACTGTGTTCTAGTGCACGGCCTGCGGTGCACGGCCTGCAGTGCACGGCCTGCAGTGCAGTGTAGCTGACGTCAGCTTCTGCAGTTGTCTCCCTTTGATGAGCCGTCTCTACCAATATTACACTCTGATGACTGCCTGGGGAGGGAGAGGAGGAGGAGGGAGGTGAGAGACAGGGAGAGAAGATTGAAGGTGAAGGAGAAGGAAGAGAAAGGGGAAGAAGTGGGAAAGTGAAGGAGGAAAGGGTGAGGAAGGAGGAAAGGGAGATGAAAGAGTAGAGAGGGAGGGAGGTAAGGAAGGAACGAGCAAGTGCATTAGAAAAAAAAATGGAATCGTGTCGTAGAAATCGGGGTCTCTCGTTTGACCATTTGAGTGACCTGCGAGGTCTCTTGTGTCCATCTCTGAGTCTGTTCTTCAGGAGGCCTCTGCCTTCTCTTGTTTTGGTCAGAGATTCTCTTGTTTTGGTCAGATACACTCTTGTTTTGGTCAGAGATTCTCTTGTTTTGGTCAGATACACTCTTGTTTTGGTCAGCGATTCTCTTGTTTTGGTCAGAGATTCTCTTGTTTTGGTCAGAGATTCTCTTGTTTTGGTCAGAGATTCTCTTGTTTTGGTCAGAGATTCTTGTTTTGGTCAGAGACTCTCTTGTTTTGGTCAGAGACTTTGTTTTGGTCAGAGATTCTCTTGTTTTGGTCAGAGATTCTTGTTTTGGTCAGAGACTCTCTTGTTTTGGTCAGAGACTCTTTGTTTTGGTCAGAGACTCATTTGTTTTGGTCAGAGACTCTTGTTTTGGGTAGAGATTCTCTTGTCTTGGGTCGAGATTCTCATGTTTTGGTCAGAGATTAGAGAATATTTTCTGTGACATGGATTTAACTCAAGCTGGTGCAGAGTTCACTATGATTTGTCTGGTGTCATAGATTACGTTGTGTCAGGCCTGGTCAAGGACTTTATCGCGGGGGGCGTTGACCCCCGGTCCAGTTAGTTTGGTGCAGTTAGCCAGATTGGGGTTCTGGGGTATATCAAAGGTTCTAATAAGATATGTGTTACATTAAATATTATAAATGTTTCAAAGAGCTTGCCCGCCTGTGAGTGTTCTTTCTTTAACTCAGTTGATCAGTAGTTATTTTTAAAGCGGATGTTTTCTGCAATAATGTTTCGTCTTGTGTTTTACCGTGTGTTTTACCGTGTGTTTTACCGTGTGTACAGTCTACGTGTAGAACATTTCGTTTAGATGAGAAAGATTTTGTACAGGTTATAATTTGGTAATGTATATCTGTTTAAGAAATATGTCTCTGCTAATTTTGTTTGTTCTTGCTGTTGTATTTGTTGCCATTGATCATGGGTTGTTAATAAGCGATCTTTTCAGCTTTGACCTTATGAACACCACATTGTTACTTTCGAACTCGCGCCTGTTATATCAAACAGTAATCAATGATTCTGTATCTGAGTCGTCGTCTTTGTACTTATGGCTCTGTTCTTGGGCCGCAACTGTTTACCGTTCGTGGATGTTGACACCCGAGCATATTTTACATCAGCAACCATAATTATTGCAATTCCAACGGGAATTAAAATCTTCAGGTGATTAAGAACTCTCCAAGGTTCCCAATTCGTGAAAAAACTTACCCTTACTGTTAGGTGGACATGGGTTTAAATTATGATTTTCATAGTGACGATACACGAGGCTGCATCCAGGGTATTAATTTGGGAGATACAAAACTTTGTTGCACTTCTGGTTATTCAGACTTGTATGACAAATAGAAACTTAAGACTAAATGGGTATAAGACAGAAGTTTTGATTGCCAAGAAAAGCCTCACTTGGGGTAGAGATTGATGGAGAGTTTTAGTGACCTTGACTGTGTTAGTCAGGTTGCAGCCACGTGAAGGTCTGGGCGTCCACTTAGACTCTTCCACGTCACTTGTTGGACACCTCAACCAAATTGTTAAATTCTGCAATTTTCTTATTTGTAATTTATATACAGTTTTGAAATATCTTGATAAGCAGTGTCTTGAGAACATAAGAAAGAGCACTGCAGAAGGCCTACTGGCCCGTGCTAGGCAAGTCTTGGTCCTTATCCACGCGCCTATTTCCTTTCAAATTGATTTTTTTGCAATTGTTTGTTGGTTGCTTGGCCTAACTAGCTGAAAAAAATTCGGTTTGAGGTGAGAGGAGGTTAGGACGGAGCAGCAGGTGAACGGAGGTTAGGGCGGGGCAGCAGGTGGTGGCAGGGCAGCAGGTGAGGGCAGATGAGGGCGGGGCGTCAACAGGTGGCGCCGCTCACCTGTGCTCTGATCAATGCTTGCTGCCTCCTGCCCTCCACCTGATCAATACGTGTTGACTACCAGCTTACACTAACCTGTGTTTCTTTCACCCGCAGGCGGCTCTACGAGGCTCGGGAGGTGACGACGCTGGAGCTGCGGCCGCCGCCAGCGGACCTCCTCCTGCCCAAAGTGAAGGAGCAGGAGAGTGGCGTGCTGGAGGGTGTGGGCGTGAGGGAGGAGGAGGAGAGGCGTGTGGCTATACGCATCAAGCTGTGTGGAGAGTGCGGTGCGCGTCACGTAGCAGGAACGTGTCCGTTCTCTCGCCCCACCCACGTTCTCCCGGACACATGCTCGCCGCCCACACACGACCTGCCGCAGCAGAACGGCGTGATCGTAGCCCCGCCCCACCGAGACTCCCCCGTCAATCTCTCCGGACGGGAGGAGGAACGTGAGGGAGAAACGTGGCGGGATCCACAGCGCCCCGGCTCGCCAACCTGCTACGCTAGAACCAGCCTTCCCCCGGGCCTCTCCCTCGAACGTCGCGTCCTCCCGCCGCCGCAGGACAGCTCCGTCGATAGCGACAGCGACGTAGGCGTGATGGGCGTGACGCAAGTGCCCGGGCGGCAGGTGGAGGTGGTGGTGGCACGGGCGGCACTCACCAGATACACTCAACTTGGCCCTGTCGTAGGAGTACCTGTCAGAGAGAGAGACATACCTGACGACTTCTGCATGGTCAACCTGTGGGAGGTGAGTGCTCAACCATCGCTCTCTAAGAGAGGTTCTTCATCAAGGGAACTGGAGCTACTCTCTCCAGCCTAGAATGAAGCCTCATTATCTCTCCTTTCTCCTTACATCATACCCATTATACTCTTCACTTATAAATTCATCTCTCTCACCTATCCACCCTGCCAGGCATGATAACTGATAACATGATTATCCAGCGAGTAATGATAACACAGTCAACATAGCTCTTCCTGCCAATGGTAACTAAGATAACCTCGCCAACATAGCAGCTCTCACCAAGTACTGCAGTCATGACGAGTCACCTCCGTTGTTAATAATTCCGTTACTGAGGTCATCGCCCATACCTGGCGATGATGAGGCGGTGGGCGGGAATGAGCGGGCGTGAGAGGCTCTAGGGGTAGCAGTGCCGCCCTCAGAATGTTGGAGGGGTTGTTAGAGGGGAGGATAAAGAGGGATTATATCAAGTATACCTCATTCTGGGGCGGGATTACACCTACCAAGTCTTCCTTTAGGGGGATTACACCAACCAATCTTTCCTTTAGGATTACACTCACGAAATCTTTTAGGGAGATTTACACCCACCAAATTTTCCTTTGGGTAGGATTATACGAACCAGACCTTTCCTTGGGGCGGGATTACTCCCAATGCTAGACATATAATCCATTTTTTTACAAAAATACTTTCATACAAAAATACTTTCATACAAAAATACTTTCGTTGATAAGGATTTATTTTAGGTGAAGAGCATGGAAGAATCTGAGGGTAATAGATAATAGAACAAGACACATAGGTATCGTAAGAAAGTATTTTACGCCTTTGTAATGGTTCGCTCTATTTAGTGCATCTGTGTAGAGGCTCCCGTGCCTCTAGAGCGAGACTGGGATCAATTAGGAGGGTTCAAGTGGGTTCCGAGCGAGGATCATGAGGTGGAACCGCGGTCAACTAGTTCCTAGCGAGATTCGAGGAGGGTAGGTTCTCTCCCCACCTGGTCTAGGAAGATGGGTTCTCTCCCCACCTGTTCTAGGAGGGTGGACCCAACCTGGTGGGGAGAGAACTCACTAGGGTGGGTCCTCTCCCTGTCAACCCACCTTTGTGACTGACGGGTCGACTCAACCTGTTGTTTTGTTTACATCATGGCCGCTGTCTACCATCATGCGTCACCTGTCTACCTTCACATGTCTCTAGGTAGGTGTGAGGGAGGGAAGGAAGGTAGGTGTGAGGGAGGGAAGGAAGGTAGGTGTGAGGGAGGGAAGGAAGGTAGGTGTGAGGGAGGGAAGGAAGGTAGGTGTGACGGAGGGAAGGAAGGTAGGTGTGAGGGAGGGAAGGAAGGTAGGTGTGAGGGAGGTAAGGAAGGTAGGTGTGAGGGAGGGAAGGAAGGTAGGTGTGAGGGAGGGAAGGAAGGTAGGTGTGAAGGAGGGAAGGAAGGTAGGTGTGAGGGAGGGAAGGAAGGTAGGTGTGAGGGAGGGAAGGAAGGTAGGTGTGAGGGAGGGAAGGAAGGTAGGTGTGAGGGAGGGAAGGAAGGTAGGTGTGAGGGAGGGAAGGAAGGTAGGTGTGAGGGAGGGAAGGAAGGTAGGTGTGAGGGAGGGAAGGAAGGTAGGTGTGAGGGAGGGAAGGAAGGTAGGTGTGAGGGAGGGAAGGAAGGTAGTTGTGAGGGAGGGAAGGAAGGTAGGTGTGAGGGAGGGAAGGAAGGTAGGTGTGAGGGAGGGAAGGAAGGTAGGTGAGAGGGAAGGAAGGAAGGTAGGTGTGAAGGAGGGAAGGAAGGTAGTTGTGAGGTTGGGAAGGAAGGTAGGTGTGAGGGAGGGAAGGAAGGTAGGTGTGAGGGAGGGAAGGAAGGTAGGTGTGAGGGAGGGAAGGAAGGTAGGTGTGAAGGAGGGAAGGAAGGTAGGTGTGAAGGAGGGAAGGAAGGTAGGTGTGAGGGAGGGAGGGAAGGTAGGTGTGAGGGAGGGAAGGAAGGTAGGTGTGAAGGAGGGAAGGAAGGTAGTTGTGAGGGAGGGAAGGAAGGTAGGTGTGAGGGAGGGAAGGAAGGTAGGTGTGTGGGAAGGAAGGAAGGTAGGTGTGAGGGAGGGAAGGAAGGTAGGTGTGAAGGAGGGAAGGAAGGTAGGTGTGAAGGAGGGAAGGAAGGTAGGTGTGAGGGAGGGAGGGAAGGTAGGTGTGAAGGAGGGAAGGAAGGTAGTTGTGAGGGAGGGAAGGAAGGTAGGTGTGAGGGAGGGAAGGAAGGTAGGTGTGAGGGAGGGAAGGAAGGTAGGTGTGAGGGAGGGAAGGAAGGTAGGTGTGAGGGAGGGAAGGAAGGTAGGTGTGAGGGAGGGATGGAAGGTAGGTGTGAGGGTGGGAGGGAAGGTAGGTGTGAAGGAGGGAAGGAAGGTAGGTGTGAGGGGGGGAAGGAAGGTAGGTGTGAGGGAGGGAAGGAAGGTAGGTGTGAGGGAGGGAGGGCAGGTAGGTGTGAGGGAGGGAAGGAAGGTAGGTGTGAGGGAGGGAAGGAAGGTAGGTGTGAGGGAGGGAAGGTAGGTAGGTGTGAGGGAGGGAAGGAAGGTAGGTGTGAGGGAGGGAAGGTAGGTAGGTGTGAGGGAGGGAAGGAAGGTAGGTGTGAGGGAGGGAAGGTAGGTAGGTGTGAGGGAGGGAAGGAAGGTAGGTGTGTGGGTGGGAAGGTAGGTAGGTGTGAGGGAGGGAAGGAAGGTAGGTGTGAGGGAGGGAAGGTAGGTAGGTGTGAGGGAGCTAAGGAAGGTAGGTGTGAGGGAGCTAAGGAAGGTAGGTGTGAGGGAGCTAAGGAAGGTAGGTGTGAGGGAGCTAAGGAAGGTAGGTGTGAGGGAGCTAAGGAAGGTAGGTGTGAGGGAGCTAAGGAAGGTAGGTGTGAGGGAGCTAAGGAAGGTAGGTGTGAGGGAGCTAAGGAAGGTAGGTGTGAGGGAGCTAAGGAAGGTAGGTGTGAGGGAGGGAAGGAAGGTAGGTGTAAGGGAGGGAAGGAAGGTAGGTGTGATGGAGTTTTGGAAGGTAGGTGTGAGGGAGCTAAGGAAGGTAGGTGTGAGGGAGCTAAGGAAGGTAGATGTGAGGGAGGGAAGGAAGGTAGGTGTAAGGAAGGGAAGGAAGGTAGGTGTGAAGGAGTTGTGGAAGGTAGGTGTGAGGGAGCTAAGGAAGGTAGGTGTGAGGGAGGGAAGGAAGGTAGGTGTAAGGGAGGGAAGGAAGGTAGGTGTGAGGGAGGGCAGGAAGGCAGGTGTGAGGGAAGGAAGATAGGTGTAAGGGAGGGAAGGAAGGCAGGTGTGAGGGAGGGAAGGAAGGTAGGTGTGAGGGAGGGAAGGAAGGGAGGAGTAAGGGACGGAAGGAAGGGAGGAGTGAGGGAGGGAAGGAAGGTAGGTGTAAGGGACGGAAGGAAGGTAGGTGTGAGGGAGGGAAGGAAGGTAGGTGTAAGGGAGGGATGGAAGGCAGGTGTGAGGGAGGAAAGGAAGGTAGGTGTGAGGGAGGGAATTAAAAGTGACTTGAGAGAAGGGTGAGAGGGATAAGCGGTGAGTGGTGGAAAGGATTGAGGTAATTCAGAGAGATGAGAGGGAGATCAAACAAGAGAGGAGAGGGAGAGGGAGATCAAACAGGAGAGGAGAGGGAGAGGGAGATCAGACAGGAGAGGAGAGGGAGAGGGAGATCAGACAGGAGAGGAGAGGGAGAGGGAGATCAGACAGGAGAGGAGAGGGAGATCAGACAGGAGAGGAGAGGGAGAGGGAGATCAGACAGGAGAGGAGGGAGAGGGAGATCAGACAGGAGAGGAAAGGGAGAGGGAGATCAAACAAGAGAGGAGAGGGAGAGGGGGATCAAACAAGAGAGGAAAGGGAAATCAAACAAGAGAGGGAGAGGGAGAGGTAAGAGGCGTAAGTGGTGAGAACCTAGGAGAATAATGGAGGAAGGGAGGGGAGGAAAGGAAGGTAGGAAGAGAGGAAGGGTAGGAAAGGAGGGTAGGGAGGGAGGGAAGGTAGGATGGAAGGGGAGAGATGATAGGTGAAGGAGAAAGGATAGGGAGGGAGAAAAGGTTGGAAGGGAAGGAGGGAGGGTAGCAAAGGAAGGGATAGAGGGTAGAAAGGGAAAGAGGGAGGTAGGGCGGGAAGGAGGGTAAATATAGAGAAATATCATGTAAGAGAGCCTTGTATTCCCCTCGTTTTCATGTGTCCCCTCTTTTTTTTTTTTTTTTTTTACACAGGGTTTGACAAGGTTGAGGATCCCTAGCTTTATTGACAAGCTATTTACAGGTTAAGGAGTCCTAACTTTATTGGCAAGCTAAGAGCTGTTACCTACATCAGCTCATTTGAAAGCATTTTTATTGTTATGAGACATACAAGTAGGGAACAGGATGAAGTTGGAGCCATCTGTGGGCCAGATTTTTATTTGATCAGCTGACTTTATCTCGTTGACATCATTATGCTGTACGAATGTGCTCCATACTCGAGTCATCCTGGGTATATAGGATCTCAGATGGAGTGATGTTCTGGAGAAAGGTACAGCCAGAGTGAAGGTGCTGCTTTCTGCCCGTCTTGTGGCATAAAAGCTTGCTTCACGCTGTTCTCGAAGTGGATCTAAGTGTGGTACTTTGACAAATTTTGTACAAATAAAACCCCCCCCAGTTGAACTCTCAAATGAGATCACCAGGATGGGTCAGGCGAAAGAACGTCTTGTCTTTCTCTCTCTGTCAAGCGTGAGATGAGGAGGAAAACCAAAAAAGGGGACATACTAAAGGTGTGACGTCTTGTCCCTCTTTGAATCTTCCCCCCTCTGTCAACGTGAATCGGCAAGTGCTGTGTTCTGGCTGCCTTGTTTGCAATTTACAATATGGTTCTTCATTGTTTGAGTAAAATTTCCCCCAAAGGATATCAACTCCCCAGGTCCCAACACCCCCATTCATCCTTACTGCACACATTACCATCAGGGTCCTAGAGACATCATCATTTGCATTTTCTCAGGTGAAAATTTTTTGCCACCCATTTCAGCTGATATGCTCTCAGCTGGTGATTGATGTGCAAGAGCAGCTGGCATTTCTTCTTTTGGGATAATAAATGTCTTTACAGTCCCAATATGTGATTCTGGGATGAGATGAAAAAGGTCTTAATGACATTCCATCTGGTTCCAGTACCTTCCTTGGGGAAAACTGCCCCAATGGATGTTTTGGATTCCGTTCCATTAGCCACTTAAGATTATAAAATAACCCCAGTGCTTGAATTTTGCTAAGGGCCCCGGGTCCCACACCCCGAAAGCGCCAGAATGTCAGTACTCCCCCGGCTGATTTTGGATTCATCAGTGACTGTCCCACTTAGTGGAGGGTTTAACAAAGTCAGCAGCAGAGAACCTTTTCCTGGCCATATTGACGACCCAAAAGTGTGAGTGAGTCAAAAAACTCTTCATTTTCTTGGATTATTGTCTCGGGATCTCCGTGATTGACAATGCACTTCTGTGTTCTGTTTCTGCTCTGCTTTCTTTTTGTGGGGACACTTTTGCCTCTTTCC
Organism: Cherax quadricarinatus; assembly: GCF_038502225.1. NCBI lineage: Eukaryota > Metazoa > Arthropoda > Malacostraca > Decapoda > Parastacidae > Cherax > Cherax quadricarinatus. The sequence goes on along the minus strand of NC_091332.1, from coordinate 7,068,281 downwards.
ATAGAGGGGCCATTTACACTGTCACGTGCTGAAAGATGCAGTTTGGGTGCTGCTATTTGGTCTGCACATCTCAGCAATCTTGGGCTCAACTTGTCGGGGAAAGCCCCCTTTTTCTTGGTCAAAAATTTTAAAGAAAAATGCACCCCTCCTGCCTTTGTACCACTGACAGTTTTTACACAGTTCTTGCAGCAAAGGGGGTCCTTGCTGGATCAGGAACTTGCATTTTGCCATTTCCAAAGAGGTCCGCCTTTTTTTGACTACTGAAAATTGGGATCCTTTGATTTAGAGGTGGAATGAGTTCATCAGGCAGATACCTTTTCTGTCCGACCAGGTACCACCAGGTTTTTACCTACCATACCTGATGTACTTTCTTTTTTTGCCCATCCCCCTTTACAATGGCCCACTTTTGAACGCCCCCTACCCAGGGGCCCCCTGCAAGTTCCTGTTTAGGTATGGATGTCTCCCTCATTCGCCATGCTTTTTACTTAGCATAGAGCCCTCTACAACAAAACCAAACCAAAGGGTGATTGTAGGTTGTCACATTTGCCGGTGAGAATTTTCTTGTTGTAATTAAGGATGTGTCCCGTGAAAACTTTCTTTTTAACATCCCCTGGAACAGCATTCATCGGTGGTGGGGACCCGACAAGGGCTGGCCATCCTCTTTTCCCTAACCCGGTTGTGCGTGTGGGCTCCCCCCTCGTTCTGTTGGGATCTTAAAATTTTAAAAAACAGCCTTGTGGTCAGACGATCCCAAAGTAGCCGAGGGGGTTTAAAGTGACTACCCTTTTGCCAGATCCCCTCACTACTGGGTCAAGGGAGGACCAGAGATGTGAGTGGGGAAAACAACAAAATTTCCATGTCAAATACTGCAAGAAAGGGCATCAAAACCCCCCTGTAAGGGGGTTGGTTGAGGGCACAACAATTATGATATGTTGACAGTTGTTTACAGAAGAGTCAAAATTTTTCCCTTAGGAAGTTGATGGGGTCTGAATGTTTCCACTGAGGCTGACATTGCACACTAGTACAAGGGGACTAGCATTGCAATTTATGTTTATTGCGAAAAACATCATTTCAAGATTGTAGGGGGGGCAACATCAATGTTGGCATGAACCTTTTAGAAGCACACAGCAACACCCCCTCCTTGCCCTTGCCTGTCTCTTCTCATCCATGAGGTGTAAGAATTTTGCAAAAATTTTTTGAGTCCCGTCATCCAAAAAAAGCTTCAACAACACTATCATGTCGGGGCGTCAGTGTTCCCAAAAAATTGTGTGGCTCTCCAAAACATTAGTAATGAAACCTCTAATGTTGGGACAGGATGTGATAGACTGGCCCCCTGATGATTGGTCGCGGGTGGTGGGTGTGTGGGGGATGTAAGATGCCTGCCCTTGAGAGAGAGGGGAGGGTACTGGGCAGCTGCAGGATGTGGTCTGGGTTTTGAAAAGGCAAAATCCCCCTGCTGGGCGGGGATAGGGAAGCGGGGGGTGACGTGTGGGTTTTCCCAATTCAGGATCCTGCGGGTTTTGTTCTGAGAACAGGTCTCAAACAGGTGGCCCTTCTGCCCCAAGTTTTTTTTCTTCGCCGGGGTCCTCCTTTTCCTCCCCCCTTCTTCCCTCTCCTGCCTCTTCCCCCCTCCCTGCCTCCCCTCTTTTTTCCCCCTTTCCCTACCTTTTTCCCCTCTCCTGAATCCTCTTTTTCCCCTCTCCTGCGCCCCCTCATTTTCCTTCCCCCTACCCCCCTCTTCCCCCCTGTTCCCTCTTCCCCCTCCGCCCCCCCTCTTCCTCGTCCTCTTTCTATCTTTTCCAGCTTCCCCCTCCCCAATTCTTTTATTTTCCCCATTCTACCCTTTCTTTTTTTCCCTTTTCTTCCCCCATTTTTTTCCCCCCTTTTTCCTTTTTTCCTTTTTCCCCCATCTCCCCCCTTTCCCTTCCTTATTTTTGCTTCCCCCCTTCCTCCCCTCTTTTTATCCCCTTCATCCTCCTTCCCCCTTTTTCCCCCTGCCTCTCTTCCCCTTCCCTTTTCCCCTCATCCCCTTCTCCCCCCTTTGTCTCCCTCATCTTTTCCCCTTTTCCCCCCATCCTCCCCCCTCTTCATTCCTATTCCCCTATCCTCCTTTTTCTTCATCCTCTCTCCCCTCATCCTCTTTCTTCCCCCATTTTTTCTTCCCCTCATCCTCCTTCCCTCATCCTCCTGGTCTCTTTTCCTCCTACCCCCCCCTTTATCCTCCGGTCTCCTCCCTCTCCCCCTCTCCTCCTCTCCTCCTTTTCTCCCCTCTCCCTTCTCCCCTTCCTCCCCTCCCCATTCCACTCTCCCCTTATCCTTCTGCTTTTCCTCATCTTTTCTCTCCCTATCCTCCCTTTTCCCTCATCCCTTTCCTTTTCTCCCCCATTTTCCCCCTCCCCCTCTCCTCCCCTTCTCCCCATCTTCTTCCCTCCCCCCATCCTTTTGCTCTCCCCCCATCCTCCCCTCCCCCATCCCTTTTTTCTTCCCCCATCCCCTCCTCCCCCCATCTTCATGCCTTCCCCCTCTCTCTTCCCCATCCTCTTACCCCCCCTCATCCTCCTGCTCTCCCCCCATCTTTACTCCCTCATCCTCCTGCTCTCCCCACTCTTCTTTCTCCCTTTTCCCCTCTCCCCCCCTCTCCCCTCAGCTCTCCCCCACTTTTCCCCCCCATCCTCCTGCCCCCCACTTCATGTTCCCCCATCCTCCTACTCTCCCCATCCCCCTTCATCCTCCCGCTCTCCCCCCATCTTCATCTCTCCCCCCTTCCCCCTCCTCCCTCTTCATGCTCTCCCCCCCATCCCCCTCTCTCCTCTCCTCTTACTCTCCCCCCACCTCCTGCCTCCCTCATCTTTTACTTCCCCCATCCCCCTGCTCTCCCCCCATTCTCCTGCCCCTCCTCATCCTTACCCCTCCCCCCTTCATGCCCCCCCTCTCCTCCTGCTTCCCCTCTCTTTACCCCCCCCTCATCCTCCTGCTCTCCTCATCTTCATGCCTCCCCCCATCCTCCTCTCCCCCCATCCTCCCGCTCCCCCTCATCCCCCTCTCCCCCCCTCTTCACTCTCCCCTCTCCTCCCACTTCCCCCCCATCCCCTCCCTCATCTTGATACTCCCCTCTCCCCCTGCCCCCCATCCCCCTTCCCCCTCTCCCCTTTCCCCTCCTACTCTCCCCCATCTTCATCCCTCCCCCTCCCCTTCTCTCCCTCATCTTCTGTCTCCCCCCATCCTTCTACTCTCCCCCCATCCTCCTGCTCTCCCCCCATCTTCATACTTCCCCCCATCCTCCTGCCCCCCCTCATCTTTTCCTCCCCCCATCCCCCCTGCTTCCCCCCATCTTTCATACCCCCCAACCTCCTCTCTCCCCCATCTTTATACTTCCCTCCTCCCCTCTCCTCTCTTCCCCCCCTCATCCTCCTACTTCCCCCCTCCTCCTGCCCCCTTTCATCCTCCCTCATCCTCCTCTCTCCCCCCCTCTTCTTCCCCCCCTTTCCTCCTGCTCTCCCCCCTCTTTACTTCCCCTCATCCTCTCTCTCCCCTCTTCTCCTGTCTCCCCCCATCTTATACTCCCCTCCCCTCCTACTCCCCCCACTTTGCCTCCCTCATCTTCTACCTCCCCCCATCTTCTACTCCCCCCTCATCCTCCTTCTCCCCCCATCTTTCCCCCCTTCATCCTCCTGCCTCCCCCCATCTTGATACTCTCCCCCCATCCTCCTGCCCCCCCTCATCTTATACCCTCCCCTCATCCTCCTGTCCCTCATTTCCACCCTCCCCCATCCCTGCTCTCCCCCCATCTTCAAATTCCCCCTCCTCCTCTCCCCCCTCCTCCCCCTCCCCCCTTTTTTCTCCCCCATCCTCCTGCTCTCCCCCCTCTTCCTCTCCCCCCATCCTCCCCTCCCTTGTCCTCCCTTTAATCTCCCTCGTTCTCTCCTAAACCTCCCGACCTTTTTTTTTTTTCTTTCCCCCTTTTTTTTATCCCCTTTCCCCCTCGTTCTTTCTTTCTTTTCTCCCCCCCGTTCTCTCGCTTCTCTCGCTCTTCCCGTTTTTCTCCCCTCCTTCCTCCGCCTTTTCATCGTTCTCTCGTTCTTCCTCCCCTCTTCTTTCCCCCTTGTTCTCCTTCTTTTTTTTTCCTCTGTTTTCTTCCCTCTCATTCTTACCTCTTGTTCTTCCCCCCGTTCAAAAAATCTGTTTTTTCCCTGGCTTTCTTTTTTTGTTCTCCCGGGGTCTCTGCTTTATTCTCCCTCCCTTTCCCTTCTCCCCTTTTTCCTACCTCTCGTTCTTTCTCCTTCCCTTGTTTTCCCCTTCCTTTTTTTCTTTTTTCTATTTCCTTCATCCCTTTTTTCCTTTCTTTGGACCCCCATCAGGTTTTTTGCCTCCAGTGCTGGTGTTTACCTCCATCTAGGTGTTATTAATGCCTCCAGTGTGGGGGTTTCACCTCCATCGGTGTTATTTAATGCCTCCAGTACTGGTGTTTACACCCATCTAGGTGTTATTAATGCCCCAGTACTGGTGCTACACCTCCATCTAGGTGTTATTAATGCTCCAGTACTGGTGTTTACACCTCATTCAGGTAGCATAATGCCTCCAGTACTCGGTGCTTACACCTCCATCTAGGTGCTGTTAATGCCTCCAGTGCTGGTGCTACACCTCCATCTAGGTAAGAGTTAATGCCTCTGTTACTGGTGTTTACACCTCCATCCAGGTGTTAATAATGCCTCCAGTACTGGTGCTTTCACACCTACCCAGGTGTTATTACTCCAGTACTGGTGTTTACAACTCCATTCAGGTGTTACACTTGCCTCCAGTACTTGAAAGTTTACACCTCCATCTAGGTGTTATTAATGCTCCAGTACTGGTGGTTATAACTCCATCTAGGTAGCATAATGCCTCCAGTGCTGGTGCGTTTACACTCCATCTAGGTGTTATTAATGCTCGTCGGGTGTGTTTGCACCTCCATCTAGTGTTAATGCCTCCAGTGCTGGAGTTCACACCTCCATTCAGGTGTTACACGCCTCCAGTGCTGGGAGTTTACACCTCCATCTAGGTGTTATTAATGCCTCCGGTACTGCAAAATAGCACTCCATCTAGGTGCTATTAATGCCCAGTGCCAGAGCTACACTCCATCCAGTGTGTTATTAATGCCTCCAGTGCTGGTGTTTACATAATTCTCCATCAGGTGTTATTAATGCCCCAGTACTGGCGTTTTACACTCCATCTAGGTGTTACAATGCTCCAGTGCCAGTTTACACTCCATCTAGGTGCGTTATTAATGCCTCCAGCAATGGGTGTTTACACTCCATCTAGGTGTTATTAATGCCTCCAGTACTGGTGTTTACACTCCACTCCAGGTGTTATTAATGCCTCCAGTGCTGGTGCTTACACTCATCTAGGTGTTATTAATGCCTCCAAAGGTGTTTACATCTCCACCTGTGTGCTAATGCCTCCAGTGCTGGTGTTTGCACCTCCATCTAAGTGTTATTGATGCCTGTAGGCTGTGCCACCTCCATCTAGGGTTATTGATGCTCTTATGCTTGGAGTTTATATCACCAGGTGTTAATGCCTCAGTGCTGGTGTTTACATCTCCATCTAGGTGTTATTAATGCCTCCAGTGCTGGTGCCTTGCACTCCATCTAAGTGTTATTGATGTCTCCATTGCTGGTGTTTGCACTCTCCATCTAGGTAAGGTCTCATTGTAGACAACTGTTGTGATACAAATAAGTGTCAGCTCACTCGGGGCCACCCATATGAATATTTCCCTTGCAGTGGCTAGAGCGTGCACAGAGGGGCTGTCACCACTGTGTCATTCACAGAGGGCTGCTCACTGTGTCATTCACAGAGGGCTGTCACCACTGTGCTAGTCTACAGAGGGCTGTCACACTGGTGTCATCTACATAGAGGGTTGTCACCACTGTGCTGGTCTCATGAGGGCTGTCACCACTGTGTCATCTGCACAGAGGGCTGTCGCCACTGTGCTGGCTCACAGAGTGGCTGGTCACTCACTGTGTCATTCACAGAGGGTTATCACCACTGTGTCATCTACAGAGGGCCACCACTGTGTCATTCCACAGAGGCTGTCACCACTGCCTCATTCACAGAGGGTCAGTCACCACAGTCAGTCCACAGAGGCTGTCACCACTCGTGTCATTCACAGAGAGGGCCATCACCACTGTGGTCATTCACAGAGGGCTGTCACCACTGTGTCATTCACAGAGGGCTGCTCACCACTGTTTCACATCTCATAGAGGTTATCACCACCAGCCATTCACAGAGGGCTGTCACCACTGTGTCATTTCACAGAGGGTTGTCACCACTGTTTCATCTACAGGAGGGCTGTCACACTGTTTCATTCACAGAGGGCTGTCACTATTTCTTTGAAATCTTACCTAAAAGTGATCAGGCAGCTTGACCATTCCTGGTGTCTCTTCCTATCTACCAGCATCTCATTTTTCATACTGCTGTTTACCCAAGTCCCTGTCCCTATTCTTGTCATCCTCTCACATATCCTAACGAGAGAAAAAGGCCATGCCCACTAAACACTGGCATTCCTCCCACTCTAAACACCTTCCTCATAGTACCACTCCTTCCTCCTGAATAGCGTATGATTGTTTGGCACACGCAGAGTAAAAGGAGGAGGAAAGTGAGGAGTAGATGAGGCCAGAGGGAAACAGAGAGAGGTGACAGTTTGTGAGGACTGGTCCGAGGGGCGGTTGACCCCGACACCCTCCAGGTAGCACCAGTCCAGACTCTAATTGATCTCACCACTGGGCCAGCCCATTATGATAAGCCTCCGGCCATCGGATTTGGGTACAGGGAGGAGTGATGTAACTATGTAATGCTGTTTTCAGAGGGAGTGGGGAAGAAGGGTTTAATTTTCTGGGAAACAAGGAGGATTTATTATTTATTTTTTACAAACAGGCTCTAAATGCGCATGTCAAACAGCCTGACTTGCTTTGCAATTAAACAAGACGCGTTGTTATTGTGTGGGGCGACGGAGTGAAGTAAGACAACGATGCCATGTTGGTGAACTCGTGGATGGGGAAAGTGGACTTCCTTTGTTTGTCGACAATGGTATAAAACACTGATAAGGTGATAAATAAGACATGTGCACAGTTAGGTATCTTTATTGTTGAAACGTTTCGCCACACATAGCTTCTTCATCAAATACAGATGCTGTAGGTAAGTAAAATGAAATTAGTTCATCAGTCTCCTTTGTTTTGCAGCGGATAAGCGCAGCAACTTCCACGAAGTAGGAAGATGAAATTATGGCTCCTTCTGCAAGATGTAAGCAGACAAGAAAGTGACCCTCTGTGGTGGGGAAGAGAGGCAAAAAGGGAGCCTGCATTTGAACATTTCCATAGTGTCTGTGTGTGTTGGTGGTCGCCCGGGAGTTGGGACCTCACACCGTCCAGCTACCACAGTCCCCATGTGCACTGAAGACTTCCACCATCCTATCCCCTGCCAGTTTTCTTATTCTTCTCGTTGGCCATAGGATGACAGCCATTTCAATGTTTTCTCTCAGTGGTGTAGTAGTTCTGCAGAGGCATACAGGTATCCCCTGGCTTAGAAGTCCTAGTACTGTTGTTCATCAGCGTACCAGCACACGAGAAGACTCCTGCATCACGTTTTGTTATACAGCAGACATTTGTTGAGTGGCAGTGTTCCGCCCCGTGGAACTCCCATACTGTACGGTGGGTAGCATAGTGTGTAAGCTTGGTCTCCTGAACCATACTGTGTGATGGTGGAAGTTTGAGTGTATTTGTGTTTGGTCCCCTGGGACCCATACTGTGACGGTGGGGCATAAGGAGTGTGTGTGTTTGGTCTCTGGGACCCGGTGGCTACTGTGACGGTGGGCAGTGGCGGAGTGTGTGTGTTTGGTCTCCTGGGACCTGCATGACTGTGACGGTGGGCAGTATGAGTGTGTGTTTGATTCCTGGGACCTGTACACTGTGACGGTAAGCATGAGGTGTGTGTTGGTCTCGGGACCTGTACACAGACGGTGGCAGTATGTGTGTTTAATGACCTGCACACTGTGACGGTGGGCAGTATGAGTGTGTGTTTTGTCTCCAGACCTGCACACAGATGGTGGGCATGAGTGTGTGTTGGTCTTCCCAACCTGGCCACTGTGACGGTACAGTATGAGGTGTAATGGTTCTGAATTGTACATCAGATGTGTAGGAGAGGTGGTGAATAGATGAAGAGGTAAACACAACAGCAAGCATGAACAGCTTCTATAAAGATTCCTGATAGTTGCACAAGCCCTACCTTTCAACTTGATAGTTTTGTTCATCACTATGTCAGAGTGTTTGTGCTTAGTCTGTGGGACTACCATCCTGTATGTGGGCAGTACAGTGTGTACTCACCTCATTTTGTGTTGCAGAGGTCGAGTCATAGCTCCTGGCCCCCCCTTCACGATTGCACTAGGTCCTCTCCCCCCGCCCCATGACCCCATCATACCTCGCCTTAAAACTTTTAATGGTTCCTGCCCCCACACATCACTTTCTAGGCTTTTCCCACGGCCTGACTACTTATGACGGGAAGAAAATTCCTAACACCCCTTTGATTCATCTATTTCAACTTACGTGACCTCTTGTGTCTGTGTCCCATCTCAACATCCGTTTTTGTCCACCTTGTCTATTCCGCAGAATTTTATGTCGACAGTTTCCTGACCTCCTGGCCCCCGTGTCACGGCGTTTTCCCCAACCTTTTTAAAGGAAACCCCCGAACCTGGGACTAGTCTTGTTGCAACCTTTGCACTTTCTTTTGACGTGCTTGACTAGGTGATTCCAAACTGGTGCGATCCCCGATGGGCCTAGAAAAGGCAAGATTTAAAAACCCCACGGGGGTTAACCCCACCTTTTTTTCCGGGCCCCCCCTGCGCAGCAGTTATCTGATTGATGGCGCCTCAGGAGAATTTTGGTGTTAACTCACCCCGATCTTTTCTTGAGTGGGGTTTAGACTTTGGCCATCAAAACATATTGTGTCTGGTTCTTTGCCTTCCCCCACCATGACTTTGCATTTGGGGGGTTAAACTAAAGGGGGGTTTTTCCAGGCTTGTAGCCGGGGTGTTTTTTTGTAGCCGTGACCCTCACCCGATTTTTTCTTTTAAATTCACACGTCCGAAAAAAGGGGACATTTTGGTCATCCTTCTGTTATGTCTTTCATATACCAAGAAACACAGGTCCGGGACTGCCCCCGGGGAACCCGCTTGTCACAGGGCCCATTTTGACCCCCATCACGTCCATGACTGTTGTTGCCCCCCCTGTGGATTTCACCCATTGCAGTGCCTTTCCTGTTTGTGTGCCTGATCCTAGCTTTGCAGTAACCTTGTGAGGAATGTGTCAAAGGGGCCTTTTTTGCAGTCCAAAAATGCAGTCGATCCCCCCCCTCTTTTTTCATTCTGTCCCCTTTGTCATAAACCCCCAATGGTTTTTGGACACAGATTTTCCCTCCTAAAACCCATGCTGGTTGTAAATTTATCCCTTGTTTTTTCCAGGTGCCCCACCACTTCTCCATGATGATCCCCATGACCTTGCATATATACAGTTAGTGATACAGGTCTGTAGTTTAGTGCCCCCGTCTGCCCCCTTTAAAAATTGGGACTACATTTGCCATCTTCCATATTTGGGAGTTGCCCAGTTTCAAATGAGGGTTTGAAGATTTTGTTAATGGTCCACAATGTCTCTGTTTTTTTGGACCCAGGAGATGTTGTCGGGTCCCCCCCTTTTTGAGGGTCAAGTTATAAGCCACCCCCTCCTGGTTATATGTACCCATCCAGCACTTGTGGTCCCCCTGCTCTGATTTCCTGAGTCCTACTTTTTTCCCATTAAATACTTTAAATTTTTTGGGAGCTCCTGACAACCCTGGTCTTTTCTGGGGGCCCCCACCCCCTTCCTTAGTTGATTCCGGGCCCTTGACTGTTTTTTTCCCTCCATGGCTGTAAACAGCTTCTGTTTTGGGATTTTGATGCGGTTTTTTCACCCGCTGAGCCCCCTTTTCTATCGGGCATATTCCTGGCTCTCGGCTAATCTTTTATTTTCTATTTCTGTCTTCTGTATTTTCCATTCTCAAATACACCTAGCTTTTGCCTCCTACCCCTTTGGTAAACCCAAAGGGATCATTCTGTTTTTCCCCATTATTTCTTTTTCCCCTTTGGGAAAAAAACCTGTTCTGCCTTTTTGATTTTGTTCCCAATAGCCCATTTCTTTACTTTTTCTGCGCCCCCTCCCATGAATGTTTAAAGGTTCCTAAGCCTATAGTTCCTCTTTGTATTTTGGTTTTTTCCCCCCCACCCTGCGTTCCATTGGGGAGCCCCAACTATGTGTCACCCAAAAAACAGTATTCCCCAGGGGGTTTTCTACTATATCATGATATCCTCGATGTCAAACTACCGGTGAAAAAGGTCCAGCTTGCTGGTTCATCCCCCTCCTCTCTGGTAGTTTTCTAAATGTTGATGAAGGTTTTTCAGCCCAAATCCATCATTTTGGTTTCCATGTTTGGGACCCCAGGCCCAGGTTTCCCCAGTCAATCCCTTTGTGATTGAAATCCCCCATAATAGTAACTTTGCTCCCATGTGTGCTCCCGGCCCCCTTGGCAGTGTGACCATTGTCTGTTGCTTCATCAAATTTTTTTCTTGGCCTCCTGCAGTTCTGTGGGGGTCGACTTCAATTATCACATTATTCCCAGACTTTTTCCCAAAACCTTTCCCCCATCCTTTCCTTCCTTTTTCCCAACCCCACTGGTTTTTAATGAGCAGTGCAACTCCCCCTCCCCTCCCCCTCTGTCTTTTCCCGAGGAGAATCCGGATGGGATTAACTGTTATTCTGGAGTTTTTTTTCGGGGTCATTTTGTCTGGGGGTGTCTTTTTACTTTCTATTCATACTTGTTTGTTATTCCATCATTTTTATACCACACCTTCAACTTTTTTTCAAAATTTTTCGGGGGTATTGGGGGTTGGGGGGGGGGAACCCGATAAGAACATGGTGGGCTGTGGGGGGATTTTTAATGCAGTGGGGGGGGCAATTGATGTGGCATGGTGTTTTGTTTAGAATGTTTTTTTGCATGGGGTTTACCGGGTGGAGGCTTCTATAGGAAGTTTAGGAGGGATTTTATCTTCCTGTGTCTGTGATCTCTGTCTGTCTTCTCCATCCTCTCTTTTCCCCCTTTTGCCTTTGTACCATCTCTTTTCTTCCTTTCTGCTTTTGTTCTGTCGCGGTTGAGATCCTTCCTGTATTGGGATTCCCCCAACGGGCCCCTCAGGATCCTGTTCCCGAGTCGATTCTGCCTTGAAGGTCACTTTTACTGGCTGGGGCCACAAACCCCTTTCCCCCGGAGAGAGCCTGGAGTTTACCCGGGGAGAGTTCCCAACCCCCAAGGGGCCCGGGCTGTGACCAGGCCTCCGAAAATTTTCCAGCTGGGGCAGTGCTTTCCATTGCTTTTATGATACTTTTAGTTTTTTTTCCCTTTTTTTCTTGCTTTTATATGTTTTTTCAATTCCTGGAGCCCATAAAAGATGACCCACCCCATGCCCCCCCTGATATCCCGTGATACCCCCCATTCAATTTATTTTTATTGCAGCTTTCCTTTTTTAGTTTCAC
>NC_091332.1:6956693-7051693 GCF_038502225.1 Cherax quadricarinatus | reverse complement strand
GTTCATCTACTGTGTTTAGCTTCCATCATTGTCCTCTTGTCTTTTGTCCTTCATTGTTGAATGTATTGCATGAATAGACATGCAAGAGATTGCATGTCTAAATCATGTCACCTCGTCCTTACTGCTCTTCCGCACATGTGATGGTAAGTTCAGATTTCCAATCTTTCTTCTGTTATTTTAAATACTAGCCTGGTGGCGAATTTCGGTACGCTTTCCGATTTCTTAGTGAAGTTTCCTATGGGAGAAGGACTGTACACTGGCACTGCAAACTCGCGGATTAGTGTTACGTATGTGGTAACTAGTGTTGTGAAGGTTTATTTCTTCACCTTTCTAAGGACCATTGTTGTGTCTGCTTGTCTGGTGTATTCTGCTATTACTATTTTCTGTATATGTGTTTCGCTACGGGAAGTTAGGCGTGGTATTTATCACCTTTTCCCATCTCCCCTCTCGAGAAAATTAATAGACGAATGACTAGGTGGTTGTGTTAGTTTTTCGATCAATTTCCACTTCTCTGTGAGAGTGATCATTACTTCGCATTGGCTGTGGTTGAAATCGTTATGAAATTTTCTTGTCATTTTTCTGTTTGTATCAACCTAATGTTTCCTGGAGACACCTTTCCTTCGTGTTTGAATTCGCTATCTTTGTTTCGTCCATTCTTTCACGAACATTGCCATGTAAGAGTCTGTCCCGTCTGTATTGGTTGTGTCTTCCAGCAAGAGTATGGGAACCAGGACTGTGTCTTGAGGGACTCCGTCACTCCAGCACACACACATATTAAGCATCTATTCCATTCTGTTTGAAAGGTTGTTTTTGCAGTCTAAGAATGTGGACTCCACCTACCTATTTTGTACGAGTTCCATCAACCTTCTGTAAGTTCTGGTGTGTGTGAGGCGTAAAAAAAAAAGACAACATGATTTTATTTGGGACAACGTTTCGCCCTGTGCAAAGATTTATAGAGTCAAAATTACTTAATGAAGCTCTACACAGAGCGGAGCGTTGTGTGAATAAACAGCCTGTGGCAACGCGTATCTCTTGTTGACTGTAGTTGGTAGTGTAACATTTGGATGTATCGTTTACCATTCTTGAACCCGTGTTGGTGCGTTGCGAGGAGGTCCATGAGCTCTAGATGCTCTACCAGAGTGTTACTCTTGTTTTATAGTCTTGACTCTGACATTTGTGTGTAGTTTAATAGCTCAGGTCTGTCGCCAGACTTGAATCTTGGAATTGTACTAGCCATCTTCCAGGATTCTGGCACACTTTCTCTCTGTCTCTCTCTCTCTCTCTCTCTCTCTCTCTCTCTCTCTCTCTCTCTCTCTCTTTGGATATATATATATATATATATATATATATATATATATATATATATATATATATATATATATATATATATATATATATTACCCTGCTCACACTCCAACAGCTCGTCAGGTCCCAAAAACCATTCGTCTCCATTCACTCCTATCTAACACGCTCACACATTAAGGGGGTCGGGGAGCAGGAAAGTTGTCTCCTAGAGCAGCAACGTCTTGTGATTGTCGGACGGAGGATCAAGCCTCCAGCACGCCTTGTGCTGAATAACCCACACGGATTTTGTGCTTCTTGTAAATATTTATATGAATTACATAGGTAGATCAATTATTATTCTCCCTTTTTCTCCTCTCCTTTTGCTCTTCTTCCTTTCCTCTTCTTCCTTTCCTCCTTCCTCTTCTACCTTTCCTCCTTCCTCTTCTACCTTTCCTCCTTCCTCTTCTACCTTTCCTCCTTCCTCTTCTACCTTTCCTCCTTCCTCTTCTACCTTTCCTCCTTTCTTCTTCCTCTTCTACCTTTCCTCCTTTCTTCTTTCTCTTCTACCTTTCCTTCTTCCTCTTCTACCTTTCCTCCTTCCTCTTCTACCTTTCCTCCTTCCTCTTCTACCTTTCCTCCTTCCTCTTCTACCTTTCCTCCTTCCTCTTCAACCTATCCTCCTTTCTTCTTCCTCTTCTACCTTTCCTCCTTCTTTCTCTTCTACTTTTCCTTCTTCCTCTTCTACCTTTCCTTCTTCCTCTTCTACCTTTCCTCCTTCCTCTTCTACCTTTCCTCCTTCCTCTTCTACCTTTCCTCCTTCCTCTTCTACCTTTCCTCCTTCCTCTTCTACCTTTCCTTCTTCCTCTTCTACCTTTCCTTCTTCCTCTTCTACCTTTCCTCCTTCCTCTTCTACCTTTCCTCCTTCCTCTTCTACCTTTCCTCCTTCCTCTTCTACCTTTCCTCCTTCCTCTTCTGCCTTTCCTCCTTTCTTCTTCCTCTTCTACCTTTCCTCCTTCCTCTTCTACCTTTCCTCCTTTCTTCTTCCTCTTCTACCTTTCCTCCTTCCTCTTCTACCTTTCCTCCTTCCTCTTCTACCTTTCCTCCTTCCTCTTCTGCCTTTCCTCCTTTCTTCTTCCTCTTCTACCTTTCCTCCTTCCTCTTCTACCTTTCCTCCTTCCTCTTCTACCTTTCCTCCTTCCTTCTTCCTCTTCTCACTGTTACCTTTTTCAAGGACCTACAATTACCCTCTTTTTGTTTTTTTAATGGAGTAACTCTCACAGAGAGGCGTAGCTTCCCTTCCTTCCTTCCCTCCCTCCCTCCCTTCCCTCCCAAACTCTTCCACGTCCCCTTCACTTTCATTCTCTCTCCTTCCCTCTCTGCTCTTCCCTCCTTCATTCGTCACCTGTCTTCCCAGTAATTACCTGCCAGTTGCACCTTGCTTCCACCCATCCTCAGATGTTCCATGTTGATCCTTGATTGTTCCATGTTGATCCTTGATTGTACCATGATAATTCACACCACTGTGCCCTCCCACCATGATAGCTCACACCACTGTGTCCTCCCACCATGATAACTCATACCACTGTGTCCTCCCACCGTGATAACTCACACCACTGTGTCCTCCCACCATGATAGCTCACATCACTGTGTCCTCCCACCATGATAGCTCACACCACTGTGTCCTCCCACCATGATAACTCGTACCACTGTGTCCTCCCACCGTGATAACTCACACCAATGTGTCCTCCCACCATGATAGCTCATACCACTGTGTCCTCCCACCATGATAACCCACACCACTGTGAGAGAGGTCCTGGAGAGGTGAGAAAGATGCTGGAGAGGTGAGAAAGATGCTGGAGAGGTGAGAGATGCTGGAGAGGTGAGAGAGATGCTGGAGAGGTGAGAGAGATGCTGGAGAGGTGAAAGAGATGCTGGAGAGGTGAGAGAGGTCCCGGGGAGGTGAGAGAGGAAGAGATAGAGGACGAAACGGATGATGGAGGATGGAACAAGGGTCCTACAGGAGGGTGGAGGTTAGAAGGGTCCTGCAGGAGGATGGAGGATAGAATAAGGGTCTTGCAGGAGGATGGAGGATAAAACAAGGGTCCTGCAGGATAATGACCCTCACAAGGGGCGGACATTCAGGGTAGGGAGGCACCAGTGTCACTAGCGCCACCAGAGGCACCAGTGCCATCAGTGCCACCAGAGGCACATTAAAACTCTTCCTCGAGTGGGTGAACTTTTCTAACGTCGCTCTGTCTGCCTCCCTCCCTCCCTGCCATCCTTCCATCCCTCGCTCCCTCCCGCCCTCCCTCCCTCCCTCCCTCCCTCCCTCCCTCCCTCCCTCCCTCCCTCCCTCCCTCAACTGCATTAGCACCACCACCATCATGGATTGTGAATGATGGGGGTAGTGGGGTGAGGGACTCTAGCATCAGGTCGCACCTTCTTTCCTATCCATCCTGCCTGCCATCCTGCCTGCCATCCTGCCTGCCATCCTGCTTGCCATCCTGTTGCCGTCCTGCCTGTCATTCCTCCCTGACACGCGTGGCGCTGCTCGTCTGTAATGGAGATAAGACCCTGAACAAGAGCACACGCACTAGCACACCAACTCTGTAGAAACGACAGTATGAAGATTGCCCTCAACGGTGTGAGTGGAAGATGGCTGGAAGCAACGCTGAGAGGAAGTGACACGGACGAGACACAGAAAAAAAATCTAGGTTCCGTGATCAGCGAACCTATTTGCTGGATAACTTTGTTATAGAATTTTGGTATCAGTGGATAGGGATCAATAATAATGCACAAATGGTGTTTCTATTGAAGATGATGCCTATATATGTGTACTGTGGTAGCTGGGATAATAAAACAAATAGCCCTGACATATTATCAAGGTAACTGTTGGTTACCTTATGGATGTTGACAGCAAATAAAGGAGAATATGACAGAAACTGAACACCTCTACATCAGATAAGTGGGAAAGCCACTTAAAATGTCGAGCATAACAAAAGTTACAGCGCCTGATGACATGTCCCTCAGGGTTTTAAGAGAAAAAGAAATGTAGGTAAATGGTTCAGAGAACCAACAGGTTGATTAATTAGACACTTGCGCAACTCTCGGGTATCTTTACAGTGGAAACGTTTCCCCAACCAGTGGCTTCCCCAGTCACATACAGAGAAGAATGGCTGAAGATCAGAAGGAGTTTGAGATAATCAGTCCCTTAGCCTGGAGTCGATGTATTCAGCCCATCAGATTGATGGACTGAAACTCAAACTCCTGTTGATGTTCAACCATTCTTCTCTGTATTTGACTGAGGAAGGCAGTAGTTGACGAAACATTTCCACAGTGAAGATACCCAAGTGTTGCACAAGTGTATAATTCATCAGGAAAAGAAACGCTGAGAATAAAGAAAACTTTATTTAACAGGTCATCCTGTATTGTAGCTTATTCCCATTGGAGTTCTTTTGTTCTTTTTCCCAGGTTATGATCCACAACAATCGGCTACTTACCGCTAGGTAAACAGGACAAACAAGCATAAGGAAAAATGCCCGGTGCTTAAATCCACCCCTTGATCGAACCCGGGTCATTTGTAAGCCATGGGTGCTACCACTGAGGTACAAGACAAACATTACAAGAAGTCGCTAGAGATGGGACGGCTGTGGTACAGGAAACCAGGGCTGAGCAGTGACAGATATGTGGTATCGTCCGAAGTACTGGAATACATAATCAGGTAAACATTGTGGGAGCATCTGGAGCTAAACTTCTTAAATGGAAAATAAGCCTTCGTTTAAGATGATAAATCCGGCCTCATGAATCAGAGCATTGGAATGTGACTGGCACATTCCACATCCCAAATGGAACTTCACAATAATGTTAGTGGTCTCTGGGATAACATATGAAGAACTTTTATCTTTGTTGTCGAGCTTGGTGTCATAATGTTTATTCAGGACAAAATAATGGTGATAAAACATGAATGGCAGGGATGGGTAGACTGCTTATTCCTGGACTGCAGGAAAAGCATCTAGCAGGTTACCCCACCATAGACCCTTCTACAAACTATAAGAAAAGACTGGGAAAAAAAAGTAGGAATTATAACATGGAGGATATATATATCCGGATGGGAAAGAGATAAAAGGTGGGTTTTCCTTGAACACCATAAATGTGCAGCAAGAATAACAAGAGAAAGAGAACACATCGAGGCTGCATGAAGATTTGACCAGTTAACACGGATTGTCAGGAAAATGATTATAATAATTTACCCTAAGCAAGTGCAAGATCGTGCAGATCCTATGATGATGAAAACCAGAGACACAGCGTACACCATAGCAGGAAAGGAACTACAGATATACACAAGGTTAAAGATCTGAGAGTAAACATTACGCTGAACATATCTCCAAAGGTGTACATTACCTGCATAACATCGGCTGCATGTACAATGCAAACGACTGTGTGATCACAACCAGGTGATCACAACCAGGTGATAACAAGCAGGTGTTCACAACCAGGTGTTCACAACCAGGTCATCACAACCAGGTCATCACAACCAGGTCATCACAACCAGCTGATCACAACCAGCTGATCACAACCAGCTGATCACAACCAGGTGATCACAACCAGGTCATCACAACCAGGTCATCACAACCAGGTCATCACAGCCAGCTGATCACAACCAGCTGATCACAACCAGCTGATCACAATCAGGTGTTCACAACCAGGTCATCACAACCAGCTGATCACTACCAGGTCATCACAACCAGGTCATCACAACTAGGTGATCACAACCAGGTCATCACAACCAGGTCATCACAACTAGGTGATCACAACCAGGTGATCACAACCACGTGATCACAACCAGGTGATCACAACCACGTGATCACAACCAGGTAATCACAACCACGTGATCACAACCAGGTGATCACAACCAGGTAATCACAACTAGGTGATCACAACCAGGTGATCACAACCAGGTGATCACAACTAGGTGATCACAACCAGGTGATCACAACCAGGTGATCACAACCAGGTGATCACAACTAGGTAGTACCACATGCCTGTACATGGTCACCAGTTCCAACCACACTCCGACACTCCTCTGAATCTCTTCAGGTATTTAATAATATTTGGACAGAATTGTAAACTGAGAATAAACTGTAGTCGAGGGTATACCACGAAACTTGCGCCTCACAGCGTATACCACGAAACTTGCGCCTCACAGAGTGACAGATCACTGGAATAAAATTGCAACAGAATGCAGTAAGTGCTTCAACCATTCGGAAATTTTAAAAAATTATATATGTGCTGAACAAATTATAGAAGGCGAGCATATCTCTGCTGCTGTATCTACGAATACATAATTACATTCTGAGCATATCTCTGCTGCTGTAGCTACGAATACATAATTACATTCTGAGCATAACTCTGCTGCTGTAGCTACGAATACATAATTACATTCTGAGCATATCTCTGCTGCTGTAGCTACGAATACATAATTACATTCTGAGCATAACTTTGCTGCTGTATCTACGAATAGATAATTACATTCTGAGCATCTCTCTGCTGCTGTAGCTACGAATACATAATTACATTCTGAGCATATCTCTGCTACTGTAGCTACGAATACATAATTACATTCTGAGCATATCTCTGCTGCTGTAGCTACGAATACATGATTACATTCTGAGCATATCTCTGCTACTGTAGCTACGAATACATCATTACATTCTGAGCATAACTTTGCTGCTGTATCTACGAATAGATAATTACATTCTGAGCATATTTCTGCTGCTGTAGCTACGAATACATAATTACATTCTGAGCATATCTCTGCTGCTGTAGCTACGAATACATGATTACATTCTGAGCATAACTCTGCTACTGTAGCTACGAATACATAATTACATTCTGAGCATATCTCTGTTGCTGTAGCTACGAATACATAATTACATTCTGAGCATAACTCTGCTGCTGTAGCTACGAATACATAATTACATTCTGAGCATAACTCTGCTGCTGTAGCTACGAATACATAATTACATTCTGAGCATATCTCTGCTGCTGTAGCTACGAATACATAATTACATTCTGAGCATAACTCTGCTGCTGTAGCTACGAATACATAATTACATTCTGAGCATAACTTTGCTGCTGTATCTACGAATACATAATTACATTCTGAGCATATCTCTGCTGCTGTAGCTACGAATACATAATTACATTCTGAGCATATCTCTGCTGCTGTAGCTACGAATACATAATTACATTCTGAGCATATCTCTGCTGCTGTATCTACGAATAAGTAATTACATTCGGCACCACCTCACCAAGGTAATTACACATATATACACCGTACAAATCCCTCCCATGATGCTGGCAATGGAACACTGTTACAGAAGCTGTCTAGCGGCTGCCTCGCTTGTAAGTGGCAGGTTGGTTAACCTCGCAAAATAATTAGACTTTTCCCATTGCCTTTTTTCCCCTTTGTCTTTTTTTTCTAAATAGAAATTGAAAGGTCAAATGTTGAACAGACCGGGAGAGAGTAGTTGAACGCAGGGCACTGATGGTGACCTGCTGTGACCTCGTCACAGCGGTGAGGGCCACCTGTGGGCATCATGATAGTGACCTGTGACATGGCAGTGACCTGTGACATCATGACAGTGACCTGTGACATCATACTGGTGAAATACTACTTCCTCTGTGTCGTGGTTTCCATTTTTATTCGACATGACTCCATGCAGGTGTACCTGACTCCATGCAGATGTACCTGACTCCATGCAGGTATACCTGACTCCATGCAGGTGTACCTGACTCCATGCAGGTGTACCTGACTCCATGCAGGTGTACCTGACTCCATGCAGGTGTACCTGACTCCATGCAGGTGTACCTGACTCCATGCAGGTGTACCTGACTCCATGCAGGTGTACCTGACTCCATGCAGGTGTGCCTGACTCCATGCAGGTGTACCTGACTCCATGCAGGTGTGCCTGACTCCATGCAGGTGTACCTGTCCATGCAGGTGTACCTGACTCCATGCAGGTGTACCTGACTCCATGCAGGTGTACCTGACTCCATGCAGGTGTGCCTGACTCCATGCAGGTGTACCTGTCCAGGCAGGTGTACCTGACTCCATGCAGGTGTACCTGACTCCATGCAGCTCTTGTCTTTATTTTATACCAAACTTCTGGAAGTTCAGTGTATTATTGTAATACTTTTGTGTTCTGTGTAGTTTTTGATATTATCTATATTAAACCTGACTGCAATGAATCTTAATGCTGACACCATGCAGTAGGTGCAAGATTATATGCAACAAAGGAGACAAAGGCACAGTTCCGTGACTGGAACAATACACAAACACTTGCACATGGGAGAGGGAGAAGCTTACAACGACGTTTCGGTCCGATTTGCACCACTTACAAAATCACAAAGCTTTTACCCAGTAAATGTCGGTCATGTGCTAAAAGGAGGGCCCAGGAGCCAGAGCTTGAGTCTTCCAGAGTCAGCTACTGAGGTTAGCAGCAGGATGAAGCACAATAGATTATGATAATGAGTTTGATTTAAAATTCTCAGTCGATTATGGAGATTTTACTCATTAGGGAGTGAGTATTGACTTTGTCGACCATGATAGTGGAGTAATGGTTAGGTTGGATATGATAGACAGGTTCAGATACCAGGAGAGAACTGTTGGTGGAACACATACTGGTCCCTTGATGCTGGTGGAGGGCTCTTGATTTAAGAAATTGGAGCTAGCCTTCTCTTGGGTCAAACCTGATTATCTCTCAGATGACCCACGTCAGGAAACACTTATCCTGTTTCCTGACAAACTTTACCTAACTTTAACATCTCATTCCTATGTTGGTGTATTGATAATCTTAGTTGCATTTTCTAGTAGCTAATACTGCATACTAGACGTCGTATGCAACGTCATAAGGAAGCCTTTATTTAGGTTATTAGAAGCTGCGCCGAGATTAACTTTCTGGCATATTCTTCAGGTACTACGTAGTTGATGTGTACCCCTGGAGATATGCTCGGTGTAATGTCCACTCCCACTCCCACTCCACTCTTCTCTTCATCGTTATTTGTAGATTCTTCCAATGTGCACTCAGCTTGGACTACCCTTGTAACCTGTCGTAAGTTTCCTTGGGCTGTCTCTGTCGTTCCCGTTTTTATTCTTCTCGTTAGTTTCACAACATCGACAAATGGAAGGCAGTTCCTTCTGGCGGAACATTCATGTATAACGGAAAGAAATATTCCTTGGTCCACTGAAGCACTTCTTGCACCCAAGACTGCTCTTCCAGGTTATGGATCTGAATCTGATGGGGAATCGTATCATTTTATTTACGTTACCTCTGAGATTCTCACAGCTCTTTCATAGGTCTCCAAGTAAGCTAGCACTATCTTCCTGACATAACGACGTTTCGGTCCGACTTGGACCATTCGCAAGTGTGACCTGTGAATGGTCCAGATCGGAGCGAAAAGTCGTCATGAGTTTTTCTCTTTCCTATGTACGGGTTATTTGTGTATTGTTTCAGTCACTGTATTGTGCCTTTTTTTTCTTCCTGACTTCATTAGTGCTTTAAACATATATACATAAGTGTGCTTGCCTAGTTGTGTTTGCAGGGATTCGATCTCCACTCCAAGGCTTCATTTTATTTTATCTTCAAGATATGTATAGTTCGTTATACATACTCACTACTCTTAAGAATGAAAAATGCTTCGTATTTCCATTAATACTAGATAATAAGGAAAGGAGATACCAGAGGGTTTAGGAGCAGCCGTATTCATGAGAAAACAGAAGAGACACGGGGTAGGACAAAAAATCACAAGTGGCTAATAACAGGAGCAGAGTGACTAAGGTGCTATTCTAATAGATAAGAGAATGTCTAACAAACATTCAAGTCACAGTGAGAGAGGAAATGTTAAAATGGAGTACTGCGCCGTTCAGTTCTTGGATTCATAAAAAGTGACGTAGACTCTTTTAAATCGTCAGTGTTTTTGGATGACGCAAAACTCACGAGGAGAATAAGCGAGGATTATTGCATTTGGTGTGTTATTGATACTGTTTCTTAGTCCTAACTTTATCCTAACTCTTTTCCAAGTATCCCGTCCCTTGAAGCCCTATCCACTGGAACCCTCTCTGCTTAACATGCCACTGAAGCTAAACACAGACCAACACAAACACACTTCTTTTATGTCGATTTTCCCTCTTGTTCCCTTTCCTTCCCTCCTCTTTGTTGTCTCCCACTAGTTTTCTCTCCTCCCCTCCTCTTCCTATAATTTCCACTCTGGTTCCTTCGGCTGCTTGAGGCGCCCTCTTGCCTTTCACGTTTTAATGGCTTAATTTCATCCTTGGAAAGCAGGAGGCTGCGGTACGAGTCGAATAATTGCTAATCCAGGAGGTAGAAATATCCCTGGCGAATGTCCTGTGCTGGAATACTGGAGTATAAAATGAACCGGTGAGGCTCGAGGCTAAAAGATGCTCCTTCGGGGCGTGCGCTTGCTGAATGCTAGGTAATGGACGGCTGAAAAATGCTTTCAGTGTTTACACTGAGCAAACCACTTACTGGATGCTGCCTAATGGAAGGCTGGAAGATTCTTCATCTGCCTGCATGCTTGCTAGAGGCTGGATGACCGGTGGATAGCAAGGGTGTGTATGGAAAGCTCACGAGGACTCGACAATGTGTTCGTGTGTAAGTGATCATGAACACTGGTGAATTTGCTACACTATACGTACTCCACTTCACCATGCTGTGCTCTACTACACTACAGTACACTCTACTCCACTACACAACACTTTACTACACTGCACTCCACTACACTATACAACATTACACTACACTGTATTACACTAGACTACATTCCACTCCACTACACCACAACTCACTTTTACACTTGTTTTCAGATACATTGGGTCTTAGCAAGAGTGAATGGAAGATAGGGAGGGAAGAGGCGATCCATTTATTGTTAAACATTCTTTGTTTAAAAGATCACTTCCAGATGTGTAGTGATAGGAGACCACAGGGTACCCCATTCCAGCTGGAGTGATGGTTACCCCATTCCAGCTGGAGTGATGGTTACCCCATTCCAGCTGGAGTGATGGTTACCCCATTCCAGCTGGAGTGATGGTTACCCCATTCCAGCTGGAGTGATGGTTACCCCATTCCATCTGGGGTGATGGTTACCCCAGTCCAACTGGAGTGATGGTTACCCCAGTCCAACTGGAGTGATGGTTACCCCAGTCCAGCTGGAGTGATGGTTACCCCATTCCAGCTGGAGTGATGGTTACCCCATTCCAGCTGGAGTGATGGTTACCCCATTCCAGCTGGAGTGATGGTTACCCCATTCCAGCTGGAGTGATGGTTACCCCATTCCAGCTGGAGTGATGGTTACCCCATTCCAGCTGGAGTGATGGTTACCCCATTCCAGCTGGAGTGATGGTTACCCCATTCCAGCTGGAGTGATGGTTACCCCATTCCAGCTGGAGTGATGGTTACCCCATTCCAGCTGGAGTGATGGTTACCCCATTCCAGCTGGAGTGATGGTTACCCCATTCCAGCTGGGGTGATGGTTACCCCAGTTCAGCTGGAGTGATGGTTACCCCAGTTCAGCTGGAGTGATGGTTACCCCAGCCCAGCTGGAGTGATGTTTACCCCAGTCCAGCTGGAGTGATGTTTACCCCAGTCCAGCTGGAGTGATGGTTACCCCAGTTCAGCTGGAGTGATGGTTACCCCAGTCCAGCTGGAGTGATGGTTAACCCAGTCCAGCTGGGGTGATGGTTACCCCAGTCTAGCTGGGGTGATGGTTACCCCGGTCCAGCTGGAGTGATGGTTACCCCAGTCCAGCTGGAGTGATGGTTACCCCAGTCCAGCTGGAGTGATGATCACCCCAATCCAGCTGGAGTGATGATTACCCCAGTCCAGCTGGAGTGATGGTTACCCCAGTTCAGCTGGAGTGATGGTTACCCCAGTTCAGCTGGAGTGATGGTTACCCCAGCCCAGCTGGAGTGATGGTTACCCCAGTTCAGCTGGAGTGATGGTTACCCCAGTTCAGCTGGAGTGATGGTTACCCCAGTTCAGCTGGAGTGATGGTTACCCCAGTTCAGCTGGAGTGATGGTTACCCCAGTTCAGCTGGAGTGATGGTTACCCCAGTCCAGCTGGAGTGATGGTTACCCCAGTTCAGCTGGAGTGATGGTTACCCCAGTTCAGCTGGAGTGATGGTTACCCCAGTTCAGCTGGAGTGATGGTTACCCCAGTTCAGCTGGAGTGATGGTTACCCCAGTCTACCTGGAGTGATGGCTACCCTGGTCCAGCTGGGGTAATGGTTACCCTGGTCCAGCTGGGGTAATGGTTACCATGGTCCAGCTGGGGTAATAGTTATCCTGGTCCAGCTGGGGTAATGGTTACCCCATCCAGCTGGGGTGATGGTTACCCCATTCCAGCTGGAATGCTGGTTACCCTATTCCAGCTGGAGTGCTGGTTAACGCAGTCCAGCTGGAGTGCTGGCTAACCCAGTCCAGGTGGAGTGCTGGTTAACCCAGTCCAGCTGAGTGCTGGTTACCCTGGTCCAGCTGGAGTGGTGGTTACATTTGTATGGTTATTGTGGTCCACTAGTCCAGTGCTTGTCATATATTATGGTACATGTTATGTTAATCTCCAGGGTTTGTTACCTGGACCTCAGCAATGAGAGTGGCTACTCTCACCGCTGGGTAACGGCGACCAGTGTATTATGGTACAGAGGTATAGTCTTATACAGCAGTACAGATCATGGTAGAACAGCTGACACTGTGACAGCTTTCTTCTCCCTTCCCCTCTCTCCCTGTTCCTCTTCCTCCTACCTTTCTTCCTCTCGCTCTTCTTCTTTCTTTTCCTTCTTCCAATATTCCTTTTTTTTTCCTCTTCGTCCTTCTTACAGCTCCTCGTCTCTCTCCCCTTTACTCTTCTTCTCGGCCTCCGACTCTCCCTCCCCCCACCATCTTGAAGGTGCGGCTGGAGTGGGCCTCTTTAAGCCTACCAAACAAGTGCCCAGGGCCAGCTGTGTGAACGAGGAGTGTGCCAGGAACCACGTGGCACCACCACCACCACCCCTACCGCTACCACCATCCAAAACAGCCATCCTGGTCAAGAACTATCCACAATAACCACCACAACTAGTCCTGTCACCATCAGGATCACTGTTACCAGTCCTACCACCACCACTATCACTTCTACCACCATTAGCATTAACTACATCAAACGGCAACTCGGGTTACCTCAAGATTTCCGATCTGGCTTAATTAATACTAATTACCAATGGTTAGTATTAATATTCCTTATTCTCTCTCTCTCTCTCTCTCTCTCTCTCTCTCTCTCTCTCTCTCTCTCTCTCTCTCTCTCTCTCTCTCTCTCTCTCTCTCTCTCTCTCTCTCTCTCCTCTACCACGCTCCACATCTATTTCTACACCAGCCGTCTCGGAGTCATATGAAGAGACTGTGGTGGTGGGTTGTGAGGTCTCGGGTCGTAAGAGATCCTCCTGCCAGACACACCTGCACCGGGTCGTAAGAGATGCTCCTGCCAGACACACCTGCACCGGGTCGTAAGAGATGCTCCTGCCAGACACACCTGCACCGGGTCGTAAGAGATCCTCCTGCCAGGCACACCTGCACCGGGTCGTAAGAGATGCTCCTGCCAGACACACCTGCACCGGGTCGTAAGAGATGCTCCTGCCAGACACACCTGCACCGGGTCGTAAGAGATCCTCCTGCCAGACACACCTGCACCGGGTCGTAAGAGATCCTCCTGCCAGACACACCTGCACCGGGTCGTAAGAGATCCTCCTGCCAGACACACCTGTACCGGGTCGTAAGAGATCCTCCTGCCAGACACACCTGCACCGGGTCGTAAGAGATGCTCCTGCCAGACATACCTGCACCGGGTCGTAAGAGATCCTCCTGCCAGACACACCTGCACCGGGTCGTAAGTGATCCTCCTGCCAGACACACCTGTACCGGGTCGTAAGAGATCCTCCTGCCAGACACACCTGCACCGGGTCGTAAGAGATCCTCCTGCCAGACACACCTGTACCGGGTCGTAAGAGATGCTCCTGCCAGACACACCTGCACCGGGTCGTAAGAGATGCTCCTGCCAGACACACCTGCACCGGGTCGTAAGAGATCCTCCTGCCAGACACACCTGCACCGGGTCGTAAGAGATCCTCCTGCCAGACACACCTGCACCGGGTCGTAAGAGATCCTCCTGCCAGACACACCTGGACCGGGTCGTAAGAGATCCTCCTGCCAGACACACCTGCACCGGGTCGTAAGAGATGCTCCTGCCAGACACACCTGTACCGGGTCGTAAGAGATGCTCCTGCCAGACACACCTGCACCGGGTCGTAAGAGATGTTCCTGCCAGACACACCTGCACCGGGTCGTAAGAGATCCTCCTGCCAGACACACCTGCACCGGGTCGTAAGAGATCCTCCTGCCAGACACACCTGTACCGGGTCGTAAGAGATCCTCCTGCCAGACACACCTGCACCGGGTCGTAAGAGATCCTCCTGCCAGACACACCTGCACCGGGTCGTAAGAGATCCTCCTGCCAGACACACCTGCACCGGGTCGTAAGAGATCCTCCTGCCAGACACACCTGTACCGGGTCGTAAGAGATCCTCCTGCCAGACACACCTGCACCGGGTCGTAAGTGATCCTCCTGCCAGACACACATGTACTCCTGCCAGACACACCTGCACCGGGTCGTAAGAGATCCTCCTGCCAGACACACCTGCACCGGGTCGTAAGAGATCCTCCTGCCAGACACACCTGCACCGGGTCGTAAAAGATCCTCCTGCCAGACGCACCTGCACCGGATCGTAAGAGATCCTCCTGCCAGACGCACCTGCACCGGGTCGTAAGAGATGCTCCTGCCAGACACACCTGCACCGGGTCGTAAGAGATCCTCAGACACACCTGTACCGGGTCGTAAGAGATGCTCCTGCCACACACACCTGCACCGGGTCGTAAGAGATGCTCCTGCCAGACACACCTGCACCGGGTCGTAAGAGATCCTCCTGCCAGACACACCTGCACCGGGTCGTAAGAGATCCTCCTGCCAGACACACCTGCACCGGGTCGTAAGAGATCCTCCTGCCAGACACACCTGCACCGGGTCGTCCGAGATCCTCCTGCCAGACACACCTGCACCGGGTCGTAAGAGATCCTCCTGCCAGACACACCTGCACCGGGTCGTAAGAGATCCTCCTGCCAGACACACCTGCACCGGGTCGTAAGAGATGCTCCTGCCAGACACACCTGTACCGGGCCGTAAGAGATGCTCCTGCCAGACACACCTGCACCGGGTCGTAAGAGATGCTCCTGCCAGACACACCTGCACCGGGTCGTAAGAGATCCTCCTGCCAGACACACCTGCACCGGGTCGTAAGAGATCCTCCTGCCAGACACACATGTACCGGGTCGTAAGAGATCCTCCTGCCAGACACACCTGCACCGGGTCGTAAGAGATCCTCCTGCCAGACACACCTGCACCGGGTCGTAAGAGATCCTCCTGCCAGACACACCTGCACCGGGTCGTAAGAGATCCTCCTGCCAGACACACCTGTACCGGGTCATAAGAGATCCTCCTGCCAGACACACCTGCACCGGGTCGTAAGTGATCCTCCTGCCAGACACACCTGTACCGGGTCGTAAGAGATCCTCCTGCCAGACACACCTGTACTGGGTCGTAAGAGATCCTCCTGCCAGACACACCTGCACCGGGTCGTAAGTGATCCTCCTGCCAGACACACATGTACCGGGTCGTAAGAGATCCTCCTGCCAGACACACCTGCACCGGGTCGTAAGAGATCCTCCTGCCAGACACACCTGCACCGGGTCGTAAGAGATCCTCCTGCCAGACACACCTGCACCGGGTCGTAAGAGATCCTCCTGCCAGACACACCTGCACCTCTAAGATCTTACTTGGTGTCGCCTACAAGTTTTATTACGGATTATTGTTCTTTTGAGATATTCCTCCGGTCCCTTGATAATCCTTGTAGACATGACCATAACTACCACCACTAACTGTAACTACCACCACTAACTGTAACTACCACTACTAATTGTAACTACCACTACTGACTATAACTACCACCACTAACTGTAACTACCACTACTAACTGTAACTACCACTACTAACTGTAACTACCACTAGTAACTGTAACTACCACTACTAACTGTAACTACCACTACTAACTGTAATTGCCACCACTAACTGTAACTACCACCATTAACTGTAACTACCACCATTAACTGTAACTACCACTACTAACTGTAACTACCACTACTAACTGTAATTGCCACCATTAACTGTAACTACCACTACTAACTGTAAAAACCACTACTAACTGTAACTACCACCACTAACTGCAACTACCACTACTTATTATAACTACTACTAACTATAACTACTACTAACTTTAACTACTGCTAACACTACCACCACTAACTGTAGCTGCTACTAACACTACCACTACTAGCGCTACCACCATTAAGTACAACCACCACCACCACCACCATAACCCCTCACCACCACCACCACTACCACAACGATTGCCACAACCCACCATCACCACAATCAACCTTCCTCTTGCTTGTTTTATTGGTGGCACCACCACGTGGCTGTCTGCTGGCACTCTCCCAGGCCACCCCTGGCACCCATCCCCTGCCACGCCCCCTCTGACGTCAACATTGACACCCCCTGGCACCCATACCCTGCCACGCCCCCTCTGACGTCACTGTCGACGCACCCACAGGCCAACCCTGGCACTCACACCCTGCCACGCCCCTGTGACGTCACCGTTGGCACTACTGGCACCCACACCCTGCCACGCCCCTTGTGACGTCACCATCAACACTAATATCACTGTCAGTAACAGATTACATCACCTGTCAATAGATGACGTCATTATTTTCTGCAGACGATGACGTCATCTATCAACCAATGACATCACGAAGTAAATCAGACTTACTGTGTTAAAAATGTCTCAAATAATAATTATAACAATCAGATACTTATTATAACTATTCAGTGTCGGACTCTCTTTATTACCATATGTAGGTAGTCTAAATAATGTTGCATTATTATTATTATTGTTATTATTATTATTATTATTATTATTATTATTATTATTATTATTATTATTATTATTATTATACACAAGTGTATGACAATAAATACTCGTAACTTTCAGTCGTATCTAAGTAATAATGAATGTCGTTATGATGTATAACCCACTCGGGTTTACTGCTTCTGTAATAATAATAATAATGATAATAATAATAATAATAGGTCATGAGACATCTGTGATGTTACCACTCAGGTGAAGTTACTAAGACTGGAGAAACAAAGAATATAACTGTTTCTGTAAATGGAGAGGTGAGGTAGAGAGGTGAGGTAGAGAGGTGAGGTAGAGAGGTGAGGTAGAGAGGTGAGGTAGAGAGGTGAGGTAGAGAGGTGAGGTAGAGAGGAGATCTAGAGAGGTGAGGTAGAGAGGAGATCTAGAGAGGTGAGTTAGAGAGGAGATCCAGAGAGGTGAGGTAGAGAGGAGATATAGAGAGGTGAGGTAGAGAGGAGAGATAGAGAGGTGAGGTAGAGAGGAGAGGTAGAGAGGTGAGGTAGAGAGGGGAGGTAGAGAGGAGAGGTAGAGAGGTGAGGTAGAGACGAGAGGTAGAGACGGGAGGTAGAGAGGAGATATAGAGAGGTGAGGTAGAGAGGAGAGATAGAGAGGTGAGGTAGAGAAGAGAGTTAGAGAAGAGAGGTAGAGAGGTGAGGTAGAGAAGAGAGGTAGAGAGGTGAGGTAGAGAAGAGAGGTAGAGAAGAGAGGTAGAGAGGTGAGGTAGAGAGGAGAGGTAGAGAGGTGAGGTAGAGAGGTGAGGTAGAGAGGTGAGGTAGAGAAGGGAGGTAGAGAAGGGAGGTAGAGAAGGGAGGTAGAGAAGAGAGGTAGAGAAGAGAGGTAGAGAAGAGAGGTAGAGAGGTGAGGTAGAGAAGAGAGGTAGAGAGGTGAGGTAGAGAGGAGAGGTAGAGAGGTGAGGTAGAGAGGAGAGGTAGAGAGGTGAGGTAGAGAAGAGAGGTAGAGAAGAGAGGTAGAGAGGTGAGGTAGAGAAGAGAGGTAGAGAGGTGAGGTAGAGAAGAGAGGTAGAGAAGAGAGGTAGAGAGGTGAGGTAGAGAAGAGAGGTAGAGAGGAGAGGTAGAGAGGAGAGGTAGAGAGGAGAGGTAGAGAGGAGAGGTAGAGAGGAGAGGTAGAGAGGTGAGGTAGAGAAGAGAGGTAGAGAAGAGAGGTAGAGAGGTGAGGTAGAGAAGAGAGGTAGAGAAGAGAGGTAGAGAAGAGAGGTAGAGAGGTGAGGTAGAGAAGAGAGGTAGAGAAGAGAGGTAGAGAAGAGAGGTAGAGAGGTGAGGTAGAGAGGTGAGGTAGAGAGGTGAGGTAGAGAAGAGAGGTAGAGAAGAAAGGTAGAGAGGTGAGGTAGAGAGGAGAGGTAGAGACAAGATAGGGGGTAATATTCACATCGTAAGACCACACCTTTAAAACATATTTAGTCTGGGATGGGAGGGGTCGTCGCCCCCGGAGTCTGCTGGTTACGTCATGTGGTCTTCAGTCGTCCACGACTCCGCCCATACATCGCCAAGAAGGAAAACAATACGCCGCGTAGGTTGGTGCTGGGAGCGTACGCGGCGGCGGCGGCGACAGCAGTGGCCAGGTGTGCCGCTGCACCGCCGCCGCCGCCGCGTCTCCTGCCCCGCCACTAGACTGAGAGGGTCTCTTTAAACGCACGCTGTTGCTTCCTCCCACGCCACCACCAAGGGCACAAAAAAATCGGGACTAGGAACTGTCTTCCGGAGTTCGGGTAGAGGTCGTTGCTCGGGCGGCGGCGGCGGCGGCGATGTCAGAAGTGGCGGCAGGAACGGAGATTGGCGGTGGCGGCTGCGTTATAGGTGGCGCTGGTGTCAGGGGAGATTGAAGCGGTGATGTGACGATAGGATACACACGGAAACAAGGCCTGAAGATAAGAACATAAGAAATGAGGAACACTGCAACAGGCCTACTGGTCCATACTAGGCAAGTCCTTCTCAGACTCAAACCCACTAACAGGCCAACTCTTGCTGCTGCTTGTATGCCACAGACCTACATCACAGGATAGCTGATCAGACACATTCGGTAGAAACTTGTCCATTTTAATCTTGAAAGATAATCTGTTCCGGCAGTGATTCTCATATCCGAAGAGCGAGGTGTAAGTGACACGTGGTCACTCACACCAAGTGTCACTCACACCAAGTGACACCCAGTGTCACTCACACCCAGTGTCGCTCACACCCAGTGCCTCTCACACCCAGTTACTCACACCCAGTGTCGCTCACACCCAGTGTCGCTCACACCCAGTGTCACTCACACCCAGTGTCATTCACACCCAGTGTCATTCACACCCAGTGTCACACCCAGTGTCACACCCAGTGTCACTTACACCCAGTGTCACTCACACCCAGTGTCACTCACACCGTGTCATTCACACCCAGTGTCACACCCAGTGTCACACCCAGTCTCACTCACACCTCACTCTCCGCCTTTATATACTGCCTTTTTAACCTCTGTATGTTAAAAAAATTTATTATCTGTTATAATAGATAACGACAAATTGAATAATACATAAGAGTATGATATAAAGCTTGGTAATTACCAGGGTTTACACCACACTGTAGACTAAGTAACTAACCTTCAAGTATTCCCACGAGCAAGTTGTATTTCCCTCGTCTCCATTCCAGTAAGTACATTGTGAGTGCTTCGACGCACTCCCGGTAGTTCACATGTTTTATTGCATCTATATGACTGTAAATGATCTTTGTATATTTTGTAACTGGGCTATCACTGGCGCCTTTTAAAGGCTCTGTGAGCATAGAACAATATTCAAGACGAAAGAATGAAAGTTCTATTGGTATAACATAAGAATATAAAAATAAAGGAACGCTACAGCGAGCCATCTGGCCCATACATAATTCAGGTTCTTATCCAAACCACCCATGTATTTGCTCAATCTTTTCCCAAGGCCTGGTCTCAGACCGAGCCGCGGGGGCGCTGACCCCCGAAACCCTCTCCAGGTAAACTCCAGATAAAGCTACACAGGAATTTGTTTCCGTACCCCAGGCACCAATCAAACTCAGCCCCTCCCACTCATATATGTGTTCATTTTAAAGTTACCCAGGATCTTACCTTCTGTTACCTTACTGGGAACATTGTTCCACGCATCCACATCTCTTACTCTGAATGTCTTCATAATCCAGCCTGACATTTTTCCAGCCTTAGATACATCTACTTTATTGTGTTCTGGTGTCCTCTAAGGTGTGACACCTTTCTTATATATATATATATATATATATATATATATATATATATATATATATATATATATATATATATATATATATATATTATATAATCTGTTCTAGGTAGTAGGTTGGTAAACAGCAACCAACCAGGGAGGTACTACCGTCCTGCCAAGTGAGTGTAAAACGAAAGCCTGTAATTGTTTTACATGATGGTAGGATTGCTGGTGTCTTTTTTGTCTCATAAATATGCAAGATTTCAGGTACGTCTTGCTACTTCTACTTACACTTAGGTCACACTACACATACATGTACAAGCATATATATACACACCCCTCTGGGTTTTCTTCTATTTTCTTTCTAGTTATTGTTCTTGTTTATTTCCTCTTATCTCCATGGGGAAGTGGAACAGAATTCTTCCTCCGTAAGCCATGCGTGTTGTAAGAGGCGACTAAAATGCCGGGAGCAAGGGGCTAGTAACCTCTTCTCCCGTATAAATTACTAAATTTAAAAAGAGAAACTTTCGCTTTTCTTTTTGGGCCACCCTGCCTTGGTGGGATACGGCCGGTGTGTTGAAAAAAAAAATATAATCTGTACTTCGTTTTGCTGTTGGTTTGTAGCCATTTATATCATTCATCTCTGCGCCTGATGTGTTAAAAGTCTGTCTAGTAAGTTTTATAGACTCCAGGTAGTTATAGGGTTACATGTAACGTTCCGCGCATTACACATGCAAATGTGGGGAGTCTAGGTCACAACATTGTCTTTGCTCGAGTGAATTCTAACACAGTCTGAGGTCAGTAGCAACAGTTAGGTGGAAAGTGACGGTATTATTCTTAGGATCTATATAATTCCTGGGCTGTGGATATATGCATTTCTTTTCATATTTACATATAATTATTTATTATTATTATTGAATAATATTTACACATGTAATTTCCGAAGACTCCGTCCAGAAGCTTGATGAGTTGGGGGAATGTCTTTGTTAATTTGAATCCGAGAATGACTTGCCAAATATGGGCCAGTAGGCCTACTGCAGTGTTCCTCCTTTCTCACGTCTGTTTCCCTTCTTAGATATAGGGATCAAGCTTGTTGTCTTCCAGATCTCTGGCAGTTGTCTCGTATCCTCTGAGTTACTGTTGATTATAACTAACGGTTGGTCTCTGCTTCCACTCACACAGTCTGTGGCGACAGGTAGATCCTGGTTTAGAAAGACACGTAAGCAAACACTATAACATATTTATTAGAAAACGTTTCGGTCCTGGGACCTTGATCACTTCTAGCTTACCTTACCCGTGTTCCACAGGTAAGAACCTGTTGTATTAATGTTGATAGCATTATCCACAGTAAGTAAAAGGACACACGTGCAACTAATGCGACATTTTATTATGGCAACGTTTCGCTCATTACCTTTGATGTTTCCATCTCGGTAGTTTCTTACGTCCTGTTATGTGTGTGGTGTCTAGTTGAAGAGTGAGACGTTTGTGCTGTATTATTATATGGTGTCTGGTACCATCACATGGGGTTTAGTACCATTATATTGTGTCTGGTA
The DNA here is from genome assembly GCF_038502225.1 of Cherax quadricarinatus. Classification (NCBI taxonomy): domain Eukaryota; kingdom Metazoa; phylum Arthropoda; class Malacostraca; order Decapoda; family Parastacidae; genus Cherax; species Cherax quadricarinatus. Next base: position 7,029,531 of record NC_091332.1, on the reverse strand, counting down.
CCATTACATGGTGTCTAGTACCATCACATGATGTCTGGTACCATCACATGGTGCCTAGTACCATCACATGGTGTCTGGTACCATCACATGGTGTCTGGTACCATCACATGATGTCTGGTACCATCACATGGTGTCTGGTACCATCACATGGTGTCTGGTACTCTCTAGTGTTGCTCTTGTGTCACATTGAGATCACTGCCTTAAATCGTCAATTGAACTCCTCAGAGACACTCTTGACGCTTGTCGTGAGATGTTTTTCTTCAGTGTTATAAGCTGGTGTTTTAGTGTGGTGTGTGGTGTGTGGTGTGTGTTGTGTGGTGTGTGTTGTGTGGTGTGTGTTGTGTGGTGTGTGGTGTGTGTTGTGTGATGTGTGGTGTGTGGTGTGTGTTGTGTGTTGTGTGTTGTGTGGTGTGTGGTGTGTGTTGTGTGTTGTGTGTTGTGTGTTGTGTGGTGTGTGGTGTGTGTTGTGTGTTGTGTGTTGTGTGTGGTGTGTGGTGTGTGTTGTGTGTGGTGTGGGGTGTGGTGTCACTGTGAAGCAGTGTTGGTTCAGTGTTGCCATCTGCTGCTGCTGTGTCATCCTCAAGTTGTCGTTCAGCTTCCCGTCTCATCCTTGAATATTCACTTCGGGACGCCTGCTCACTTCTGTTTCTGTTGTAAATCTTGTTTTCCTTTTCCATATTCATGCTCTTGTGTGTGTGTGTGTGTATATATATGTGTGTGTGTATATGTGTGTGTGTATATGTGAGATACAGGTGAACTTGAGCAAGTGTGGGTATCCTTGAGGATCATAATAAAGGCTGGAGTTCCTTCAGGCTCGTGGTCTGGCCGGTACTGTGGTGTTTACATCGCTCCTGCGTCATTTAAGCTAAATTAAATGTTGACAATAAATTTCTTGCGTCATTTAAGCGTGAGGGATCTTTAAAGATGAGATAGTTTAGTATTGGTACCTCCCCTCTCCCCTTGTCTCCTCTCCTCTCTCCTCCCCTCTCACCTCCCCTCCCCCTCCCCTCCCCATCTCTCCTCTCCTTTCCTTTCCGCTCCTCTCCTCTCCTCTGCTATCATCTCCTCTCCTCTCTCCTATTTCTCTGTTTAGTGTTTTGGGGAGGGAAGAGGATTGGTTGTGGGGGGATGTTTGGTGGTAGGGTTGGGGATGTAAGCAGCTGCTGCTGCTGCTGCTGGTGGTGATAGGGGTGTAGGAAGCAGGTAGTAGTGGTGTGGGACTTTAAAGTGGGGGCTGGGCGGCCCTCTTTAAGACGTCGGGTGTGGGCCAGCTGCAGGTGGGGTTAGTGGTGGGGAGATGGGGTGTGGGTGGGAGTACACACTATTGGGAACACCTTAAAGCCACTAAACTCTCCCTTACTATCCTCCCCTTCCACCTCTCCCGCCCCACTTATCCCATCCTTTCCTCCCCTCTCCCCTCTCCTACCTTGTCTAGTTTCACAACCACTCTTGTTACACACACGCATACACACACACACATACAGCTTTAAGAAGAGGTACGATAAGGATCCTGGAGTAGGGAGAGTGAACCTAGTAGCTACTAGCGAAGAGGCGGGGGCCAAGAGCTATGAATCCACCCCTGCAACCACAACTAGGTGAGTACACACACACACACACACATACACACACACACACACACACACACACACACACACACACACACACACACACACACACACACACACACACACACACACACACACACACACATCAACCAGATAACTGCTGCAGCATATGGGTACCTGGCAAACCTGAGAATAGCGTTCCGATACCTTAGTAAGGAATCGTTCAAGACACTGTACACTGTGTACGTCACGCCCAGTTTGGAACCCACACTTGATCAAGTACGTCAAGAAATTAGAGAAAGTGCAAAGGTTTGCGACAAGGTTAGTTCCAGAGCTAAGGGGAATGTCCTACGAAAAAAGGTTAAGGGAAATCGGCCTGACGACACTGGAGGACAGGAGGGTTAGGGGAGACATGATAACGACATACAAAATACTGCGTGGAATAGACAAGGTGGACAGAGACAGGATGTTCCAGAGATGGGACACAGAAGCAAGGGGTCACAATTGGAAGTTGAAGACCCAGATGAGTCAAAGGGATGTTAGGAAGTATTTCTTCAGTCATAGAGTAGTTAGGAAGTGGAATAGTCTGGCAAGCGATGTAGTGGAGGCAGGAACTATACATAGCTTTAATTAAGACGAGGTATGATAAAGCTCGTGGAGCAGGGAGAGAGAGGACCTAGTAGCACTCAGTGAAGAGGCGGGGCCAGGAGCTGAGTCTCGACCCCTGTAACCACAATTAGGTGAGTACACACTGACACATATACCGAGCGCATCTGGAGGAAATAATAACTAGAACTGAGTATACTACAAACTCCAGTCACACAATAGAGCGAAAAAGTAATGTGGAAAATCTGGGTGTGGTAATGTCTGAAGACCTGACCTTCAAGGACCACAACAATGCCACTATCACATCTGCTAGGAAACTGATAGGATGGATAATGAGAACATTCAAGACAAGAGATGCTAAGCCAATGATGATGCTTTTTAAATCACTTATTCTTTCTGGGCTGGAATACTGCTGTGCATTAACATCTCCATTCAAGGCAGGTGAAATTGCAGAGCTAGAGAATGTACAGAGAACCTTTACTTCACGTATAAGTTCCATCAAACACCTTAACTACTGGGAGCGCCTGGAAGCACTTGACTTGTACTCACTAGAGCGCAGGCGAGAGAGATATATCATAATCTACACCTGGAAGATTCTGGAGGGACTGGTCCCTAATATGCACACAACAATCACTCCATACGTAAGCAAAAGACTTGGCAGGCGATGCAACATACCCCCAGTGAAGTAGGGGCGTCACTGGTACACTAAGAGAAAACACAATAAGTGTCCGGGGCCCAAGACTGTTCAACAGCCTCCCATCAGCAATAAGGGGAATTACCGGAAGACCCCTGGTTGTCTTCCAGAGGGAGCTGGACAGATACCTAAAGACGGTGCCGGATCAGCCGGGCTCTGGTTCGTACGTTGGATTACGTGCGGCCAGCAGTAACAGCCTCGTTGATCAGGCCCTGATCCACCGGGAGGTCTGGTTGTGGACCGGGCCGCGGGGGCGTTGATCCCCGGTATGCCCTCCAGGTAGATCTGAGGTTCACATCAACCAAATAACTGCTGCAACATACGAGCGCCTGGCAAACCTAAGAACAGCGTTTCAACACCTCAGTAAAAACTCGTTCGAGACTCTGTACACCGTGTACATCAGGTCAGTACTGGAGTATGCAGCACCAGTTTGGAGCCCACACCTGGTCAAGCACGTCAATCAGAAAAAGTGCAAAGGTTTGCAACAAGACTAGTCCCGGAGCTAAGGGGATTCTACGAGGAGAGGTTAAGGGAAATCGACCCGACGACACTGGAGGATAGGAGAGACTTGATAACGACATATAAAATAATGAGAGGAATTGACAAGGTGGATAAGGACAGGATGATTCACAGATGGGACACAGCAACAAGGGGACACAATTGGAAGTTGAAGATTCAGATGAGGCACAGGGATTTTAGGAAGTATTTCTTCAGTCACAGAGTTGTCAGGAAGTGGAAGAGTCTGGAGAATGGTGTAGTGGTGGAAGTATACATACATAGCTTTAAGAAAGAGTATGATAAAGTTCAAGGAGTAGGGAGAAAATGGACCTAGTAGCAACCAGTGAAGAGGTGGGACCAGGAGCTGTGGCTTGACCCCTGCAACTACAACTAGGTGAGTACACACACAAAGTGCGAATAACAGAAAGGAATGACGTAATGGAAATAGTCATACCGAACATGAAAGAAAAAGAAATTAGAAAAACAGAGAGCTGATGGTTCAATAAGGAACGCAGAGATAATAAAGGAGAGGTACAAGAGAATGTGGAAGAAACAAAGCAAGCAAAACTGGGAAGTAAAAGTCGGAGAGATAAAACTGGTATAAAATATCGACAAGTTGAAGATTAAGATACATGTGCAACAGTTGTAACGTTATTAATGTAACGTTTCGCCCACACTAGGCGTATTACACCTGCTGCCTCTGTATTTGACTGAAGAAGCCTACTGTGTGGGCGAAACGTTTCGAAATAAAGATACCCAACTGTTGCATACGTATCTTAATCATCAACAACTGGAACGGCAGAACGTAAGTTACTCTACAGACGAATCGGAAAAACAACGACTGTGAAGAACCAGGTGATAAAGCTGATGAAGGAGGGAGGAAAGATAACAGAGAATGATGGAGAAGTACGCAAGGAGCTTAGCAGAGGAGTCAGTCATCACCACAGTGGAAAGTGGAGAGTTATTGTAAGACGCGGGAGTCAGAGTGCATCAACAGGTGCTAGAAAACATCAGCGCAACAAAACACTGCTGAAAACAAAAGCCTGATACAACAAAAGCAATGGGACCAGACGAAATACTTCCTTGAGCGCTGAGAGGAGGAGCTGAGTGACTAGGACTCGGTGACAAAAGTCTTCATTTAATGTCTAGTCAGGGCAACTGACAGAAAACAGACAGGGTAAATATAAATATATATATATATATATATATATATATATATATATATATATATATATATATATATATATATATATATATATATAATGTGTGTGTGTGTGTGTGTATGTATATATAAAAGGGAGCACAAACCTTGGTAATAGACATCCACAAATTAGTTAAGAAAGACACTTCCCAGGACATTTCGGTCCTGGGAAGTAATCAAGGTCCCACGACCGAAACGTTTTCAAATACGTCCCAGTGTTTGCTGACTTATTTACAGTCAAGCATCTCTTCCATACATTCTCTCAAGAGAAGATCGTGAAGAAGGGGATACTGGAGCACTTTGAGAGAACATAAGAACGAAGGAACACTGCAGAAGGCCTACTGGCCCATGCGAGGCAGGTCCAAGTCTCCTACCGGCTTAAGCCAATGCACCCAACCTAGTCAGGTCAGGTCACATTGACTTAAAGATACTTTAGGGGAAATGACGAATAAGGAAATGACGAATAACTTACAATGTATAAATAACAAGAGACACAGAGTGAGGGAAGTGGTGGTACTGACGCTGGTACAGCTGTTAACATGATAGATACCTAGATATAACATCTTGGTAGCGTTGGAAATGCTGAATGTGGCGAGGGGAGGTGAGATTGGTGTGGCGAGGGGAGGTGAGATTGGTGTGGCGAGGTGAAGATTGGTGTGGCGAGGGGAGGTGAGATTGGTGTGGCGAGGGGAGGGGAGAGTGAGAGAGTTTGCGGTACAGGGAAGACACGAGTCAGTGTTCTACTATACCTTCTCCGTTACTAATTTCTCGTTCTTCTTGCTCCTGCTCCTCCTCCTCTTATTACTTCTCTTCTTGCTGCTCCTTCTATTCCCACGCCTCATGTTCCTCCTGCTGCAGCAGCTGCTGCTGCTACAGCTGCTGGTATTCTTGCCTCACACAATAGGCTGGATGTGCCTGAGGCTGGGCCCTGTAATTAACACTGCCCGTCGCGGAGTACTGTTGAGTGATTGTTATCTTCCAAGCCCTGAGATGTGACCCTGGGCAGGCTGGCGGTGTGACCTTGAATAGGATGGAGGTGTGACCCTGAGCAATCTGGAGGTGTGACCTTGGCCAGGCTAGAGGTGTGACCCTGGGCAGGGTGGAAGTGTGATCCTAGGCAGGCTGGAGGTGTTATCTTGGGTAGACTGGAGGTTTGACCCTATGCAGGCTGGGGGTGTGCCCCTGAATAGGATGGAGGTGTGATATTGGGCAGGCTGGAGGTGTGACCATGGGCAGGCTGGGGTGTGACCGTGGGAAGGCTCTAGGTGTGACCCTAGGTAGGCTGGAGGATGTTACCGTGGGAAGGCTGGAGGTGTGACCCTGGGTAGACTGGGGGTATGACCCTGGGCAGGCTGGGGTGTGACCGTGGGCAGGCTGGGGTGTGACCATGGGAAGGCTGGAGGTGTGACCCTGGGTATGCTGGTGGTGTGACCCTGAGTAGACATTAAAATGGTATAAAATACCGACAGGTTGTTAGGTAAGACACATATGCAACAGTTAGGTATCTTTATTATGAAACGTTTCGCATACACAGTAGGCTTCTTCAGTCAAGTACAGAAAAGTTGATAGAAGCAGAAGATACTTGAAGACGATGTAATCAGTCCATCACCCTTAAAGTTTTGAGGTGGTCAGTCCCTCAGTCTGGAGAAGAGCATTGTTCCATAGTATGAAACAATATTGTTTCATACTATGGAACAATGCTCTTCTCCAGACTGAGGGACTGACCACCTCAAAACTTTAAGGGTGATGGACTGATTACATCGTCTTCAAGTATCTTCTGCTTCTATCAACTTTTCTGTACTTGACTGAAGAAGCCTACTGTGTAGGCGAAACGTTTCATAATAAAGATACCTAACTGTTGCATATGTGTCTTACCTAACGACCCTGAGTAGGTTGGTGTGGCCCTGGGCAGGTCGGGATTGTAACCCTGGACAGTCACAATGTATTTAGAGACGTTTCGGTCTGCCCTGGACCATTAGCAACTTGATGGTCAGAGGACTGAAACGTCTACCTTGTGTGAATTTCGGGAGGGGTCACCCCGCCCCCTGCCTTTTCCCAGCATTCTTTTTGTCATTCAGTGTTACCTGTCATTATTATTATTATTATTATTATTATTATTATTATTATTATTATTATTTCTAATTATTATCATTATTTTAATATCAGTACAAGCGTTAAATCCATACTATACATAATTCCTTTTGTATACATAATTCCTTTTGTATAATACCGAGGTAGGAGAGAGAGAGAGAGAGAGAGAGAGAGAGAGAGAGAGAGAGGCCAGTCTCCGTTCGTATTCCGCAAACAATTTTCACTGTAGTTTGGTGTATCTCAGTACATTTTCTCCCGTAAGAACACAGTGAACGAATCGACGTTGATCGACCTGTGCGACACCCGGGTGTCTTTGTCGACCTCAGTAACGATACCCAATTGTTGCAGTACACCTGTGTTTACCTGAGGGTGTTCCGGGGGTCAGCGCCCCCGCGGCCCGGTCCTTGACCAGTCCTTCTACCAATTGTTATGAGAGAATCAGTTGTGTGAGTCTCTTGCTTGGTGATTGTAGTTATTGATTTAACCTCTTGTTTTGTCTGGTGATTGTTGTTGATTGAAACTTGTTTGGTGATTGTAGTTATTAATTGAACTTGTTGTTTTGTTTGGTGATTGTAGTTATTGTTTGAACCCGGTTGTTGTGGTCTGCGAGTGCAGGTATTAATCAAGACGGAGAGGTCGTTACCTGACGTCTTCATTTCCCTCGAGGGACAGAACAGCTAATCTTCACCTCAGTAGTGCGAGAGTACATCCTCAAGAGTGACAGTACACTTATCAGTAGTCTAGTAGTAGTAGTAGTAGTAGTGGTAGTGGTGGTAGTAGTGGTCGTAGTATTAGTAGTAGTGGTGGTTGTGGTAGTAGTAATAGTGGTGGTGGTGATAGTAGTAGTAGTAGTAGTGGTGGTAGTAGTAGTAGAAATAGGAGTTACAAGTTGTCAGAGGCACTTGTCGATAGACACTTGACATTTTTTTTTTTTGTGTGTGTGTATACTCATTTGTGGTTGCAGGGGTCGAGTCATAACTCTTGGCCCCGCCTCTTCACTGATCGCTACTGGGTCCTCTCTCTCCCTGCTCCATAAGGTTTATCATACCTCATCTTAAAACTATGTATGGTTCTTGCCTCCACTACGTAACTTGCCAGACTATTCCACTTCCTGACAACGCTGTGACTAAAGAATTACTTCCTGGGCTAGAAGAAGATAAATTATGTAACATCACAGTCACTAGTGAAATGGTTGTGAGGCAGATAGACAGACTGAAGCAAAATAAGTCGCCGGGTCCTGATGAGGTTTTTTCAAGAGTTCTTAAGGAATGCAAAATGGAACTCTGTGAACCATTAACTAATATTTTTAATTTATCTCTTCAAACAGGTGTAGTGTCTGATATGTGGAAGATGGCTAATGTAATTCCTATTTTTAAAACAGGGGACAAGTCGTTACCGTCAAATTACCGCCCAATAAGCCTGACCTCAATTGTAGGCAAATTACTAGTCAATTATAGCTGAGATTATAAGAAGCCATCTCGATAAGCATAACTTGATTAATGATACTCAGCATGGATTCACAAGAGGCCGGTCTTGTCTAACTAATTTATTAACTTTCTTCAGTAAAGCTTTTGAGGCTGTTGACCACGATGAAGAATTTGATATTATTTACTTAGATTTTAGTAAGGCTTTTGATAGAGTTCCGCACCATAGACTGTTAAAGAAAGTGGCAGCTCATGGCATTGGGGGAAAAGTGCTCTCGTGGATCGAGTCATGGCTCACTGACAGGAAGCAGAGAGTGTCCATAAATGGGGTTAAATCCGAGTGGGGATCTGTAACAAGTGGCGTTCCACAGGGATCAGTCTTGGGCCCGTTGTTGTTTATAATATATATCAATGATCTTGATGAGGGAATTACTAGTGATATGAGCAAATTCGCCGATGACACAAAGATAGGTAGGATAATTGATTCAAGCGTAGATGTTATGGAACTTCAGGAGGATTTAAACAAACTCTATTCTTGGTCAGAAAAGTGGCAGATGCAGTTCAATGTAGATAAATGCAAGGTTCTGAAGCTTGGGAGTGCCCATAACCCTAGTACTTATAAATTAAATGATGTAGAACTTAGCCATACAGATTGCGAAAAGGACTTGGGGGTTATGGTGAGCAGCAACCTTAAACCAAGACAGCAATGCCTAAGCTTACGTAATAAGGCAAATAGATTACTGGGATTTATATCAAGAAGTGTAAGCAACAGAAGTCCAGAGGTCATACTGCAGCTTTATACATAATTAGTAAGGCCTCACCTAGATTATGCAGCTCAGTTCTGGTCTCCATATTACAGAATGGACATAAATTCGTTAGAAAACATTCAGCGTAGGATGACTAAATTAATACATAGCATTAGAAATCTTCCTTATGAAGAAAGATTGAAGACTCTTAAGTTACATTCACTTGTTAGACGAAGAATGAGGGGAGACCTGATCGAAGTGTATAAGTGGAAGATAGGTATTAATAAAGGGGGTATTAATAAGGTCTTGAGGATGTCTCTCCAAGAGAGAACCCGCAGTAATGGATTTAAATTAGATAAGTTTAGATTTAGAAAGGACATAGGAAAGTATTGGTTTGGAAATAGGGTAGTTGATGAGTGGAACATTCTACCTAGTTGGGTTATTGAGGCTGGGACTTTGGGTAGTTTCAAATTTAAGTTGGATAAGTACATGAGTGGGAGGGGTTGGATTATAGTGGGACTTTCACATCAGAGCTTATTTCTTGGGTGGCATTGAAAATTGGGTTGGGCAAATGTTTTGTTAGTGGGATGAATTGTAAAGGACCTGCCTAGTATGGGCCAACAGGCCTCCTGCAGTGTTCCTCCTTTCTTATGTTCTTATGTTCTAACATCTCTTTGACTCATCTGAGTCTTCAACTTCCAATTGTGACCCCTTGTTTCTGTGTGTGTATCTACTCACCTAATAGTGGTTGCAGGGGTCGAATCTTAGCTCCTGGCACCGCCTCTTCACTGTTTGCCACTAGGTCCACTCTCTCCCTACTCCATGAGCATCATCATACCTCTTCTTGAAGCTATGTATGGATCCTGCCTCCACCATATGACTCTCCGGATTATTCTACTTCCTGACAACTTGTGACTGAAGAAATACTTCCTGACGTGTGTGTGTTAGTTACCATTTTGTCCTAGGCACATGTCGGTTAGACACTAGGCCTGTTGTAGGTGTGTAGGTGTGTGTGTGTGTGTGTGTATGTGTGTGTGTGTTTGTGTGTGTGTGTGTGTGTCTGTGTGTGTGTGTGTGTGTGTATGTGTGTATATATATGTGTGTTAGTTACCATTTTGTCCTAGGCACATGTCGATTAGAGACTAGGCCTGTTGTGTGTATGTAGGTGTGTGTAGGTGTGTGTGTGTGTGTTAGTTACCATTTTGTCCTAGGCACATGTCGATTAGACACTAGGCCTGTTGTATATGAGCACGTGTGTGTATGTGTGTGTGTGTACTCACCTATGTGTGTGTGTGTGTACTCACCTATGTGTGTGTGTGTGTGTGTACTCACCTATTTGTGTGTGTGTGTATGTTAGTTACCATTTTGTCCTAGGCACATGTCGATTAGATACTAGGCCTGTTGTAGGTGTTAGTTACCATTTTGGTCACAGACCGGGCCGCGGGGGCGTTGACCCCCGGAACTCTCTCCAGGTAAACTCCAGGCACATGTCGATTAGACACTAGGCCTGTTGTGTGTGTGTAGGTGTTAGTTACCATTTTGTCCTAGGCACATGTCGATTAGACACTAGGCCTGTTGTAGGTGTGTAGGTTAGTTACCATTTTGTCCTAGGCACATGTCGATTAGACACTAGGCCTGTTGTAGGTGTGTAGGTGTGTTAGTTACCATTTTGTCCTAGGCACATGTCGATTAGACACTAGGCCTGATGTATATGAGCACGTGTGTGTGTGTGTGTGTGTGTGTGTGTGTGTCTGTGTGTGTGTGTGTGTGTGTGTGGTGTGTGTGTGGTGTTAGTTACCATTTTGTCCTAGGCACATGTCGATCAGACACTAGGCCTGTTGTATATGAGCTCGTGTGTGTGTGTGTGTGTGTGTGTGTGTGTGTGTGTGTGTGTGTGTGTGTGTGTGTTTGTTAGTTACCATTTTGTCTTAGGCACATGTCGATTAGACACTAGGCCTGTTGTAGGTGTGTAGGTGTAGGTGTGTAGGTGTGTGTGTGTGTGTGTGTGTGTGTGTGTGTGTGTGTGTACTCACCTATTTGTACTCACCTATTTGTGGTTGCAGGGGTCGAGTCACAGCTCCTGGCCCCGCCTCTTCGCTGATTGCTACTAGGTCCTCTCTCTCCCTGCCCCATGAGCTCTATCATACCTCGCCTTAAAACTATGTATGGTTCCTGCCTCTACCACATGACCTAGGCTATTCCATGGCCTGACTACTCTATGACTGAAGAAATACTTCCTAACATCCCTTTGATTCATCTGAGTCTTCAACTTCCAATTGTGACCCCTTGTGTCTGTGTCCCATCTCTGGAACATCCCGTCTTTGTCCACCTCGTCTATTCCGCGCAGTATTTTATATGTCGTTATCATGTCTTCCCTGACCCTCCTGGCCTCCAGTGTCGTCAGGCCGATTTCCCTCAACCTTTCTTCATAGGACAATCCCCGTAGCTCTGGGACTAGTCTTGTTGCAAACCTTTGCACTTTCTCTAATTTCTTGACGTGCTTGACTAGGTGTGGATTCCAAACTGGTGCTGCATACTCCAGTATGGGCCTGACGTAGATGGTATACAGAGTCTTAAACGAATCCTTACTGAGGTATCGGAACGCTATCCGTAGGTTTGCCAGGCGCCCGTATGCTGCAGCAGTTATCTGTAAAGTAAAAGGACACAAGTGCAACTAATGTGACATTTATTGTGGCAACGTTTCGCTCTCCAGGAGCTTTATCAAGCCGTTACAAACAATACATGGACACATGTATTGTTTGTAATGGCTTGATAAAGCTCCTGGAGAGCGAAACGTTGCCACAATAAATGTCACATTAGTTGCACTTGTGTCCTTTTACTTTACATATTGTCGGTAATTCTACCAACTTTATTACAAGCAGTTATCTGATTGATGTGCGCCTCAGGAGGTATGCTCGGTGTTATACTCACCCCCAGATCTTTTTCCTTGAGTGAGGTTTGCAGTCTTTGGCCATCTAAACTATATTGTGTCTGCGGTCTTCTTTGCCCTTCCCCAATCTTCATGACTTTGCATTTGGCAGGGTTAAACTCAAGGAGCCAGTTGCTGGACCAGGCTTGTAGCCTGTCCAGGTCTCTTTGTAGTCCTGCCTGATCCTCGTCTGATTTGATTCTTCTCATTAACTTCACATCATCTGCAAACAAGGACACTTCTGAGTCTATCCCTTCCGTTATGTCGTTCACGTATACCAAGAACAGCACAGGTCCTAGGACTGACCCCTGTGTGTATATGTGTGTGTGTGTGTATGTGTGTGACTGTGTGACTGTGTACAGTATGTCTACACATTCTCCTCCCTGTGGCAGTTCATGGTGGTTCTTATGGTGCATGGTGACACTCCCCAGTGCCACAAGTGCATGGTGGCACTCCCCAGTGCCACAGGTGCGTGTTGCGGAGAGGAATGATGAAGTGATAGTAGCCAGAAGCTAGTTATGTCGTAGGAAGCTGTAGAGGTTGAACTATGATATGTAACCAGATCCCCCCCCCCATACTCACAGCTGGGTGAGTACACACCAGAAAAATGAGTGTGTGGGAGGTGTGACTGCTGTGGTTATTACAGGTGTGGGAGAGGTGTAACTGCTGTAGTTATTTCAGGTGTGGGGGAGGTGTAACTGCTGTGGTTATTACAGGTGTGTGGGAGGTTTAACTGCTGTAGTTATTTCAGGTGTGGGGGAGTAACTGATGTTATTACAGGTGTGTGGGAGGTGTAGCTGCTGTGGTTATTACAGGTGTGTGGTGTGATGCAGTTCAGATGGGCTTGTGAGGTCTCTAGGGAGACCTAATTATATGGTCACACCTGCCTTAGCAAATGTCGGGTAGTCCCGCCCACGTCTGAGGTCTTTTGTTCTTAACGGCGTCAGACCTCGGCGTCAGGTCGTAACACGTGGTACATACCCCATTGGGGAGGGGGTACTTTGACTACGATATAAGCCCATGGAACAGCTGAGCAAGGAGGTTGTTGGTGACAGGTCCGGGGAGCGAGAGCTCTGGACAGCCGCGTGTGTAGTGGACCACGCATTGGGAATCTCGGGTCAGCTGGTCGGTGAATTAAGAGTGAGTACTAGTCCGTGTTACTGATAACATCTACCCTTCCCCCTGGTATTAAGTCTCATAGGTACATTGTTATATTGTGTAAATTTCCATCAGGATATGTTGTATTCTAGCCCTTTTTTGTTATTAAGTAAACTATAGCCATAGTTGCCATTTTTATTTGTACCTTCATATGCTATTCCCTATTCTGTTAAGCACTGGGATACACAGGAGACGTGCTCACTCGCTGGGATACCTCAGGTAGAGTGGGTAGAGGTCTCACAGTGGGAGGTTTAACTGTAGTTATTACAGGTGTGTGAGAGGTGTAAGTGTTGTAGTTATTACAGGTGTGTGTGGGAGGTGTAACTGTTGTAGTTATTACAGGTGTGTGGGAGGTGTAACTGTTGTAGTTATTACAGGTGTGTGGGAGGTGTAACTGCTGTAGTTATTACAGGTGTGTGGGAGGTGTAACTGCTGTAGTTATTACAGGTGTGTGGGGGAGGTGTAACTGCTGTAGCTAGCACAGGTGTGTATCAGGTGTAGCAGCTAAGTGATGCTACCCACTACAGTTGTACACTAACTAGCAGCTATTAATCAAGGCAAGTATTCGTCACTGAACAAGTTAATCACTCAGGCAGTGAAGGTGATTAATTAGGCGCTAGTCCAAGTTCAGATTTACACTACTCTCTCCTACCAACTACACTATTATTATTATTATTATTATTATTATTATTATTATTATTATTATTATTATTATTGTTATTATTATTATTATATTATTATTATTATTATTATTATTATTATTATTATTATTATTATTATTATTATTATCTTGTCTGTTCGTTACTGTTTTTTTTCTGTTTTATTTACTTCATGTTGTTTTCTCTTCAACCGCCATTAAATAATTATTTATTTATTTATTTCTGTTTTGCAGTGATTTGTTTGTTTCTGTTTTATTATGTGTTGCAGAACCCTTCGTGCGCACATGCGCGCGTGCACACACACACACATACGCACACACACATGCACACACACACATACACACACACACACACACACACACACACATACACACACACACACACACACAAATACATACACATACACACACACATACACACACACACACACGAATGAAGCCAAACTACAAGAAAGGGGACTATACAGGAATGAGGAACTACCTGAACGGGGTTCAGTGGGACAGAGAACTGGCAGGGAAGCCAGTTAATGAGATGATGGAATATGTAGCAACAAAATGCAAGGAGGCTGAGGAGAGGTTTGTACCCAAGGGTAACAGGAGTAATGAAAAAGCCAGGATGAGCCCATGGTTTACCCAAAGGTGCAGGGAGGCAAAAACCAAGTGTGCTAGGGAATGGAAGAAATATAGAAGGCAAAGGACCCAGGAGAATAAGGAGAACAGTCGTAGAGCCAGAAACGAATATGCACAGATAGGAAGGGAGGCCCAAAGACAATATGAAAATGACATAGCAGCGAAAGCCAAATCTGACCCGAAACTGTTGTACAGCCACATCAGGAGGAAAACAACAGTCAAGGACCAGGTAATCAGGCTAAGGAAGGAAGGAGGAGAGACAACAGGAAATGACCGTGAAGTATGTGAAGAACTCAACAAGAGATTCAAAGAAGTGTTCACAGAGGAGACAGAAGGGACTCCAGAAAGACGGAGAGGTGGGGCACACCACCAAGTGCTGGACACAGTGCACACAACCGAGGAAGAAGTGAAGAGGCTTCTGAGTGAGCTAGATACCTCAAAGGCAATGGGGCCAGATAACATCTCCCCATGGGTATTGAGAGAGGGAGCAGAGGCGCTATGTGTACCCCTAACAACAATATTCAATACATCTATCGAAACAGGGAGATTGCCTGAGGCATGGAAGACAGCAAATGTAGTCCCAATCTTTAAAAAAGGAGACAGACATGAAGCATTAAACTACAGACCAGTGTCACTGACATGTATAGTATGCAAAATCATGGAGAAGATTATCAGGAGAAGAGTGGTGGAACACCTAGAAAGGAATGATCTCATCAACAGCAGCCAGCATGGTTTCAGGGACGGGAAATCCTGTGTCACAAACCTACTGGAGTTCTATGACATGGTGACAGCAGTAAGACAAGAGAGAGAGGGGTGGGTGGATTGCATTTTCTTGGACTGCAAGAAGGCGTTTGACACAGTTCCACACAAGAGATTGGTGCAAAAACTGGAGGACCAAGCAGGGATAACAGGGAAGGCACTACAATGGATCAGGGAATACTTGTCAGGAAGACAGCAGCGAGTCATGGTACGTGGCGAGGTGTCAGAGTGGGCACCTGTGACCAGCGGGGTCCCGCAGGGGTCAGTCCTAGGACCAGTGCTGTTTCTGGTATTTGTGAACGACATGACGGAAGGAATAGACTCTGAGGTGTCCCTGTTTGCAGATGACGTGAAGTTGATGAGAAGAATACACTCTATCGAAGACCAGGCAGAACTACAAAGGGATCTGAACAGGCTGCAGACCTTGTCCAGCAATTGGCTCCTGGAGTTCAATCCCACCAAGTGCAAAGTCATGAAGATTGGGGAAGGGCAAAGAAGGCCGCAGACGGAGTACAGTCTAGGGGGTCAGAGACTACAAACCTCACTCAAGGAAAAAGATCTTGGGGTGAGTATAACACCAGGCACATCTCCTGAAGCGCACATCAACCAAATAACTGCTGCAGCATATGGGCGCCTAGCAAACCTCAGAACAGCATTCCGACATCTTAATAAGGAATCGTTCAGGACCCTGTACACCGTATACGTTAGGCCCATATTGGAGTATGCGGCACCAGTTTGGAACCCACACCTAGCCAAGCACGTAAAGAAACTAGAGAAAGTGCAAAGGTTTGCAACAAGACTAGTCCCAGAGCTAAGAGGTATGTCCTACGAGGAGAGGTTAAGGGAAATCAACCTGACGACACTGGAGGACAGGAGAGATAGGGGGGACATGATAACGACATACAAAATACTGAGAGGAATTGACAAGGTGGACAAAGACAGGATGTTCTAGAGATTGGACACAGTAACAAGGGGACACAGTTGGAAGCTGAAGACACAGATGAATCACAGGGATGTTAGGAAGTATTTCTTCAGCCACAGAGTAGTCAGTAAGTGGAATAGTTTGGGAAGCGATGTAGTGGAGGCAGGATCCATACATAGCTTTAAGCAGAGGTATGATAAAGCTCACGGCTCAGGGAGAGTGACCTAGTAGCGATCAGTGAAGAGGCGGGGCCAGGAGCTCGGACTCGACCCCCGCAACCTCAACTAGGTGAGTACAACTAGGTGAGTACACATACACACTCACACACACACACACGCGCGCACACACACATACACATGCACACACACACCACACACACACACACACACACACACACACACACACACACACACACACACACACACATACACTCACAGACACACACACATACACACACACACACACACACACACACATACACACGGATGAATTAAAAGGCCAGGAGCTTGGACTCGACCCCCGCAACCTCAACTAGGTGAGTACACACACACACACACACACACACACACACACACACACACACACACACACACACACACACACACACTCATACACAGACTCACACACACACACACACACACACACACACACACACACACACATATACACACGGATGAATTAAAAGACAAGATTGCGAGAGTCAAAAATCATACACAGCTTGAGTAGAGGGTACGTCTGTTCCGTGGAGGGCGGAAATGAATACAGCCGGTCGACAGCAGCTAAGATTCGCAGCCAGGAGGCACGACTCGACCCCCTCACAAACACAACTGGGTCAGTACACAACCTCGGTACAGGGAGGTTGGAAAGAGATAGGGGGTGGGGGTCAGAAGGGGGTTAGGGGAGGTAAGGAGTTGGGGTAGGTTGGTGGTTGGGGTATAGGGGTAGGTTGTAGCTCAGTAGTTAACAGCATAATAAAATAAGGGATATATATATGGGTGATGAATTGTTGTGACTGGCCCCACCTGCTGGGATATTTATAATACACCTTGCTGACTCATCATGTCTGTCAAAATATGGCAGTGGCGACTGCGGCAGCGGCGGCAGCGGTGGAGGCGTCGGGTCCCTTAATTTAATATTTCACTGTGGCTAACAGTGCATGTGCTCCTCACCCGGCGTTCCTTGTCCTTCTACTCGATACAAATCTCATTTCACTAAATTGTCGTAGTCAGGTTACGTTACGACACAGGTCTCGGCAGCCAGGTGTTTATCTTGGGAATTTACGTAAATATGATTGAGGGTGGCGGGAAATGATGGCGGCGGCCTGTGATTGGCTATAATTATGGCGGGGAAACCTGGCACCGACCAATCAGGTTGGCCGCCTCTCCCGCCACCATTAGCGCGCCTCTGCAAATTGATGACCTGCCACATTTTCCCGCCAATTTAATCATATATCGGATGAATGTGTTTGTAAATATATGGACGGTGGGACGTGACGAGTTGGTTTACCAGGATCAGCGTGCTCAGCCAAATTAATAGATGCCCTGAATAGCCATATATATCCTTTGAAGTAATGGAAATGTTTTAAATATTGCAGTGCTAGAGAGACAGAATATTAGTACACATTAAGTAAGTTTATTTAGGTACAGGTACACATATGTACAATTATCATACATAGTGTAAATTACCCACCAGGATAACACAAAAAAGGTCATACAAAGTGACTTATTCCCATCGGGGCGTCGATATTTCCATTGGGAGTACATGTGGCTGAACTGGACCATCATCGTCAACATCCTCGTCAGCATCCTCTCCAACATCCTCGCCAACATCCTCGTCAGCATCCTCTCCAACATCCTCGCCAATATCCTTGTCAGCATCCTCTCCAACATCCTCGTCAACATCCTCGTTAACATCCTCGTCAACATCCTCTCCAACATCCTCTCCAACATCCTCTCCAACATCCTCTCCAACATCCTCTCCAACATCCTCTCCAACATCCTCGTTAACATCCAAAACAATTGCAAAACCGCTTCAGTCTACCGCTGTTTAACGTAACTCAACAAAGTTTATGAGACGGTTGAGTTATGCCGAGAGATGGAAGATTAATTTAACCTCGTAGCCCATTCCAAAATGACAGTTCTGACGTGTTTTCACTTTATTTTAAATGTTACTATCAAACAATATGAAAAAGTTTTGATAATGCATACATTATCCTGGCAGTTAGAGAGTACCTGGGGTGGGGGAGGGGAAGTGCCAGCTTACCTCTTCGCCTGCCTATACTCCACTTTACGCCACTTATTTGCCGCTTAGTCTGCACTTTATGTAGCGGGGAAAATATACTGGGGTAAAATGATAAAGGAACATGTGAGGGAATACTATATTTTATTACACTACTAATAAAAGTATGGAGACTGCACAATTACTGGTGAAGTACCAGTTACTGGGAGGGGAATAATGTAATGTTATAGTGGGGGAGGGGTTATTACAATGATCTAGCATACAACGATGAGAAATGAAAATATAAACTGTACTGGTGAGAGGAACACTTACGAACCTCTACTTCGTGTTGGTCCAGCCAAGACCAGGCCTCTGTTGTCTGTGTATCTAGCTTCTCCCCATACTGAAGGAACGAGGAACTCTTGCAATACCCCTGTCATGTGGGCGGGTAGGGTTGGAGGAGCAACATCATTAGCAGTTAACATGAGAACTGGATGAAGTGTGTGTGTGTGTGTGTGTGTGTGTGTGTGTGTGTGTGTGTGTGTGTGTATGTGTGTGTGTAACGATGATTATTGTTTAAACTTCAGAAACGGAGTAATGAAGTGTATGTACACAACAAGAATATGAACAACAAGAATATAATAAATTCAAAAATAATCCATGATGGGTACAACATCTAGCTTGGCTGTATGCACCATTGTTAAGGATTGTGTGGGTCTAGTGGTCTAAAGCGTCAAGCGTTGTCTCTCACCATGAGGCGGGCCAAAACAGCATGAGTTCGACTCCTTGGCTAGTGCAGTGTTGTTATTGATATATATACATATTTAATGTGTGTACTCTTGTGTACTATTTATGTTAGTGTGCGTATAGGTGTATGAAGGCAGTTGTATAGACCGTAACCTAACAGTCAGTGCTGGACGACACCGGTTCAGACACCAGACATTTCTTCGCATCTCCATTTCACACACACAAAAACGAGAAGACAAAAGAAAAAAAACAGAAGATTTCTATTCGTTTAAACCTCCACCGCGACTTTCCCGTCAAAGAAATGGAAAAGGTATAATTGGGGACGGAGAAAGTTTAAGATTGAGCTGTACAGGGACTCCAGGATGGGATTATCCCAGGGATCCTCCTGTCCTTCTCCAGGAGTGACGAGGCGGCCTTGTGTTGAGAGCAAGTGTTTTCTTGTAGCTGCAGTAACTGCAGTAGCTGCAGTAACTGCTCTCTTGCAGGGCAAGAATCAACAGGGTATGGCGTTGCAGGACAAGAATTAAACATGGTATGGTGTTGCGGGATAAGAATCAAACAGGGTATGGCGTTGCAGTACAAGACTTAAAAAGGGTATGGTGTTGCAGGATAAGAATCAAACAGGGTATGGCGTTGCAGGACAAGAATTAAACAGGGTATGGTGTTGCAGGATAAGAGTCAAACAGGGTATGGTGTTGCAGGACAAGAATTAAACGGGGTATGGTGTTGCAGGATAAGAATCAAACAGGGTATGGCGTTGCAGGACAAGGATTAAACAGGGTATGGTGTTGCAGGATAAGAATCAAACAGGGTATGGCGTTGCAGGACAAGAATTAAACAGGGTATGGTGTTGCAGGATAAGAATCAAACAGGGTATGGTGTTGCAGGACAAGAATTAAACAGGGTATGGTGTTGCAGGATAAGAATCAAACAGGGCATGGCGTTGCAGGACAAGAATCAAACAGGGTATGGTGTTACAGGACAAGAATTAAACAGGGTATGATGTTGCAGGGTAAGAATCAAACATGCCACGGTGTTGCAGCGTAAGAATCAACAGGGTATAGTGTAGCAGAGCAGGAATCAACATTGTATGGTGTCACAGGGCAAGAATCAATCAGAGCATGGTGTTGCAGGGTAAGCATCAACAGGGAATAGTGTTGCAGGGTAAAATCAACAGGGTATAATGTTGCAGGGTAAGAATTAACAGGGTATAGTGTTGCAGGGTTATAATCAAAGAGGGCATAGTGTTGCAGAGTAAGAATCAAACAGGACATGGTGTTGCAGGGTAAAAATCAACAGGGTATAATGTTGTTGGGTAAGAATCAACATTGTATAGTGTTGCAGGGTAAGAATCAGCAGAGTATAGTGTTGCAAGGAAAGAATCAACAGGGATAGTGTTGAAGGTTATAATTCAAACAGGGCGTAGTGTTGCAGGGTACGAATCAACAGGGTATAGTGTTGCATGGTAAGAATCAACAGGGTATAGTGTTGCAGGGTAAGAATAAACAGGGTATAGTGTTGCAGGGTAAGAATCAACAGGGAATAGTGTTGCAGGGTAAGAATCAACAGGGTATAGTATTGCAGGGAAAGAATCAACAGGGTATAATGTTGCAGGGTAAGAATCAATAGGGTATAGTGTTGCAGGGTACGAATCAATAGGGTATAGTGTTGCAGGGTAAGAATCAATAGAGTATAGTGTTGCAGGGTAAGAATCAACAGGGTATAGTGTTGCAGGGTAAGAATCAACAGGGTATAGTGTTGCAGGGTAAGAATCAACAGGGTATAGTGTTACAGGGTAAGAATCAACAGGGTATAGTGTTGCAGGGTAAGAATCAACAGGGTATAGTGTTGCAGGGTAAGAATCAATAGGGTATAGTGTTGCAGGGTAAGCATCAACAGGGTATAGTGTTGCAAGGTACGAATCAACAGGGTATAGTGTTGCAGGGTAAGAATCAACAGGGTATAGTGTTACAGGGTAAGAATCAACAGGGTATAGTGTTGCAGGGTAAGCATCAACAGGGTATAGCGTTGCAGGGTAAGAATCAACAGGGTATAGTGTTGCAGGGTAAGAATCAACAGGGTATAGTGGTGCAGGGTAAAAATCAACAGGGTATAATGTTGCAGGGTAAGCATCAACAGGGTATAGTGTTGCAGGGTAATAATCAACAGGGTATAGTGTTGCAGGGTAAGAATCAACAGGTTATAGTGTTGTAATGTAAGAATCAAACAGAACATGATGTTGCAGGGTAAGAATCAACAGGGTATAGTGTTGTAATGTAAGAATCAAACAGGACATGGTGTTGCAGGGTAAGAATCAACAGGGTATAGTGTTGCAATGTAAGAATCAAACAGGACATGGTGTTGCAGGGTAAGAATCAACAGGGTATAATGTTGTTGGGTAAGAATCAACATTGTATAGTGTTGCAGGGTAAGAATCAGCAGAGTATAGTGTTGCAAGGAAAGAATCAATAGGGATAGTGTTGAAGGTTATAATTCAAACAGGGCGTAGTGTTGCAGGGTACGAATCAACAGGGTATAGTGTTGCAAGGTAAGAATCAACAGGGTATAGTGTTGCAGGGTAAGAATAAACAGGGCATAGTGTTGCAGGGTAAGAATCAACAGGGAATAGTGTTGCAGGGTAAGAATCAACAGGGTATAGTGTTGCAGGGAAAGAATCAACAGGGTATAGTGTTTCAGGGTAAGAATCAATAGGGTATAGTGTTGCAGGGTAAGAATCAATAGGGTATAGTGTTGCAGGGTAAGAATCAATAGAGTATAGTGTTGCAGGGTAAGAATCAACAGGGTATAGTGTTGCAGGGTACGAATCAACAGGGTATAGTGTTGCAGGGTAAGAATCAACAGGGTATAGTGTTGCAGGGTAAGAATCAACAGGGTATAATGTTGCAGGGTAAGCATCAACAGGGTATGGTGTTGCAGGGTAAGAATCAACAGGGTATAGTGTTGCAGGGTAAGCATCAACAGGGTATAGTGTTGCAGGGTAAGAATCAACAGGGTATAGTGTTGCAGGGTAAGCATCAACAGGGTATAGTGTTGCAGGGTAAGAATCAACAGGGTATAGTGTTGCAGGGTAAGCATCAACAGGGTATAGTGTTGCAGGGTAAGAATCAACAGGGTATAGTGTTGCAGGGTAAGAATCAACAGGGTATAGTGTTGCAGGGTAAGAATCAACAGGGTATAGTGTTGCAGGGTAAGAATCAACAGGGTATAGTGTTGCAGGGTAAGAATCAACAGGGTATAGTGTTGCAGGGTAAGAATCAACAGGGTATAGTGTTGCAGGGTAAGAATCAACAGGGTATAGTGTTGCAGGGTAAGCATCAACAGGGTATAGTGTTGCAGGGTAAGCATCAACAGGGTATAGTGTTGCAGGGTAAGCATCAACAGGGTATAGTGTTGCAGGGTAAGAATCAACAGGGTATAGTGTTGCAGGGTAAGCATCAACAGGGTATAGTGTTGCAGGGTAAGAATCAACAGGGTATAGTGTTGCAGGGTAAGCATCAACAGGGTATAGTGTTGCAGGGTAAGCATCAACAGGGTATAGTGTTGCATGGTAAGCATCAACAGGGTATAGTGTTGCAGGGTAAGCATCAACAGAGTATAGTGTTGCAGGGTAAGCATCAAAAGGGTATAGTGTTGCAGGGTAAGAATCAACAGGGTATAGTGTTGCAGGGTAAGCATCAACAGGGTATAGTGTTGCAGGGTAAGCATCAACAGGGTATAGTGTTGCAGGGTAAGAATCAACAGGGTATAGTGTTGCAGGGTAAGAATCAAGAGGGTATAGTGTTGCAGGGTATAGTGTTGCAGGGTAAGCATCAACAGGGTATAGTGTTGCAGGGTAAGAATCAACAGGGTATAGTGTTGCAGGGTAAGCATCAACAGGGTATAGTGTTGCAGGGTAAGAATCAACAGGGTATAGTGTTGCAGGGTAAGCATCCACAGGGTATAGTGTTGCAGGGTAAGCATGAACAGGGTATAGTGTTGCAGGGTAAGCAGCAGGGTATAGTGTTGCAGGTTAAGCATCAACAGGGTATAGTGTTGCAGGGTAAGCATCAACAGGGTATAGTGTTGCAGGGTAAGCATCAACAGGGTATAGTGTTGCAGGGTAAGAATCAACAGGGTATAGTGTTGCAGGGTAAGCATCAACAGGGTATAGTGTTGCAGGGTAAGAATCAACAGGGTATAGTGTTGCAGGGTAAGCATCAACAGGGTATAGTGTTGCAGGGTAAGCATCAACAGGGTATAGTGTTGCAGGGTAAGCATCAACAGGGTATAGTGTTGCAGGGTAAGCATCAACAGGGTATAGTGTTGCAGGGTAAGCATCAACAGGGTATAGTGTTGCAGGGTAAGCATCAACAGGGTATAGTGTTGCAGGGTAAGAATCAACAGGGTATAGTGTTGCAGGGTAAGCATCAACAGGGTATAGTGTTGCAGGGTAAGCATCATCAGGGTATAGTGTTGCAGGGTAAGCATCAACAGGGTATAGTGTTGCAGGGTAAGCATCAACAGGGTATAGTGTTGCAGGGTAAGAATCAACAGGGTATAGTGTTGCAGGGTAAGCATCAACAGGGTATAGTGTTGCAGGGTAAGCATCAACAGGGTATAGTGTTGCAGGGTAAGAATCAACAGGGTATAGTGTTGCAGGGTAAGCATCAACAGGGTATAGTGTTGCAGGGTAAGAATCAACAGGGTATAGTGTTGCAGGGTAAGCATCAACAGGGTATAGTGTTGCAGGGTAAGCATCAACAGGGTATAGTGTTGCAGGGTAAGCATCAACAGGGTATAGTGTTGCAGGGTAAGCATCAACAGGGTATAGTGTTGCAGGGTAAGCATCAACAGGGTATAGTGTTGCAGGGTAAGCATCAACAGGGTCAGGGTAAGCATCATCAGGGTATAGTGTTGCAGGGTAAGCATCAACAGGGTATAGTGTTGCAGGGTAAGCATCAACAGGGTATAGTGTTGCAGGGTAAGCATCAACAGGGTATAGTGTTGCAGGGTAAGCATCAACAGGGTATAGTGTTGCAGGGTAAGCATCATCAGGGTATAGTGTTGCAGGGTAAGCATCCACAGGGTATAGTGTTGCAGGGTAAGCATGAACAGGGTATAGTGTTGCAGGTTAAGAATCAACAGGGTATAGTGTTGCAGGGTAAGAATCAACAGGGTATAGTGTTGCAGGGTAAGAATCAACAGGGTATAGTGTTGCAGGGTAAGAATCAACAGGGTATAGTGTTGCAGGGTAAGCATCACCAGGGTATAGTGTTGCAGGGTAAGCATCATCAGGGTATAGTGTTGCAGGGTAAGCATCAACAGAGTATAGTGTGTGCAGGGTAAGCATCAACAGGGTATAGTGTTGCAGGGTAAGCATCATCAGGGTATAGTGTTGCAGGGTAAGCATCAACAGGGTATAGTGTTGCAGGGTAAGCATCAACAGGGTATAGTGTTGCAGGGTAAGCATCAACAGGGTATAGTGTTGCAGGGTAAGCATCAACAGGGTATAGTGTTGCAGGGTAAGCATCAACAGGGTATAGTGTTGCAGGGTAAGAATCAACAGGGTATAGTGTTGCAGGGTAAGCATCATCAGGGTATAGTGTTGCAGGGTAAGCATCAACAGGGTATAGTGTTGCAGGGTAGTGCTGTCTGGTGTTCATGTAAACACTGTCGTTCATATCAGCATTATGTCGCGCTGTCTGGTGTTCATGTGAACACTGTCGTTCATATCAGCATTATGTCGTGCTGTCTGGTGTTCATGTGAACACTGTCGTTCATATCAGCATTATGTCGTGCTGACGCGGCCATGACAGGACAGGCTGGGGGCAGTAGTCCTTGTCGTTTCCCAGCGACACACACACTCACACACACACACGGTGAGGTGTGTATATCTCTCAGTGTATACACACCTCGACGTGTGTGTATTCGCGTGTATAAAGTGATAACTTTAATCTGTATTTTAGTAATCAAAATATCTGTCATCAATAATGTTGGGTTGATATGCAGCTTTAATGACCCCTCGAGCATCGATAGACTTAAATGATTCTCGTACAGCTGATAGACTTTAAATACCCTCATACAGCTATAGGCTTTAAATACCCTCATACAGCTATAGGCTTTAAATACCCTCATACAGCTATAGGCTTTAAATACCCTCATACAGCTATAGGCTTTAAATACCCTCATACAGCTATAGGCTTTAAATACCCTCATACAGCTATAGGCTTTAAATACCCTCATACAGCTATAGGCTTTAAATACCCTCATACAGCTATAGGCTTTAAATACCCTCATACAGCTATAGGTTTTAAATACCCTTATACAGCTATAGGCTTTAAATACCCTCATACAGCTATAGGGTTTAAATACCCTCATACAGCTATAGGCTTTAAATACCCTCATACAGCTATAGGCTTTAAATACCCTCATACAGCTATAGGCTTTAAATACCCTCATACAGCTATAGGCTTTAAATACCCTCATACAGCTATAGGCTTTACTCTCATACAGCTATAGGCTTTAAATACCCTCGTACGAGCTATAGGCTTTACTTATTCTTGAGTCGGCTGTAGGCTTTAATGACCCAGTAACCATGAAATCTATTTTCACCTTTTGGATGGGACCCCTTGATGATAGTAATGGGTTCTTGATTCCCTGATATGGAGCTACCCTTCTCTTCATCGGATCAGATCTGATTACCTCCTATTACCCAGATGCTGTAAGACTCTAACGGATTTAGCGGAAATATCTTCAGTAAATGCATTTTCTCATTATATATATGTCGTGCCGAATATGTAAAACTGGTCAATTAGCAAGAAATCGTTTAAAATTAAGTCCTTTCCAAAATTTTCTCTTACACGTTTAAAGATATATTTTTTTCATTAATGTTAATGTAAATTTTTTTAATTTTGCACCAAAAGAAACTTAGAAAACTTACCTAACCTTGTTTTAACAAGAGCAATTTATTTTAGCCTAGCCCAACTAAATATATTTTAGATTTGTTTACAGTAATTTAATACTAAACAAACACAGTGAAATATATTTTTTCGTTAGGTTCAGAATGATTTTGGCGAAATTATTGCATACACAAATTTTCGCTTGTCCTATATGGCAAGATGAGCGTTGCTATTTAAGCCAAGATCGCAAGTTCTGTCTATTTGGCACGACATATACATATATATATATATATATATACATACTGTATATGTATGTATAGCCAAGACTCACAGCATTGTCCCCAGTCCCTCACTTTAGCATCATTAAATACGTTTTCCCATCACACCACCGCCACTAAACAACTGTGCTGTCTCCTTGCAGGTATTCAGCGGTGAGGGGAAGCGATATGTAAGTACGGTGGACCCTCGTCGTAGCAACTGGACCAGGTACCTGAGACCGGCCCCGGACCGCGACTCAGCCAACCTCGTGGTGGTCCTCAGACCAATCCTGGACCCCAGTGAGTAATCCTCGTGGATAAGGGACGGTAAATGAGACACAGTGAGGAAACGTTTCGCCACTACTGACTCTTGTCGTGGCGAAACGTTTTGTTGATAAGAAATGTTAACACGAAGCATGTGTTTTGTTTCTCTGTGACCCATCTTGTTTTACACCTCTGTTCTTATGTTTATATGAACGAGTGTTCGAGGCTCGAGCCTCCGTCCGCTGATCTCCAGAAAAATGCTAATCATTCAGCCTGACTCTCTGTACAGGCTGGCTCGACCTGGGGTGGCACAGGTGGTCGTAGACCAATCATGTACCCCAGATCAAACTGTAAGGATACCCAGATGCCATGAGCCTGCTCCACTCCCATGAGTCTGCGGCACTTCCATGAGCCTGCTGCACTCCCATGAGTCTGCGGCACTCCCATGAGTCTGCGGCACTCCCATGAGTCTGCGGCACTCCCATGAGTCTGCGGCATTCATCTCTACAGCCGGATGAAGCTGGGGCATCCGGTCGAGGGATGAATTTTTGGAGTCAGATCCCAGATTGTGTGGAGTACTAGCTGACCCCGAGTCCTACCTTGCCCCGAGTCCTACCTTGCCCCGAGTCCTACCTTGCCCCGAGACCTATCTTGCCCCGAGTCCTACCTTGCCCCGAGGTAGGTCTCGAGTTTTTATACCTGGCTTTACTTCGTCCTGAGCGTCGCCTTACGTTGAGACCATTCAGACGCAGGCGGTCAATTTTGAACTGCTGCTGTGCTCAATAAGAGCTAGCTCATTTTTCACCTTCTATCCGAGGAAGGGAAAGAAAAAAAATTAGTGTGAGTTTTGAAGGGTAGTTTTTGCTTGTTAGCTCAGTCACTGCTTAAAGTTTGGACGGGGAGAAGCTGGACCAGCTTACTCCCAGTGCCTCTCTCTCTCTCTCTCTCTCTCTCTATTCCTCTCAATTTATCCCTCTGATGTCTCGAATTATTCCCTTCTTTAGTCATCCCACTGTTTCTCCACTCTCTGTTTAAATCTTTCACCCCTATGTGTGGTAACCTCCCCTTCTCTCAACCCTGCGTACAATGACCTCCCCTTCTGTCAACCCTGCATACAATGACCTCCCCTTCTCTCGACCCTGCGTACAATGACCTCCCCTTCTCTCAACCCTGCGTACAATGGCTCCTCATTTTCTATAATGTCCATTCATTCTTTTTCATTATTAACCATCGGCGTTATCTCTGTCTTGTGCATCCCTGTGAGACTGATGGTAATCTTTCTCTCTCCTACTCCTTATTCTAGCTACAAGTTGATAGTTCTGAGTGGACAGCCTTTGGACTTTCAAGTCCTCTTCTGTCGTTCTCATTACTTCAGTGTACTCTCCTGTACTTCGATGTACTCTCCTGTACTTCGATGTTCTCTCCTGTACTTCGATGTACTCTCCTGTACTTCGATGTACTCTCATGTACTTCGATGTACTCTCCTGTACTTCAGTGTACTCTCCTGTACTTCGATGTACTCTCCTGTACTTCGATGTACTCTCATGTACTTCGATGTACTCTCCTGTACTTCGATGTTCTCTCCTGTACTTCGATGTACTCTCCTGTACTTCGATGTTCTCTCCTGTACTTCGATGTACTCTCCTGTACTTCGATGTACTCTCCTGTACTTCGATGTACTCTCCTGTACTTCGATGTTCTCTCCTGTACTTCGATGTACTCTCCTGTACTTCGATGTACTCTCCTGTACTTCGATGTTCTCTCCTGTACTTCGATGTACTCTCCTGTACTTCGATGTACTCTCCTGTACTTCAGTGTTCTCTCCTGTACTTCGATGTACTCTCCTGTACTTCGATGTTCTCTCCTGTACTTCGATGTACTCTCCTGTACTTCGATGTACTCTCCTGTACTTCAGTGTTCTCTCCTGTACTTCGATGTACTCTCCTGTACTTCGATGTTCTCTCCTGTACTTCGATGTACTCTCCTGTACTTCGATGTTCTCTCCTGTACTTCGATGTACTCTCCTGTACTTCGATGTTCTCTCCTGTACTTCGATGTACTCTCCTGTACTTCGATGTTCTCTCCTGTACTTCGATGTACTCTCCTGTACTTCAGTGTTCTCTCCTGTACTTCGATGTACTCTCCTGTACTTCGATGTTCTCTCCTGTACTTCGATGTACTCTCCTGTACTTCGATGTTCTCTCCTGTACTTCGATGTACTCTCCTGTACTTCAGTGTTCTCTCCTGTACTTCGATGTACTCTCCTGTACTTCAGTGTTCTCTCCTGTACTTCGATGTTCTCTCCTGTACTTCGATGTTCTCTCCTGTACTTCGATGTTCTCTCCTGTACTTCGATGTACTCTCCTGTACTTCAGTGTTCTCTCCTGTACTTCGATGTTCTCTCCTGTACTTCGATGTTCTCTCCTGTACTTCGATGTTCTCTCCTGTACTTCGATGTTCTCTCCTGTACTTCGATGTACTCTCCTGTACTTCAGTGTTCTCTTCTGTACTTCGATGTATACTTCTATGTACTTGAAGTTATTATTCCTCATGATTAACTTCGTTATCCATCATTGTAGTTATAACATTGCTCTCCTACATTATCCACCAATCATTGTAGTTATACCTCTGTTTTGGAAGTTACATTCACTTAATCTTAGGACTAATTACTAATATAAATTTTTTTCCGAGATGTTAAAAAAAATAATTTTGGAAGCTGTTACGCCCTTTGTCAGTATCTCAAAAAAATTAAAAATCTTTCAGAATTAATATTTCGGTCTGCATATGAAACCTCCCTCAGAGACGTGTTGACAAGAGGTAATATATATATATATATATATATATATATATATATATATATATATATATATATATATATATATATATTGCCTCCAGGTGACGACTGTACGGGGATGGTTGTGATGGGCGGCGTGGGTGGCGTGGGCGGCGTGGGCGTGTTCCTCATCACCACCCAGGACGTGAGTGTGGGTCAGGAGCTCATGTTCTGGGCCCATGACCCAACCCTCGCCTGGTCCAGGAAGAAGATGGAGAAGACCAGTAAGTGTTGATGTTATTGTTGATGTTATTGATGTTATTGTTGATGTTATTGTTGATATTTTTGATGTTATTGTTGATGTTATTGTGGTGATGTTATTGTTGATGTTATTGTTGATGTTATTGTGATGTTATTGTTGATGTTATTGTTAATGTTATTGTGATGTTATTGTTGATGTTATTGATGTTATTGCTGATGTTATTGTTGATGTTATTGTTGGTGATGTTATTATTGATGTTGATATTACTGTTGATGTTATTATTGATGTTATTGCTGATGTTATTGCTGATGTTATTGTTGAGGTTATTGTTGGTGATGCTATTGTTGATGTTATTATTGGTGATGTTATTGTTCATGATGTTATTGTTGATGTTAGTGTTGATGGTAATGTTTATGATGTTATTGTTATTGATGTTATTGTTGATGTTAGTACTGATGTTATTGTTGGCGATGTTGTTCTTGTTTTATTGATGTTATTGTTGGTGATGTTATTGTTGGTGTTGGTAATATTATTGTTGGCGTTGGTGATTTTAATGTTATTGTTGATGTTATTGTTGGCGTTGATATTGTTGGTGTTCATGTTATTGTTGGTGTTGATAATGTTATTGTTGGCGTTGATGTTATTGTTTTTGTTCATGTTATTGTTGGTGTTGATAATGTTATTGTTGGCGTTGGTGATGTTATTCTTGACGATATTGTTGGTAATATATATGTAATATTTGATATTAATATTAACGTTATTCTTATTACATTATTAGTGTCTGAGATGTTATTCATGTTATTTTCGGTGATTTTATTGTTGATTGTGATATTGTTCTTATTGTTAATGGTACTGTTGGTGATTTTTATGGAGGGAGACGAATGTTTATCGTGTATATTACGCAGACTTGTCATAAAATTGTGTTCTGACGTACCTTACTACACACTGTAGTCCAGGGTTCGATTCCCGGTACGGGTAGAAACATTAGAACGTGTTTCCTTAAGGCAACTCCTGTCCATATTCACCTAGCAGTAAAATAGGTACCTGGATGTTAGTCTGTTGGTGTGGGTCGCATCCTGGAGGACAAAATTGACCTAATTAGCCAGAAAAGCTGTTCGTATCGAGGGGTTTTCTGTGTAGTATGTCATTAATGTCAACTATGGTCTGTGTACCTTGTACATGTACTTGTAGAAATAAAGATTATTATTATTATTATTATTATTATTATTATTATTATTATTATTATTATTATATAGTGTAAGCGTCTCTCACAGCTGCATCATGTGATTGTATGATCATCTATTCAAAGTAATTTCTCCTTGATCCCTTTCTCCTACTCTTTTTTCAACACGTCTCTCTCTCTCTCTCTCTCTCTCTCTCTCTCTCTCTCTCTCTCTCTCTCTCTCTCTCTCTCTCTCTCTCTCTCTCTCTCTCTCTCTCTCTCTCTTTCTCTCTCTCTCTCGCTCTCTCTCGCTCTCTCTCGCTCTCTCTCTCTCTCTCTCTCCCTCTCTCTCCCTCTCTCCATATTACTCTCTCCCCATGTTTCTCCCAATTGAGTCTTGATGATGGTCTGGGATGTGGCCGAAACGTCGTCTGAGGTATATTCTGAACGTGGGGTTATTTGTAAATTGTCTTAGCGACGGTATTGTGTGTTTCAGCCAAGATAGTGTGCTTCACTCAAGATATTGTGTGTTTCAGCCAAGATATTGTGTGTTTCAGTCAATATATTGTGTGTTTCAGTCAAGATATTGTGTGTTTCAGTCAATATATTGTGTGTTTCAGTCAAGATATTGTGTGTTTCAGCCAAGATATTGTGTGTTTCACTCAAGATATTGTGTGTTTCAGTCAATATATTGTGTGTTTCAGCCAAGATATTGTGTGTTTCAGCCAAGATATTGTGTGTTTCAGTCAATTTATTGTGTTTAAGTCAGGAGCCTGGTTGATCAGGCTCTGATCCACCAGGAGGCCTGGTCACAGACCGGGCCGCGGGGGCGTTGACCCCCGGAACTCTCTCCAGGTAAACTCCAGGTATATTGTGTATAAATCACGGTATTGTGTAAATCACGGTATTGTGTGTTTCAATTACGGAATTGTGTTTAAAATGTCTCAATCCAATTTTGTATCTCAGTCACAATGTTGTCCAATCCCTTTTTGTGTCAGTCACAATTTGTGTCTAAATCTTTTTGTCTAAATCCAATTTTTTCCCCAACCCTGTTTTGGGGTCTCAGCCCACAATTTGTTATCTCAACCCTATTGTTGTCTCAGCCCTTGTGTGTATCTAAACCCTGTCTTTGTGTCCCCCAGTCACAATTTGTGTCTCAACCCCTTTGTGTCTGGGAAAATTTGTTAATCCTTTGTGTGTCCAGTCACAATATTGTGTGTCTCAACCCAAATATTGTGTGTTAACCCTGTGTGTTTTTCTAAACCCACAATATTGTGTGTCTCAGCCCTTTGTGTTTTTCAAACCCAAAATTTTGGGTTGTCTCAGTCCAATATTGTGTGTCTCAAACCCAAATTTGTGTGTCTCAGCCCTTTGTTGTGTGTCTCAACCCAAATTTGTGTATCTCTTTTAAAAATTTGTGTCTCAGCCCCTTGTGTGCCCTCAGTCACAATTTGTTTTCTCAATTTGTGTGTGCCCTCACCCAATATTGTGTTTTCTAAATACTTGTTTTGTGTCTCAGTCAGAATATTGTGTGTCTCAGCCCAAAATTTGTGTGCCCTCATTAACAATTTGTGTCCCCGTCCTTTGTGTAAAAAGTCAAATTTGTTTTCTAGCCCTTTTGTTCTAGTAGAATTTGGCTCCAGTCAGAATTTGTTTCTAATAAAATTTTGTTTTCCAAAGTAAATGTGTGTTCTACCCACAATTTTGGGGAAACCTAGTCAGAATATTGTGTTCTAGTAAAATTTTGTTTTTAAAATTCCCCAATTTGTGTGCTAAGTCACAATATTGTTTCAACCCTTTGTGTTCTTTTCACTATTGTGTTTCAGCCCTTTGTGTTAGTCCGTTTTGTATAAAAACCCTTTTGTGCCCTAATTAAAATGTTGTTCAAAAATCCTTTGTTGTGTTTTGCACAATTTGTGTTCAAATCAAAAATAAAAATTGTCTTTAAATTTGTGTTCTCAATCTGTGTGTGTGTTAGTAAAATTTTTGTGTCTAAATCCTGTTTTATTGTTGTTATCAGAATAATTTTGCTTAATAGAATATTTGTGTTTTTCAGCCCACCGGTATTTTGGTCTCAGTACTTTGTGTGTTCGTTCCTGAAATTGAAAAATTGTTAATAAATTTGTGTGTTTAAGCCCTGTGTGTGTTCAATAAAAAATTGTGTTTTCAAATTTTTAAAAATATTTGTGTGTTAAATCAAATTTGTGTTTAATCAAAATATTGTGGCTTAAATCCTTGTGTGTGTCTAAATCCAATGGGTTTTTAGTCCTTTGTGTCTAGTCACAATTTGTGTTCTAAAAATAAAAAAATTTGTGTGTTCGTCAAAAAATATTGTGTGCCCAAAACCCTGTTTGGTGTGCCAGTGCAATGTGTGTGTCTCCCCAAAATTTTTGTTCTGGTCAAAATTTTGTTTTCCCAATCACAATATTTTTGTGTTAAAAGTCACAATATTGGGTCTAAATAAAAAAATTTGTGGCTCGTCACTTTTGTGTGTTAATCAAAAATTTTGGCCCCCAGTCCAATATTGTTTCCAACCCTTTGTGTCCTAGTCCCCCTTTTGTTGCCTTAAGCCCTTGTTGTTTTCCAGTCACAAATTTTTGTGTCTCAATCAAAATTTTGTGTCTTTTAAATTTTGGTTTCTCAATCCTTGTGTGTCTCAGTCCAAAATATTTTGTTTTTAAAAAATTGTGTGTTAGTCCCCAAAATTTTATTCACTTTGCAGCCCATCCCCATAATGGCCCCATCCCTAAAATTCCCCCTAAAACCTCCCATTTCCTCCTTTTCCCCCTCACCCCACCCCATAAACCCATCATAAAACCCTTTCCCCCAGCCATCCCCCTAAAAAATTTGGTCCCCCTCCCCCCCATCCACCCCCCGGCCCCCCTCAACCACCCACCCCCCCTTTTTCCCCCACCCTACCTCCACAACCACCCACCTCCACAACCACCCACCTCACAACCATCCCCTCCCCCACCCACCCCCCCAAAACCACCCCACCCCCACACCCCTTCCACCCCCAAAACCACCCCACCCCCACATCCACCCACCCCCCCAAAACCACCCCACCTCCACAACCTTACCTCCCAACCTCCCCACAACCACCCACCTCCTGACCATCCACCCCCCAAACCTTTTCCCCCCCAAAACCACCCCACCCCCACAATACCCACCTCACCCATCCACCCCCAAAACCACCCACCCCCCGGGCCCCCCCTCCGCCATCCACCCCCACAACCACCCACCCCCCCAACCATCCACCTCAAAACCATCCCCCTCCCCCACCACCTCCTGTCCACCTCACAACCTTTCCACCTCACAATTAAACCCCACCCCCCGACCACCCACCTCCAAAACCCACCCCACCCCCCAACCATCCCATCACAACCATCCCCTCCACAACCATCCTCCCCCGCCATCCCCCCCCTGGCCACCACCCCCCAAACCATCCACCTCCAAAACCCCACCCACCCCCCACCCATCCACCCCCCACAACCATCCACCCCCAAAACCCATACCCCCCACAAACCCCCCTCCAAAACCCCATCCACCTCCACAACCACCCACCTCCTGCCACCCACCTCCGGGCCTCCCCCCAACCATCCCCCTCCAAAACCCCCTCCACCTCCACAACCTTCCACCCCCCTGACCTTACCCCCCAAACCCTTCACCTCCACCAACCACCCTCCAAAACCCACCCCACCCCCACACCCACCCCACCCCCTGACCACCCACCCCCACAACCATCCACCCCCCTGACCATCCACCTCCAAAACCATCCCCCCCAAAACCATCCCCCCCCAAACCATCCCCACCTCCCCAACCATCCCCTCCCCCCACCCACCCCCCACAACCACCCCACCTCCACAACCATCCACCTCCACAACCATCCACCTCCACAACCATCCACCTCCACAACCTTCCACCTCCCCAAACCCACCCCCACAACCATCCCCACCTCCCCACCCCACCCCCCAAACCATCCACCTCCACCCATCCCCCCCCAAAACCCCACCCACCCCCAAAACCATCCCTCCACACCCCACCCCCACAGCCACCCACCTCCCAACCATCCACCCCCTTTTAACCATCCCCCCAACCACCCACCTCTGATCATCCACCCCCACATCCCACCTCCACAACCACCCACCTCCAAAACCATCCAAAACCCCCCCCACAACCACCCACCCCCAAAAACCCCTCCACCCCCACAACCATCCCCTCCGGGCCTCCACCTCCACAACCATCCCCCCCTCCAATCACCCCACCTCCAATCCACCCCCCACAATCATTCCTCCCCCCACCCCATCCACCTCAAAACCCTTCAATACCTCCACAACCATCACCCCCACAACCACCCCACCTCCACAACCATCCCTCCACAGCCATCCACCTCCCCATCCACCTCCCCAGCCACCCCACCTCCCCCACCCACCTCCAACCATCCACCCCCACAACCACCCACCTCCACAACCACCCACCTCCCGCCATCCACCCCCCAAACCATCCCCCCACAACCATCCCCCCCACAGCCATCCCTCCCAAAACCATCCACCTCCCCCAAACCCTCCACCTCCCCCCACAACCACCCCACCTCCCATCACCCCCCAAAACCTCCCCCCAAACCACCCACCTCCGCCCATCCACCTCCCTATCCACCCCCCGCCACCCCACCCCCCACAACCATCCACCCCCACAACCATCCACCCCCACAACCATCCCACCTCAAAACCATCCACCCCCAAACCCATCCACCTCCAAAACCCATCCACCCCCAAAACCCCTTCCACCCCCAAAACCCCATCCACCTCCACCCCACAATCCACCCCCACAACCATCCCCCCACAACCATCCACCTCTGCCTTCCACCTCCACAACCCCACCTCAAAACCATCCACCCCCCACAGCCATCCACCCCCCAAAACCCAAACCCCCCACCTCCCCCAACCACCCCACCTCCCCCCAACCTTCCTCCCCCCTTTCCTGCCTTCAAACCATCACCTCCACAACCATCCACCTCCTGACCACCCACCTCCCCCAACCACCCACCTCCCCAAACCATCCACCCCCAAAACCATCCCCCCCCACAACCACCCACCCCCAAAACCCTTTCCCACCCCCAAAACCATCCACCTCCCCCATCCACCTCCCAACCCCCCACCCCCCACAGCCCCCACCCCCAAAAACCATCCCCCCCCCATCCCCCCTCCAAAACCACCCACCCCCACAACCCCCCACCTCCACAACCACCCCCCCACCTCCAAAACCCTTTCCCCACCCCCTGTTTTCACCTCCCCCTTCCACCCCCAAAACCACCCACCCCCTACCCCCACCTCCGAATCCACCCCCTGACCACCCACCTCCTGCCCTTTCCCACCCCAACCATCCACCTCCTGACCTTCCACCTCCAAAACCATCCACCTCCACCCCCTCCACCTCCCTACCCACCCCACCTCCAAAACCTTCCACCCCCCAAACCATCCCCCCTCCACAGCCTTCCACCCCCCCAAACCATCCCCTCCACAACCCCCCACCTCCACAACCATCCACCTCCACAACCCCCACCTCACAAAAACCACCCTTTCCACAACCTTCCACCCCCACAACCTCTCCCCCTTTCCACCCACCACCTCCCTGAAAACCCACCTCACAACCACCCACCTCCACAACCCCCACCCCCCACAACCATCCACCCCCACAACCATCCACCCCCACAACCTTCCCCCAACCCCTCCACAACCCCCCACCTCCCCAACCACCCCACCCCCCCCAACCATCACCTCCAAAACCCCCCACCCCCCACAACCATCCCCCCCCCACCATCCACCTCCAAAACCACCCACCCCCAGTTTTTACCTCCCCGCCTTCCACCCCCCCTTACACCCCCAAAAACCCCTACCTTCCCACCTCCGGGCCACCCACCCCCACAACCATCCACCTCCCGCCTTCACCCCCAAAACCATCCACCTCCACAACCTTCCACCTCCACAACCATCCACCTCCACAACCATCCACCCCCCTAATTCCACCTCAAAACCACCCCACCTCCAAAACCACCCCACCCCCAAAACCATCCACCCCCCAAACCACCCCACCCCCCACAACCATCCACCTCCGGGCCACCCACCCCCAAACCACCCCACCTCACAACCATCCACCCCCCAAACCCCCCCACCTCCACAACCATCCCCCCCAGCCACCCCACCTCCACCCCCCACCCCCACAACCATCCCCTCCCCCATCACCTCCAAAACCCCCACCTCCACAACCCCCACCCCCCAACCATCCACCTCCCCCCACCCACCTCAAAACCCCCCTTCCACCCTCCACAACCATCCTTTCCACAACCTTCCACCTCCACAACCTTCCACCTCCAACATCATTCCCCCTTTCCCAAAACCTCCACCCTCCCAACCTTCCACCTCCACAAACCCCCCACCTCCGCCACCCACCTCCACAACCATCCACCCCCAACCACCCACCCCCACAGCCATCCCCTCCAACCATCCACCCCCTGCCCATCCACCTCCACAACCATCCACCTCCACAACCATCCACCTCCACAACCTTCCACCTCCACAACCCCCACCCCCACAACCCCTAAACCTCCACAATTCCACCCCCCGGGTTTCCCCCCCTAAAACCCCCCCCCTCCAAAACCCTTTCCCCACCTCCAAAACCCATCACCTCCCCATCCACCCCCCCAAAACCCACCCCACCCCCCAAACCACCCACCCCCACAACCCCACCTCCAAAACCCCACCTCCCAACCATCCACCTCCCCCATCCACCTCCACAACCATCCCCTCCCCACCCACCTCCCCCACCCACCTCCCACAACCATCCCCCCCACAACCTTCCCCCCCCCAAACCATCCCCTCCAAAACCACCCCACCCCCCAAAACCCTTTCCCACCTCCACAAACCCACCTCCAAAACCCATCCCTCCACAACCCCCCCCTCCACAACCTCCACCTCCCAACCACCCACCTCCAACCCATCCACCTAAAATTCCACCCCCCAAAACCTTCCACCTCCCCCCATCCACCTCCAAAACCACCCACCCCCCAAACCATCCACCTCCACAACCACCCCACCCCCACAACCACCCACCCCCCACAACCATCCACCCCCCACAACCACCCCCTCCCAACCTTCCCACCCCCCGGCCACCCCACCCCCCACAACCACCCCCTCCACAACCATCCCACCCCCCACAACCATCCCCCCTCCAAAACCTTTCCCCTCCCACACCTTTCCCCTTCCATCCACCTCCAAAACCATCCCCCTTTTTTTGCATCCCCTCCAACCATCCACCTCCAAAACCCTTTCCCCCTCCAACCATCCCCCCCCAAACCATCCACCTCCAACCATCCACCCCCCCAAAACCATCCACCCCCCAAACCACCCACCTCTGTTCCTCCACAACCACCCCACCCCCCACAACCTCCACCCCCACCCCAATCCACCTCCCCCCCACCCACCCCCAAACCTTCCCCCTCACAACCATCCACCCCCACAACCACCCACCCCCAAAACCATCACCTCCCCACCCACCCCCCAAAACCCTTTTCCCCCCACAACCTTCCCCCCGCCATCCACCTCCACAACCATCCACCTCCACAACCATCCACCTCCACAACCATCCACCTCCACAACCTTCCACCTCCACAACCATCCACCTCCACAACCATCCACCTCCACAACCATCCACCTCCACAACCATCCACCTCCACAACCATCCACCTCAAAACCACCCCCCCACAACCCCCACCCCCCAAAACCATCCCCCAACCACCCACCTCCAACCACCCACCTCCCCATCCACCCCCAAAATTACCCCCCAAACCTTCCACCTCCAACCACCCCACCCCCTAAAACCTCCCACCCCCCAAACCTTTCCCCCCACAACCATCCACCTCCACAAACCACCCCACCTCCACAACCATCCCCCCACCTCCCCCCCAACCATCACCTCAAAACCACCCACCTCCAACCTCCACCCCCCACAACCATCCACCCCCCACCCATCCACCTCCACAACCATCCCCCCTGGCCATCACCCCCCACAACCTTCCACCCCCAAAACCTTTCCCCCTCACCCACCCCACCCCCACAACCACCCACCTCCAAAACCATCCCCCCCCAAAACCACCACCCCCCACAACCTTCCACCCCCCACAACCACCCCCCCTCACAACCACCCCACCCCCAAAACCATCCACCCCCCCCAACCACCCACCTCACAACCTTCCCCCCTTTCCCCAACCTTCCCCCTCCAAAACCATCCCCCTCCCCATCCACCTCAAACCACCCCACCCCCAAAACCATCCACCCCCCAAACCTTCCACCTCCACAACCTTCCACCCCCCAAACCATCCCACCTCCACAACCACCCCCTCCTGACCCCCCACCTCCGCCACCCACCTCCAAAACCACCCACCTCCTGACCATCCCCTCCCAGCCATCCCCCCTCCGGGTTTTTACCCCCACAACCTTCCACCTCCACAACCATCCACCTCCACAACCACCCCACCTCAAAACCTTCCCCTTCCCCCCAACCATCCACCCTCCAAAACCTTCCACCTCCCCCCAACCATCCACCTCCACAACCTTCCCCTCCAAAACCTTCCACCCCCTGCCATCCACCTCCAAAACCCCATCCCCCCCACAACCACCCACCTCCAAAACCATCCCCCCCAAACCTTCCACCTCCCGCCACCCCACCTCCCCAAACCCCCCCACCCCCACAACCACCCCACCTCCCCCATCCACCCCCTGACCCAATTCACAGCCCCCCACCCCCAAAACCCATCCACCCCCACAACCACCCACCCCCACAACCATCCACCTCCCACCAACCTCCAACCTCCCTACCCATCCACCCCCACAACCATCCCCCTACCCATCCACCTCCAACCTTCCACCTCCGCCATCCACCCCCACAACCATCCACCCCCAAAACCCCACCCACCTCCACAACCTTCCCCCACAACCATCCACCCCCGCCTTCCACCCCCCAAACCACCCCACCTCACAACCATCCACCCCCCAAACCACCCACCTCCACAGCCACCCACCTCACAACCATCCACCCCCACAACCATCCACCCCCAAAACCCACCCACCTCCACAACCATCCACCCCCCAAAACCATCCACCTCCAAAACCATCCACCTCCTGAAACCCCCCACCCCCCCAACCTTTCCACCTCCCCCAATCCCCCTCACAACCATCCACCCCCCCCAATCATCCACCCCCCATCATCCACCTCCAATCATCCACCTCCAAAACCCCATCCACCCCCCAAAACCACCCACCTCCACAACCATCCACCTCCAAACCACCCACCTCCCAACCATCACCCCCAAAACCCACCCCACCTCCAAAATTTCCCCACCCCCAAAACCATCCCCCCCTGACCATCCCCTCCAACCACCCCCCTCCAAAACCATCCCCCCCGAACCACCCCCCACCCTTCCCCCCTTTCCCAAAACCTTCCCACCCCCACAACCCTCCACCCCCAAAACCACCCACCTCCAAAACCACCCACCCCCCAAACCTTCCCCCCCCAACCTTCCACCTCCACAACCACCCCACCCCCCAACCACCCCCCTCCACAGCCACCCCACCTCCACAACCACCCACCCCCCAAACCATCCACCTCCCCCCCATCCACCCCCACAACCACCCACCTCAAAACCTTTCCCCCTCCAAAACCATCCCCCCCCCAACCCAAACCCCACCTCACAACCATCCCCCCCTCCACAACCATCCCCCCCCAAAACCCCACCCCACCCCCAAACCATCCACCCCCACAACCATCCTCCCCCCCAACCATCCCACCCCCCAAACCTTCCACCTCCCCCACCCACCTCCACCCATCCACCTCCACAGTTCCCCCCTTTCCACAATTCCCCACCCCCCAAACCACCCCACCCCCAAAACCCACCCACCCCCCCCAACCACCCCACCTCCCCCAACCATCCACCTCACAACCTCACCCCCCACAACCTTCCACCCCCCAAACCACCCCACCTCCAAAACCTTACCTCCAAAACCATCACCTCCACAACCTTCCACCTCCCCATCCCCCTTGCCATACCTCACCCTTTCCCCCACCCCCCACCCCACCCCACCCCCAAAACCCCCCCACCCCCAAAACCATCCCCCCCCAAACCATCCCCCAAAACCATCCCCCCTGCCTTTCCCCCCAGCCACCCACCTCCCAACCTTCCACCCCCCACAACCACCCACCCCCACAACCTTCCCCCACCCCCCATCCCCTCTCAACCACCCCACCTCCACAAACCATCACCCCCCAACCATCCCCCTCCCCCCCCCACCCCCCCTGCCATCCACCTCCACACCATCCACCCCCCAAACCACCCACCCCCAAAACCACCCCACCTCCCAACCTTCCACCTCC
Source organism: Cherax quadricarinatus (assembly GCF_038502225.1). Lineage (NCBI taxonomy): Eukaryota > Metazoa > Arthropoda > Malacostraca > Decapoda > Parastacidae > Cherax > Cherax quadricarinatus. The sequence goes on along the minus strand of NC_091332.1, from coordinate 6,988,644 downwards.
ACAACCTTTCCCACCTCCTGACCATCACCTCCCCCAAACCCATTCCCAAAAACCCCCACCCCCAAACCATCCACCCCCAAAACCCCACCTCCACAACCACCCCACCTCCAAAACCCTTTCCCACCCCCCAAACCTTTCCCACCCCCACAACCATCCCCCCCACAACCATCCCTTCCCTAACCATCCACCTCCAACCATCCATTTCCCCAAACCCACCCACCCCCTGCCCTTCCCACCCCCCACAACCATCCACCTCCGCCATCCCTCCCGGCCATCCACCCCCCAAACCACCCACCCCCACAAACCCACCCCCCAACCTTCCCCCCTCCACAACCACCCCCTCCGCCACCCACCCCCACAACCACCCCACCCCCACAACCACCCACCTCCCCACCCCACCTCCAAAAATTACCCCCTTGGCCATCCACCTCCACAACCATCCACCTCCACAACCTTCCACCTCCACAACCATCCACCTCCACAACCATCCACCTCCACAACCATCCACCTCCACAACCTTCCACCTCCACAACCATCCACCTCCCCTACCCTTCCACCCCCTGCCATCCACCTCCCCCAACCCACCCCCCTGCCATCCACCCCCCACAACCACCCACCTCCACAACCATCCACCTCCCCCCCAACCATCCACCTCCCCCCACCCACCTCCAAAACCAAACCCCCACCCCCAAAGCCATCCCTCCAAAACCCTCCCCTCAAACCATCCACCTCCAAACCCCCCACCCCCCCAACCATCCACCTCCCCCAACCATCCCCCCACAACCATCCACCTCCAAAACCACCCACCCCCTAACCACCCACCTCCACAACCACCCCACCTCCCAACCATCCCCCCCACAACCACCCACCCCCACAACCACCCACCCCCAAAAAAACCCACCCCACCCCCAAGCCATCCACCTCCAAAACCATCACCTCCGGGGCCATCCCCCCTCCACCAACCCCCTTTCCCCCCACCTCCCCCATCCACCCCCAAAACCATCCACCCCCCACAACCATCCACCCCCCAAAACCCTCCCCTCCCGCCACCCCACCCCCACAACCACCCCACCTCCCAACCACCCACCCCCACAACCACCCCACCCCCCAACCATCACCTCACAACCACCCCACCTCCACAAACCACCCCACCCCCCACAACCCCACCCCCGCCACCCACCTCCAAAACCATCCCCTCCCAACCACCCCACCTCCCAACCACCCCACCTCCAACCATCCACCCCCCAAACCACCCACCCCCCCAACAACCCCACCTCCAAAACCATCCACCTCCAAAACCACCCACCCCCCAAACCACCCACCTCCAACCACCCACCTCCCCAACCATCCACCTCCCCCAACCAAACCCCCCCAAACCTTTCCCCACCCCCCAACCACCCCCACCCCCCAAACCACCCCACCTCCAACCATCCACCCCCCCAACCATCCCTCCAACCATCCACCTAAAACCCACCCCACCTCCACCCCACCTCCACAAACCATCCACCCCCTGCCATCCACCTCCAAAACCACCCCACCCCCAAATCCACCCCAAAACCTTTTCCACCCCCACAACCACCCCACCCCCACAACCATCCACCTCCCCCTTTCCACCTCCAAAACCCACCCCCACCTCCACAACCATCCACCTCCACAACCATCCACCTCCACAACCATGGATTTAAAGCAATTTATATTTTTCTCTTTTGTTTCAGTTAGTTCATCATATATTTATTTTTTTCCTTCAGACAAAATCATGTAATTTAAAATTAAATTATCGTTTTCCTCTTTTTTTTTATTTTTTATTAAAAGGGTCTTTTATTCCCGTTTTATTAAAATGATCTTTTTTCCCCTTTTTTAATTAAAATGTCGTTTATTCCCTTTTTTATTAAAATGATCTTTATTCCTTTTTTTATTAAAATGATCTTTATTCCCTTTTTTATTAAATGATCGTTTATTCCGTTTTTTTTAAAATGATCGTTTTTTTCCTTTTTATTAAAATAATCTTTTTTTCCCCATTTTATTAAATGATCTTTTTTTCCCCCTTTTTAAAATGATCTTTTTTCCCCTTTTATTAAAATGATCTTTATTCCCTTTTTTAAAAATCGTTTATTCCCTTTTTTATTAAAATGATCTTTATTCCCTTTTATTGAAATGATCGTTTTTTTCCCCTTTTATTAAAATGATCTTTTTTCCCTTTTTTATTAAAATGATCTTTTTTCCCTTTTATTAAAATGATCGTTTTTTTTATTTTTTTTAAAAATGATCGTTTTATTCCATTTTTTTTAAAAATGATCTTTTTTTCCCGTTTATTAAAATGATCTTTATTCCCTTTTTTTAAAAATGATCTTTATTCCCTTTTTTTTAAAAATGATCATTTTTTCCCCCTTTTTTTTAAAAATGATCGTTTTTTCCCCTTTTATTAAAATGTCTTTATTCCCATTTTTTTTAAAAATGATCTTTATTCCCTTTTTATTAAAATGATCCTTTTTCCCCAGTTTTTTTTAAAATCATCGTTTTTTCCCGTTTTTAAATTAAAATCGTTTACCCCCTTTTTTATTAAAATGATCGTTTTTCCTTTTTATTAAAATGATCGTTTATTCCCGTTTTATTAAAATGATCGTTTATTCCCTTTTTTATTAAAATGATCGTTTATTCCCGTTTTATTAAAATGATCGTTTATTCCCGTTTTTTTTGATCTTTTTTCCCGTTTTTTTAAAATGATCTTTTTATTCCCGTTTTTTTAAAAATGATCGTTTTTTTCCCCGTTTTTTTTAAAAATGATCGTTTTTCCCCGTTTTTAAATTAAAATAAACGTTTATTCCCGTTTTTTTTAAAAATGATCTTTTTATTCCCTTTTTTTAATTAAAATAATCGTTTTTTTCCCCTTTTTTATTAAAATAATCGTTTATTCCCGTTTTTTTTAAAAAATGATCTTTTTATTCCCGTTTTATAAAAAAATAATCTTTATTCCTTTTTTATTAAAATGATCGTTTATTCCCGTTTTTTTTAAAAATGATCGTTTTTTCCCCGTTTTTTTTAAAATGATCGTTTTTTTTGTTTTTTTTAAAAATGATCGTTTTTTCCCCGTTTTTATTAAAATGATCGTTTATTCCCGTTTTTTTTAAAATGATCTTTTATTCCATTTTTTTTAAAAATGATCGTTTATTCCCTTTTTTATTAAAATGATCGTTTATTCCCGTTTTATTAAAATGATCGTTTTTTCCCCGTTTTATTAAAATGATCGTTTATTCCCGTTTTATTAAAAGATCGTTTTTTCCCCGTTTTATTAAAATGATCTTTTTATTCCCGTTTTATTAAAATGATCGTTTTTTCCCCGTTTTTTTTAAAAATGATCTTTTATTCCATTTTTTTAAAAAAATGATCGCTTTTTTCCGGTTTTTTTAAAATGATCGTTTTTTCCCCTTTTTATTAAAATCTTTTTCCCGTTTTTTTAAAAATGATCGTTTTTTCCCCTTTTTTTTAAAAATGATCTTTTATTCCGTTTTTATTAAAATGATCGTTTATTCCCTTTTTTATTAAAATGATCGTTTATTCCCGTTTTTATTAAAATGATCGTTTATTCCCGTTTTTATTAAAATGATCTTTTTTCCCCCTTTTTTATTAAAATGATCGTTTATTCCCTTTTTTAAATTAAAATGATCGTTTTTTCCCCTTTTTTAAAAAAATGATTTTATTCCCGTTTTATTAAAATGATCTTTTTCCCGTTTTATTAAAATGATCTTTATTCCCTTTTTATTAAAATATCGCTTATTCAGTTTTTTTTAAAAATGATCATTTATTCCTTTTTATTAAAATGATCTTTTTATTCCCTTTTTTATTAAATGATCGTTTTTCCTTTTTTATTAAAATGATGTTTTTTTCCCGGTTATTATTAAAATGATCTTTTTTCCCCTTTTTATTAAAATGATCTTTTATTCCTTTTTTTTAAAAATGATCGTTTTTTCCCCTTTTTAATTAAAATGATCGTTTTTTTCCCCTTTTTATTAAAATGATCGTTTTTTCCCCTTTTTTATTAAAATATCTTTTTTCCCCTTTTTTATTAAAATGATCGTTTTTTCCCCTTTTTTAAATTAAAAATGATCGTTTTTTTTTTAAATTAAAATGATCGTTTTTTTCCTTTTTATTAAAATGATCGTTTTTTCCCTTTTATTAAAATGATCTTTTTATTCCCGTTTTTATTAAAATGTTTCGTTTTTTCCCTTTTTTTTAAAATGATCGTTTTTTCCCCTTTTTATTAAAATGATCGTTTTTTCCCCCTTTTTAATAAAAAAAAACGTTTTTTCCCCGTTTTTTTTAAAAATGATCGTTTTTTCCCCGTTTTTTTAAAATAATCTTTATTCCCGTTTTTATTAAAATAATCTTTTTCCCCGTTTTTAAAAAAAAGGATCTTTTACCCCCTTTTTTTATTTTAAAAAATAATCGTTTTTTCCCCGTTTTTTTAAAAATGATCGTATATTCCCTTTTTTATTAAAAGTCTTTTTTTCCCCTTTTATTAAAATGATCTTTTTTCCCCTTTTTTAATAAAATGATCTTTTTTCCGTTTTATTAAAATGATCTTTATTCCCGTTTTATTAAAAAATGATTTTTTTCCCCGTTTTATTAAAATGATCGTTTTTTCCCGTTTTTATTAAAATGATCTTTTTTCCCAGTTTTTATTAAAATGATCATTTATTCCCTTTTTATTAAAAATGTTTTTCCAAATTTTTATTCCCTTTTTTATTAAAATGATCTTTATTCCCGTTTTATTAAAATGATCTTTTATTCCCAAAATTTTTTTTCCCCAAAAATGATTTTTCCCATTTTTAAAAAAATTTTTTGTTTTTTTCGTTTATTCCCGTTTTTATTAAAATGATCGTTTTTTCCCAAATTTTTATTAAAATATCGTTTTTCCGTTTTAAAAAAATTTCGTTTTTTCCCCTTTTTATTAAAATGATCGTTTATTCCCTTTTTTATTAAAATGATCTTTTTATTCCCTTTTTTAATTAAAATGATCGTTTTTTCCCCGTTTTTTTTAAAAATGATCTTTATTCCCGTTTTTTTTAAAAATGATCTTTTATTCCCTTTTTTATTAAAATGATCGTTTTTTCCCTTTTTTATTAAAATGATCGTTTATTCCGTTTTTTTTAAAAAAAAAAATTTTTATTCCCGTTTTATTAAAATGATCGTTTATTCCGTTTTTTTAAAAAATAATCGTTTTTTTCCCGTTTTATTAAAATAATTTTTATTCCTTTTATTAAAATGATCGTTTTTTTTTATTAAAAATAATCATTCCCGTTTTTATTAAAATAATCGTTTTTTCCCCGTTTTTATTAAAATGATCTTTTTTTCCCCGTTTTATTAAAATAATCGTTTATTCCCTTTTTTATTAAAATGATCTTTTATTGTTTTTAAAAAAATGATCTTTTTTCCCCTTTTATTAAAATGATCTTTTTTCCCCGTTTTTATTAAAATGATCGTTTTTTCCCCCGTTTTTATTAAAATGATCTTTATTCCTTTTTATTAAAATGATGTTTTTATTCCCGTTTTTTTTAAAAATGATCGTTTATTCCCTTTTTTATTAAAATGATCTTTTTTCCCCTTTTTTATTAAAATGATCGTTTTTTCCCCGTTTTATTAAAATGATCTTTTATTCCCTTTTTTATTAAAATGATCGTTTATTCCCGTTTTTTAAAAATGATCGTTTATTCCGTTTTATTAAAATGATCGTTTACCCTTTTTTTCTTTTTTTTTATTAAAATGATCGTTATTCCCGTTTTTATTAAAATGATCGTTTTTTTCCCCGTTTTTATTAAAATGACCCGTTTATTCCGTTTTTTTAAAAATTTCGTTTTTCCCCTTTTTTTTATTAAAATGATCGTTTATTCCCTTTTTTATTAAAATGATCGTTTTTTCCCCGTTTTTATTAAAATGATCTTTTTTTTAATTTCCCGTTTTATTAAAATGATCTTTTATTCCCGTTTTTTTTAAAAATGATCGTTTATTCCCGTTTTTATTAAAATGTTTATTCTTTTTTATTAAAATGATCTTTTATTCCCTTTTTTATTAAAATGATCGTTTTTTTTTTTTCCCCGTTTTTATTAAAATGATCGTTTTTTCCCCGTTTTTTTTAAAAATGATCGTTTTTTTTTTTCGGTTTTATTAAAATGATCGTTTATTCCCTTTTTTATTAAAATGATCGTTTTTTCCCCAAAAGTTTTTTTTATTAAAATGATCGTTTTTTCCCCGTTTTTTAAAATTGGAAAAATGATCGTTTATTCCCTTTTTTAAATTAAATTTTTTTGTTTCTTTTATTCCCGTTTTATTAAAAATGATCGTTTTTTTCCCCGTTTTTATTAAAATGATCGTTTTTTCCCCGTTTTATTAAAATGATCTTTTTTCCCCTTTTTTTAAAAATGATCGTTTATTCCCGTTTTTATTAAAATGATCGTTTATTCCCTTTTTAAGCAATTTTTTTAAAAATGATCGTTTTTTCCCCGTTTTTTTAAAAATAATCGTTTTTTTCCCCGTTTTATTAAAATAATCTTTTTATTCCGTTTTTTTAAAAAATGATCTTTTTATTCCCGTTTTTTTAAAAAAAATAATCGTTTTTTTCCCCGTTTTATTAAAATGATTTATTCCCGTTTTTTTTAAAAATGATCTTTTATTCCCGTTTTTTTAAAAATGATCTTTATTAATTTTTTTTAAAAATGATCTTTTTTTTCCCGTTTTTTTAAAAATATTTTTTCCCTTTTTTAAATTAAAATGATCTTTTTTTTTTATTTTTTTTTTTTTAAAAATAAACCTTTTATTTTTTTTTCCCTTTTTTTTAAAAAATCGTTTATTGTTTTTTTTAAAAAGCTTTTTCCATTTATTTTTTTGTTTTTTTTAAAAATAATTTTTTCCAATTTTTATTAAAATTTTTTTTTTAAAAATGATTTTTTCCCCAATTTTATTTTTTTTTAAAAATAATCATTTTTTTTAAAAATTTTTTTTTTTTAAAAATGATCTTTTTATTCCTTTTTTTTAAAATAATCGTTTTTCCCGTTTTTATTAAAATGATCGTTTTTCCCTTTTATTAAAATAATCGTTTTTTCCCCGTTTTTTTTAAAAATGATCGTTTATTCCTTTTTTTTTTTTTATTAAAATGATCGTTTATTCCGTTTTTTTTAAAAAATAATCGTTTATTCCCGTTTTATTAAAATAATCTTTATTCCCTTTTTTTAAAAAAATGATCTTTTTATTTTTTTAAATTTAAAAAAATTTTTTGTTTTTTAAAATTTTTTTTCCCCTTTTTTAATTAAAATGATCGTTTATTCCCGGTTTTATTAAAATGATCTTTTTTTCCCCTTTTTAAAAATTTTTTAAAAAATGATCGTTTATTCCCTTTTTTATTAAAAGTCGTTTATTCCCGTTTTTTTTAAAATGATCGTTTTTTCCCCTTTTTTATTAAAATATTTTTTCGTTTTATTTTCATTTTTTATTAAAATGATCGTTTACCCCCTTTTTTATTAAAAGGGTCATTTTTTCCCCTTTTTATTAAAATGATCGTTTATTCCCCCGTTTTTTTTAAAATTTTTTTTAGTCGTTTAAATTTCCTTTTCCCAAAAAGGGGAAATTTTTAAATTGGTTTTTTAAAAGGGAACATTTGGGGCTTTTTTTTTAAAATGATGTTTTTTCCCGTTTTTTTGGTAAAATAAGGAATTGGGGTTTTTTAAAAGGGGAATTTTTAAATTGGTTTTTAAAATTAAAATTTAATTTGGGTTTTTTCCCGTTTTTTTAAAATAAATTTTTAAAATTGGTTTTTTAAAAGGGGAACGTTTATTTTCCATTTATTTTTTAAAATAAAATGTTTTTTTTTCCAAAATTTTTTTTTAAAAATAAAAACTTTTAAATTTCCCGGGGGGTTTTGGGGTTTTTAAAAAGGGAAGGTTAAATTGGTTTTTTAAATTTAAAATGATTGGGTTTTTCCCGTTTTTTTTAAAAGGGGAGGTTTTTCCCGTTTTTTAAAAGGGGACCATTTATTAATTTTTCGGATAAATTGTTTTTTTCCCGTTTTTTGGAAGGGGGAACGATTTTATTCCCGTTTTTTTTAAAAGGGGTGGTTTATTGGTTTTTTAAAAGGGAACATTTATTTCCCGTTTTAAAAAAATGAACGTTTTTAAATTCCCCATTTTTTTTTAAAAAAATTAATTTTTTCCCGGTTTTTTTTAAAAGGGGAGGGAATTCCCGTTTTTTTAAAATTAAAGTTTTTTTTAAAACATTTGATGGGCCAAGAAAAAATTTTTTTAAAATGGGGGAAATTTGCTTCCGTTGTGGGGGGAATTTTTTTGTGAAACTGTAGGGAGGACATGGGGGTTTTTTAAATAAATGTAGTTTGGCATGTCAAGACAGGGGAAGGGGGACATGTAAAAGGGGGGTCTTTTTTTCAAGACATGGGAGGAATTAAGGTGGTCTTTGCCCAAGACATGGGGGACATGTAGTGTGGTCTTGTGTCAAGGGGGGTTGGTGGGGGAAAACAGGGGTAATTTTTGGTCTTGTGTCAAGACATGGGGGGAAATTTAATACTGGTCTTTTGCCCAAGACATGGGGGACGTTTTTTTAAAAAATGTAGTGTTTTGTGTCAAGACAGGGGAAAGGACATGAAATGTGGTCTTTTTCCAAGACATGGGAGGAAAAATGTGGTTTTTTAAAGACATGGGGGGGCCCTTTAAAATGTGGTCTTTTGTAAGGATGGGAGGACATGAAATGTGGTCTTGTGTCAAGACATGGGGGGGCATGTGAGTGTGGTCTTGTGTTCAGGGCCAAGCAGGGGGGACATGAAATGTGGTCTTTTGCCCAAACAGGGGAGGAATATAAGGGGGGGCGGGTTTTTCTTGTGTCAGACAGGGGAAGGACATGAAATGGGGTTTGTGTCAAGACATTGGGAGGACATGGTGTGGTCTTGTGTCAAGACATGGAAAGGGAATAAAGGTGGTCTTGTGTCAAGGGGGACATGGGGGACATGTGGGGGGTGTGGCCCCTTGTGTAAAGACATGGGGGGGAATATAAATGGTCTTTTAAAAGCTTTTGGGGGGGGGACTGTAGGTGGTCTTTTTCAAGACATGGGAGGACATGTATTTGGTTTTTCAAGGCTGGGGGAATGAAAGTTGGTTTTTGTGTCAAGACATGGGGACATGTGGGTGTAGTCTTGTGTCAAGACATGGGAGGACATGTAGTGTGGTCTTGTGTCCAGACTGGGAGGACATGTAAGTAGGTCAATGTCCAAGACATGGAGATATAGTATGGTCTTGTGTCAAGACATGGGAGATGTGTCAAATGGTCTTGTGTCACAGGAACATGGAGGACATAGTGTCTCGCCTTGTGTCCATGGGAGAATGCGTGGTCTTGTGTCAAGACATGGGTGGTTTATGTAGTGTGCTCTTTGTGTTAATGGGAGGACATGTGAGTGTGGTCTTGTGTCAAGACTTGTGGGAGACATGTAGTGTGGTCTTGTCTGTCAAGGTATGGGAGGACATGTAAGTGGTCTTGTGTCAAGACATGGGGACATAGTGTGGTCTTGGCATGGCAATACATGGGGTGGACATGTGGTGTGGTCTTGTGTCCAAGACATGGGAGGACCTGTAGTATGGTCTATAACCAATCGAACTGGGAGGACATGCTAGTGTGATCCAATGTGTCAGACATGGGAGAGATATAGCGTGGTCTTGTGTCCAGACATGGGAGGACATATGGTTGGTCTTGTGTCAAGACATGGAGAGATATAGCGTGGTCTTGTGTCATCCAGGGCTGTAGGAGGACATGTAGTATGGTCTTGTGTCAAGACATGGGAGGAGAATGGCGTGGTCTTGTGTCAAGACATGGGAGGACATAGTGTGTGGTCTTGTGTGTGGAACATGGGAGGACATATAGTGGGTCTTGTGTCCAGAACATGGGTGGACCTGATGTGATCTTGTGTCAAGACATGGGAGGAGATACTAGCGTGGTCTTGTGTCAAGACGCCAGGAGGGGACATGGTGTGGTCTTGTGTGTCAAGACATGCGTTGGACATGTGTTGTGGTCTTGTGTCAGACATGGGAGGACATGGTGGTCTTGTGTCAGGGCCATGGGAGGATAGTGTGGTCTTGTGTCAGAACATGGGAGAGAATATAGCGTGGTCTGTGTCAGACATGGGTGGACATATCAGTGTGGTCTTGTGTCAAGACATGGGTGGACAGCAGTGTGGTCTTATTATCCCAGAGACATGGGAGGACATGTAGTGTGGTGTTGTGTCCAAGACATGAAGGAGGATATGTAGCGTGGTCTTGTGTCAGACAGCCTGGGAGGACATATGGTGTGGTCTTGTGTCAAGGCATGGGAGGACATGTAGTGTGGTCTTGTGTCCAGGGACCTGTGGGGAGGACAATATGTGAGTGTGGTCTTGTGTCAAGACATGGGGCATGTGGTGGTGCCTTCCTCAAGACATGGGAGGAGATATAGCGTGGTCTTTGCCATTCAGACATGGGAGACATAGGTGGCGTGGCATGACTCTCAGGGCATGAGACTGTGACATGTCTTGTGTCCAAGCATGGGAGGAACATGAGTGTGGTCTTGTGTGTCAAGGTTGTGGAGGACATGTAGTGTGGTCTTGGCCTCTGGACATGGGAGGACATGTAGTGTGGTGCTTGTGTCAAGACATAGGAGGGCTCAAGCGTGATGTTGTGTCCAAGACATGGGAGGACCATGTAGTGTGGATCTTGTGTCAGGCATGCAGGACATGTAGTGTGGTCGTGTGTCAAGACATGGAGGGTTATGTAGTGGTCTTGTGTCAGAGACATGGGAGGAGATATAGCGTGGTCTTGTGTCCAGAGACATGGAGGACATGTAGTGTCGCCTTGTCAAGACATGGGAGAATCTCAGCGTGTGGCAATGTCAAGACATAGGAGGCCATGTAGTATGAGGTCTTGTGTCCAGACACTTGGGAGGGGACATGAAGTATGGTCTTGTCCAAGGCAGCAGGAGGATATGTAGTATGGTCTTGTCAAGACCTTGTTGGACATGTACAGTGTTGTGCCAAGACATGGGAGGACATGTAATAGTCTGTGTCCAAGACATGGGAGGACATGCATTGCCTTGTGTCAGAACATGAGACTTATCAGTGTGGTCTTGTGTAGTTCATGGGAGGACATATAGTATGGTCTTATGTCACGGCAGGTATGTGAGTGTGTGGTCTGTGTCAGACACCGGGCATGTAGTGTGGTCTTGTGTGTCCAAGACCACTGAGGAGGCCATGCAATGTCTCATTCTTGTGTCCAAGACATGGGGAGGACATGTAAGTATAGTCTTGTCTGTCAGGCACTTCAGGAGGACATGTGAGTGTCGCCTTGTGTCCAGACAGGAGAATATAGCGTGGTCTTGTGTCCAAAGACATGAACTGGACATGTGAGTGTGCTCTTGTGTCAAGACATGGGAGAGTTGTGTCGTGTGAGTTAATGTTGAACATGGGAGGACATGTAGAGTGTGGTCTTATGTCAAGACATGGGAGGACATGTTGGCAGTGCTTGTGTCAAGACATGCAGAGGACATGTAGTGTGGTCTTGTGTCAAATTATGGTGGACATCTAGTGTGATCTTGTGTAGAACACTTGGGAGGACATAGTATGGTCTTGTGTCAAGACATGGAGACTTGCTCAGTGTAGTCTTGTGTCAGAACATGGGAGGAATATAAGCGTGGTCTTGTGTCAGACATGCAGGGAGGACATGTCAGTTTTAGTCTTGTGTCAAGACATGGGAGAGATATAACGTGGTCTTATTAACCAAGACATGGGAGGACATGGTGGTCTTGTGTCCAAGACACTGGGAGAAGATAAGCGTGGTCTGTGTCCAAGACATGGGAGGACATGGTGTGGTCTTGTGTCCAAGACATGGGGACATATAGTGTGGTCTTGTGTCAGGCTATAATTGGACATATAATGTGGTCTTCATGTGCCAAGACATGGGAGAAGACCTAGCGTAGGTCTTGTGTCCAGAGACATGGGAGGACATGTAGTGTGGTCTTGTGTCAAGACATGGGTGGACATGTAGTATGGTCTTGTGTCAAGACATGGGAGGACATATAGTGGTCTTATGTCAAGACATAGGAGGAGAATATAAGCGTGGTCTTGTGTCAAGACAGCAAGTGGACATGTGAGTCTGTGGTCTTTGTGTCAAAGGCCCATGGGGTGGACCTCTGTCGAAGTGTGGAGTCTTGTGTCAAGACATGGGAGGATGTAGTATGGTCTTGTGTGCTCAAGACATGGGGAGGATATGCGTGAGTCTTGGCATCCAGGACGCCGGAGGGCATGTAGTGGTCTTGGCCATCAAGGCATGGGGGAGGACATGATATGGTCTTATGTCAAGACATGGAGACATGCAGTGGTCTTGTGTCAAGATTATGGGAGGACATGTAAGTGTAGTCTTTGTGGTATGGGAGGAGAGATATAAAGCGTGAGTCTTGTGTCAAGATTGCTGGAGGACATGTAGTGTGGTCTTGTGTGCATTCATGGGGACATGTGTGTGTTCTTGTGTCAAGACATGGGAGGACATGTAGTGTGGTGCATGTCAAGACATGGAGCATAGTGTGGTCAACCCATGTCCAAGGTGTGGAGGACATGGTGTGGTCTTGTGTCAAGATGGGAGGAAGATATAGCGTGGTCTTGTGTCAAGACATGGGAGGACATGGTGTGGTCTTGTGTCAAGGCATGGGAGGACATGTAGTGTGGTCTTGTGCAAGACAGCAGGGAGGACATGTAGTGTGGTCTTGTGTCCAAGACAGCAGGAGGGGAGAGATATAAGCTGGTCTGTGTCAAGACATGGGAGGACATGTAGTGTCGCCCTTTGTGTCAAGACATGGGAGGGAGATATGGCGTGGTCTTGTGTCAGAAGACATGGGAGGACATGTATGTGTGATCTGTGTCAAGACATGGAGGACATGTAATGCGTCTGTGTCCAAGACATGGGAGGATATGTGAAGTATGGTCTTACTTAAGACATGGGTGGACATGTCAGTGTGGGTCTTGTGTCAAGACATGGGGAGGACATGTAGTGTGGTCTTGTGTCCAAGACATGGGGACATGTAGTATGGTCTTGTGTCAGACTGTGGAGGACATGTAGTGTCGCCTTGTGTCATGACATGGGAGGACATATGGTGTGGTCTTGTGTCCAAGACATGGAGACATGTAGTATGGTCTTGTGTCAAGACATGGGAGGATGTGAGTGGTCTTGTGTCCAAGACATGGGAGGACATGTAGTATGGTCTTGTGTCAGACATGCAGGTGGACATGTAATGTGGTGTGAAATGTCCAAGACATGGGAGGACATGTAGTGTGGTCTTGTGTCAGAGACATGGGAGGACATATAGTATGAGTCTTCTGTTCTAAGACATTGGGAGGACATGTGAGCAGAGTGCAGGTCTTTGTGTCAAGACATGGGAGGGCCTGTAGTATGGTCTTGTGTCAAGACCTTGGGAGGACATCTGTAGTGTCGCCTTGTGTCAGACATGGGAGAGAGATGGCGTGGTCTTGTGTCAAGACATGGGTGGACATATGGTGTGGTCTTGTGTCCAAGACATGGGAGGACATGTAGAGTGGTCTTGTGTCAAGACATGGGAGACATGTGAGTGTGGTCTTGTGTCAGTGTGGGAGGACATGTAGTGTGGTCCCATTGTCCCAGACATGGGGCTGTAGTGTGGTCTTGTGTCCAGAGACATGGGAGGACATGAGTATGGTCTGTGTGAGACATGGAGGACATGGTGGTCTTGTGTCAAGACATGGGAGGAGATATAGCGTGTCTTGTGTCAAGACATGGGAGGACATGGTATGGTCTTGTGTCAAGACATGGGAGATGGCGGTCTTGTGTCAAGACCTGGGAGGACATGTAGTGTGGTCTTGTGTCAAGACCTTGGGAGGACATGTAGTGTGGTCTTGTGTCAAGACATGGTGGACATGTAGTGTGGTCTTGTGTCAAGACATGGGAGGAGATATAGCGGTCTTGTGTGTCAAGACATGTGGGAGGACATGTAGTGTGGTCTTGTGTCAAGACATGGGTGGACATGAGTGTGGTCTTGTGTCAAGACATGGGAGGAATATGGCGTAGTCTTGTGTCAGGGCATGGTCTGGACATGTAGTGTGGTCTTGTGTCAAGACATGGGAGGACAGTAGTGTGGTTTTGCATCAAAGCATGGGAGAACATGCAGCATCATGAAGAAGGGTCACAGTGCCACTGAAAGATCAGTGGCACTGTGGAGGTCGATTAGTCTTGTGTAAGTAACTCGACCGTGCTCTTGTCTCCTGTAACTTCTGTGATCGTACGAGAAGCTAGAGTTAATAATAGTCAAGAGTTTGTTAGTCCTCTTTATAGATTACTAACTTCGCCTCTTCGAGTGATTCTGTCGTCTCTAACATCACACACACCTTTGTATTAGGGTCAAGATGCCTGCCTTGTAAGTGGGCGGAACGTCTCGGCAAGAATAATGGCAAAACGTCTTGACAAAATGTTCAACCCGAAGGTACGAACCGGACCCGGGCCACGAAGAACGTTGACCCCCGAGCCACCTCCTCAGGTATCCTCAGGTATAACCGTTCCGACAAGAATAATGTTAACCGCTGCATATTCTTACTCATCTATGACCCGGGCTATGAGAATTTTGGTGCAACAGGTCTAGTTTGGCTCTTTCCATGCAGTCCTAGAAGAAGTCGCCAAAGCAGATGTGTTCTTGTCACCGGGTTCTTTCCTATCTAGTTATTTTATCCAGTGATTTTCTTGTTTTGTTGCTAGGTGTCAGAAGTGTGACTTGTTTGTGAAACACCTGAGTGTTTAATGTTAATCCTTCTTAAAGCCTATAGTTTAATAGGTATTAAAGCCTATAGTTTTATTACCTCACTTAAAAACCTATATGGTTCAATGCGTTCTTCTTAAAGCCTATGGATTTAATGCATTAACAAAGCCTATAGTTCCAGTGCCCCTTTCTTAAAGCCTATAGTTTAATATATGTGTCCTCCTTAAAGCCTGTGGTTTAATAGGTCACACTTAAACTTATAGTTTTAAGTACCTCCTCCTTGAAACCTGGTTTAATGCGTCCTGCTATCAGTTTTTTTTCCTTCTGTGTTGGCACAGTGTTTACCACCTCTGCCACTCCTTCTTGTAATGTTCTGACTTTTTCCAGGTGCGCTGCTGTTCCACACTCTCTAGACTGCCTTCCTTGATGCTCCATCCATTGTTTTGGTCTCGATATTCAGTGAAACTAAAGTTTCTTAAGTGGGATCCATCTCACTTGGATTTTAGGTGATGAAATCGAGTTTGTTGAGCCGATTTTGAATGTATATAAATGAACTTTCTGGCACTAATAGTATCTAATCAGGATTATAAATTAGTGTTTTTGATCCTCATCAAACAGACTCTGGAATCACAATCCTAGTGTATAAACATTTCCTCCTCTGATTGTATGATTCTATCTTCGTAATTTTTTTTTGTATTTTGGTTTAGATATTTAATTTTCTTGCTTATAAATCTGGACAGTTGTTTTTTTATAGTTTTAATAAATTTATTCGTTGTTCAGAGTTGTTTCTGTATGTTGTGTATGTCATGTTGTGTATGTTATATTTAGTGTATATCATAGTGTGTATGTTATGTTATGTATGTCATTTGTGTATTAAGTTGTGTATATTATGTTGTATATATTATGTTATATGTATGTTGTGTATAACTATCATAGTGTGTGTATGTTATATTGTGTATATATCATAGTGTGTATGTTATATTGTGTATATATGTATGTATGTGTATTGTATATATCATGTTGTGTATGTTATGTGTATATCATAGTATTGTATCTAATGTTGTATGTTATATTTGTGTATGTCATGTTGTGTATATTATATTTGTGTGCTGTCATATTTGTATATATGTGTTCTGTGTATGTCATGAATATGTATGTCATGTTGTATGTGTATTATGTTGTATATCATAGTGTGTATGTTATATTGTGTATATCATGTTAATGTATGTTGTATTTATTATTATCATATTGTGTATATTATATTGTGCATATCTTAGTGTATCTAATGTTGTATGTTATGTTATGTATGTCATGTGTATATTTATGTGTATATCATATTGTGTCATAGTGTGTATGTCATGTGTACATGTTATATTTGTATGCTATGCTGTGTATGTTATATTTGTGTATGTCATGTGTGTATATCATATTATGTATATCATGTATATATATTATATTGTATATATTGCTATATTGTGTATATTATATTGTGCATATCATATTTGTGTATTATGTGTGTATATGTGTATGTCAGTGTATGTATATGTTGTGTATGTTATATTGTGTATGTCATAATTAATGTGTATTGTGTTTGTGTATGTCATAGTGTGTATGTTATGTTGTGTATGTTATATTGTGTGTCATAGTGTATGTATGTTGTGTATGTCATAGTGTGTATGTTATGTTGTATGTATATCTTAGTACGTATGTTATGTTAGTATATTTATGTTGTGTATATCATAAAATGTATGTTATATTGTGTATATGTAGTGTGTATGTCATAGTGTATGTGTATTTGTGTATGTCATAATGTATATTATGTTATTTATGTCATATTGTGTATGTATATTTAATATGTGTATGTATGTCATCTAGTGTGTATGTATATTTGTGTATATCATGAAGTGTGTATGTTGTATTTGTATGTATCATTATATTTGTGTATGTCATAGTGTGTATGTTGTATTTGTGTATGTCATATAGTGTGTATGTTATGTTGTGTATGTTATCTTGTGTATGTTATGTTATGTATGTTATGTGTGTATGTTATGTTGTGTATGTCATATTATGTATGTTATATGTCATAGTATGTGTATGTATATTTGTGTATGTCATAGTGTGTATGTTATATTTGTGTATATCATGTGTAT
Organism: Cherax quadricarinatus; assembly: GCF_038502225.1. NCBI lineage: Eukaryota > Metazoa > Arthropoda > Malacostraca > Decapoda > Parastacidae > Cherax > Cherax quadricarinatus. The sequence goes on along the minus strand of NC_091332.1, from coordinate 6,971,701 downwards.
GTTGTAATCTGTATGTTATATTGTGTATATCATGTTATTGTATGTTATGTTATTGTATGTCATAATGTGTATGTTATGTTGTGTATATCATAGTGTGTATATTATGTTGTATATATCACCAAAATGTGTATGTTATGTATGTTATGTGTATATGTCATCAAATGTGTATATTATATTATTTGTATGTAATATTATATTATGTATGTCATAGTGTGTATGTTATGTTGTGTATGTCATAGTGTGTATGTGTTATGTTGTATGTTATATTGTATGTCATGAATGTGTATGTTATATTGTGTGTATGTGTATATCATAGTATGTATATTATATTTGTGTATATTATATTTATTGTATGTCATAATTAATGTATGTTGTATATTTGTGTATGTCATAGTGTGTATATTATATTTGTGTATATATATAGACATATGTATATTTATTGTATGTCATAAATGTATATTGTGTATGTTATATTGTATGTCATAGTGTGTATGTTATGTTGTGTATATCATAAATATGTATAATATATTTATGTATATTATATTATGTATACTCCTCAAATGTATAATGTTATATTTATGTATATCATAATGTACTCAATATGTTATATGTTATATTTGTATATCATGGTATATATATTATGTTGTGTATATCAGTATATATTATGTGTTGTATATGTCATAGTGTGTATGTTATGTATTCTGTATGTCAGTATGTTATGTTGTGTATGTCCTGTAATTTATATTATGTGTATATCTTAGTGTGTATATTATCTTGTGTATGTATATTTCTTACAATAATATATAATCTTGTATTATCTTTGTGTATATCATAGTGTATGCTATGTTGTATATTATGCTATCATAGTGTGTGTATATTATGTTATTAATGTCATAATGTATGTTTATGTTGTGTATGTCATCATCTTACTTTATTATGGTGTGTATGTCATTGTGTGTATGTTATGGTGTGTATGTCATAATGAATGTGTATGTTATAGTGTATATCATAGTGTTTATGTTATGGTGTAATATTATGAGTGTGTATGTCATAGTGTGTATATTATGGTGCTATGTCATAGTGTGTATTGCTGTTGTATATGTCATCAATATTTATTTTGGTAGTGTATATATTAATAATGTATGTTATAGTATGTCATAGTGTGTATGTTATCTGTTATGTATATCATAATGTGTATGTTATAGTGTACATGTCATAGTGTGTATGTTATAGTGTGTATATTGTAGTGTATATGTAGTGTGTTGTAGTGTGTATGTCTTGTAATTGTGTATATTATAATTATATATATTTATAGATAATGTATGTATCGTGTGTATGTTATTATAGTGTACATTATAGTGTGTATGTTATAGTATGTATGTTATAATTATGTATATTATAATTGTGTATGTTATAATTGTGTATATTTATAGAGTGTATATTATAATGTGTATATTTATGAGTATTGTGACGTTATGTAATGTGTATGTTATGAGTGTCATATATTGTAATTGTGTATGTTATAGTGTGTATGTTATGTGATAATGTAATGTTATAATTGTGTATGTTATAGTGTGTATGTTATGGTATTATTGTATTATGGAGTGTATGTTATGTGTATATTATAACGTTCCTGGAGAAATCCCCAGTAATTTTCTCTTCCTTCATGATAGTATTCAGAGAACAGCGCTGGCGTACGTGCTGGTGTACGTTCTCGCTTTTTTTTTGCCTGCGCACGTGCATGAGCGTGCATGCTGGTCTGTGCACGCACGCGTGTTGCGTGTGTGCGCGCGTGCTGGAGCGTGTACACCCTCCGCTGTGTGCTTGCTGTCTCCCCTGAGTACACTTCTCCCCGTTGCTTTTAAGAAATTAAAAATCTGGAAACAGCAGTGGGGAATGGGGGTGATATTACCTCTGGGGGACTCTGGGGGGCTCTCTGGGGTCTCTCTGGGGGTCACAAATGATGTTTTAATGTTTTGAGAAATGATCGCTCGGAGGTGGCAACACTCTCCCTTATTGGAGGGTCTGGAGGCGACGGGTGTCTGGCACAACTGTAACTCCAGCCCTTGAAGAGACTGGTGTGTCTTGAGGATGGCGATGGGTTCTTGATCCAAGGGGGGATTCGAGTTACACCTCTTCCCTGGGCTCCAAACTCTATTGCCATCCCATTCCCCCAAAGCGTCGGGCGACCCCCCCCCCCTCCCCTACGGATTGGGCGCTTCCGTCAGCTTACTACAATGCAACACAAATTTGTATACAATTTTCACAAGTAAAAAAGTGTATTGAGATGTCTTGTACACTGCCTACACTGACAAGTGTTAATATACACTGAGAGTTTATTTATATCTCTATTTTAGGGATCAAAGTCATCTTGACAAGTGGTGAACAGGTGTCCTGCATCCTTAATGACCCTCGTGTAGTGGATAGACTGTAAACTCCATCAGCAAGTGCGTTTAGAAGTGTATTAAACTGCCTAGAAACCTTGCAGTCTCCTGGCTTGTGATACGTGCACTAAACGCATACGAACACCAACATCCGCATTAAGTAGATGACAAACGTTAAGCACAAGAGGTTACATATTGTGTTATATCGTCAGCGCTGTGAGAAGACGTCACTGGGGTCGCCTTGAAGGCTGGATGGGTCTGGTTTCTCATTCAGAAGAACGTGTGTTTCTACGTGAACTGGTAAACACTACACGACCTCACTGGTGTATGTTATGGGGGTGGTTATTCTGCAGGTGTCTCTGTGTGCGCCACCAACCTTACATGCTGTTCCATAGTCCTTGCAGTTATCTTCTGCAACCTCTATGACTATGGACCTGAGACCTGAATAACTATCCTATGGACTTGAGTAGCCTCCGACACCTCACTACGACACGACTCTCACTACCGTGCTATATCACCTTACTACGACTATATCACCTCACTACGACTGTATCACCTCATTGCGACTCTATATCACCTCACTACGACTCTATAATGTAGTTTAATACAGCGTTCATCACAATTCAGTCTTATTAGTACAAAATTTGAGTGAATTTAGAGTGTGGGTACAGTTTATTGATGCACTTTAGGACGAAAATAATGATTATTGAAAATATTGAAGAGGGTTGTAACGTATTTCACCATGGAATAATAACGGGAATTTAGACTATACGCCGAAAATTATGAAAAAATACCCGCCTCTCCTCTCCTTATCTCTTTTATCCTGTCCTCTTTTCTCTTCTCATACTCTCCCCCCCCCCCTCTCCTCACTTCTCTTTTTGTGAGAATTATCGTAATTACAGTTGTGCAGCAGATAAGTCAGTTTAGGTGAAACTGGTAAAAGGGAAGATTAGTGGAAAGTTATTTCTTCACTGCAAAGAATTTTATGGTGTAATCCTTATAAAAGGCCCATAACTCAGCTCTACGGACCTGTAAGTGACAATATATTGCAGAGATGTACGAAAGACCTAGAGCTATCATTCAACTCCCCCTCTGGTTTTTTTCCACACACACACACACACACACACACACACACACACACACACACACAGATATATATATATATATATATATATATATATATATATATATATATATATATATATATATATATATATATATATTAGTTGATTCCGTTGTGGCTGGGGTTCGAATCCAGGCCCCTTCAACACCAATCCTCTTCTCTTCAGGTTCAATCCTCTTCTCTGTTACTCCCACTCTTCTCTTCCAGTTTCCTCCTCCCTCACATAAAAATCTATTATTGTCCAATGGTCCAAATCCTTGATGTGAGTAGAATTGAGGCAGAATTTACAATTTAAACTTAGGCCAGAGAGAGGGAGAGAGAGAGAGAGAGAGAGAGAGAGAGAGAGAGAGAGAGAGAGAGAGAGAGAGAGAGAGAGAGAGAGAGAGAGAGAGAATGGTGGAAAGTTGGTAGTGAGAGTTTAGTGCAAAGAGGAAGAGGAACTTACTGCAGTTTTGTACAATAGTGGTAGTGGTGATTGTTGTAGTGGTGGTGATTGTTGGAGTGGTGATTGTTGTATTGGTGATTGTTGTAGTGGTGATTGTTGTAGTGGTGATTGTTGTAGTGGTGATTGTTGTAGTGGTGATTGTTGTAGTGGTGGTGATTGTTGTAGTGGTGGTGATTGTTGGAGTGGTGATTGTTGTATTGGTGATTGTTGTATTGGTGATTGTTGTAGTGGTGATTGTTGTAGTGGTGATTGTTGTAGTGGTGATTGTTGTAGTGGTGATTGTTGTAGTGGTGGTGATTGTTGTAGTGGTGATGGTTGTATTGGTGATTGTCGTAGTGGTGATTGTTGTGGTGGTGGTGATTGTTGTAGTGGTGGTGGTGATTGTTGTAGTGGTGTTGTAGGGGTAGCAGTGATTACTGTAGGGGTAATGGTGATTGCAGTAGTGGTGGTGGTGATTGTTGTAGTGGTAATTATTATAGTGGTGATTATTGTAGTGGTGATTGTTGTAGTGGTGATTGTTGTGGTGGTGATTGTTGTAGTGGTTGTGGTTGTTTTTGTGGTGGTGGTGATGTAGTGGTGGTGGCAATTTTTGTAGTGATGGTGATTGTTGTAGTGGTGATGGTACTTGTTGTAGTGGTGGTAAGTGTTATAGAGGTGGTGGTGATTGTCGTAGTGGTAGTGGCGCTGATTGGTGTAGTGGTGGTGGGAGTGGTGTTAATTGATGAAGTGATAGTGGTGTGGTGCTGATCGTTGTTGTAGTGGTGTTGATTGTTGGTAGTGGTGTTGATTGTTGGTAGTGGTGTTGATTGCTCTAGTGGTGGCAGTGATTGTTGTAGTGGTGGTAGTGATTGTTGTAGTGGTGATGGCACTGGTGGATGAATGGTAGTGTTGAAGTGTCCGTAATGGTTGTATAGTGGTGGTGGTTGTGATAACTGGTGATGTAGGGAATAGTGGTGACTGTGGTACTGATAGTTGTAGTTTTGCAATGTAACTGGTTTTCAAACTACTATCTAGTGTCGTATTGAATCTCTCTCTCTTTAGTGTCTTCACCGTATCTCTGCTAACTCGTATCTCACCTGTGTGACAAATATCTAGAAAATAGGAGATAGGTTCGTATCGTCGAATTACGGTCCCTTCACTCTGACAGCTGAACACTGGACAGATTACTGAAATTCAATCACCTTGGGGAAGGGAAGTTGACATTGGTGGTGATCCTGGTGATGGTGGGGGGAAAAATAGTGGTGGTGGACTGGTGTAATGGTGGTGATAGTGGGGGTGGTGGGAATTGTGGTAGTGGTTGTTGTGGGGGCGGGAGGGGGGGAGAAAGGGTGGTAGTGGTGGTTATGGCAGTGACCACTAATGTCCACAACCCCCACCTTAATGTGGCCCGGTGGGGTCGTTAGTGCTGCCCCCTGGCACCATCGTGGACACACACACATACACATTAGTTAGCCCCAAACCCACCCCAGCCCACCCTAACCCACCCCAGCCCACCCCCGCGCACCCCATCCCACCCCCGCGCACCCCCAGCCCACCCCCAGCCCACCCTAGCCCACCCTTAGCCCACCCACAACCCATCCCCAGACCACCCCCAGCCAACCCTCAGCCTACAACAAGTCCACCCCAACCCACCCCCAGCCTACAACAAGCCCACCCCAGCCCACCCCCAGCCCACCCCCAGCCCACCCCAGGCTACCCCAGCCCACATTCAGCTCATTAATTACCTTCATTACTGTTTTGTTGTGCTCAAAACTATATATTTATGCCACGTGCTTTTATTAACGTTCATAATGTATATAATTCATGTAGTTTACACACACACACACACACACACACACACACACACACATGCGAGCAGAACCTTGAAAGGTTCAATATTTTTCACAGTACCTAAACAGGAAGACCTACCTGGAGTCTACCTGGAGGCATTCCGGGGATCAAACCCCCTCCCCCATCCCGCGGCCCGGTCCACGACCAGGCCTCACGGTGGATCAGGGCCTGATCAACCAGAATGTTACTGCTGGCCGCACGTAGTCCAACGTACGAACCACAGCCCGACTGATCTGGCACCGACTTCAAAGTATCTGTCCAGCTCCCTCTTGAAGGTAGCCAGGGGCTTATTGGTAATTCCCTTCATGGCTGGTGGGAGGCTGTTGAACAGTCTTGGGCCCCGCACACTTATGGTGTTTTCTCTTAGTGTACCAATGGCGCCACTACTTTTCATATGGGGGTATTTTGCATCGCCTGCCCAGTCTTTTACTTTCGTAGGGAGTGATTTCTGTGTGTAGATTCGGGAAAATTATTAAACTTCAGCAAAAAAAAGGAAACAAAGAAGGAACAAGAGAAACATGATAATGAAGCGAAAAGTGTAAGGGAACAAGAAAGTGGATAAGAGATAAGGCTGCTTGATATGCGCAGAGCAGGAAGTAGATGATATAGATGAGGGATAAAGTGGAAAATGGGCAAGATGGAGGTTACTGAGCACTTGTACAGAGTGCTCAGTGAGAATCACCTGGAGGAGTAAGTGCTGGAAGCTAACTTACTCTCGCGCAGGTTCACCAGAATGTGTGAGGGCGAGCAAGGAGACCGGAAGTCAATAAAACCGACCGTAATAGTTAAGAGGCAGGAGCGGCTGTAATAGACTCCATCAAACACAAATAGACGAGCCCCCTCCCCCTCCACACACACACACACACACACACACACACACACACACACACACACACACACACACACACACACACACACACACACACACACACACACACACACGGATTCATGGAAGGCAAATAAAGTGTCACAAACCTACTAGAGTTTTATGACAAGGTAACTGAAGTAAGAAATGAGAGGGAGGGGTGGGTTGACTGCATTTTCTTGGAGTGCAAGAAGGCCTTCGACACAGTTCCTCACAAGAGATTAGTACCGAAGCTAGAGGAACAGGCACGTATAACAGGAAGGGCACTGCAATGGATCAGAGAATACCTAACAGGGAGGCAACAGCAAGTCATGGTCCGTGATGAGGTATCACAGTGGGCGCCGGTGACGAGCGGGGTCCCACAGGGGTCAGCCCTGGGACCAATGCTATTCTTGGTATATGTGAACGACATGACGGAAGGGATAGACTCAGAAGTGTCCCTGTTTGCAGATGACGTGAAGTTAATGAGGAGAATTAAATCAGACGCGGACCAGACAGGTCTACAAAAACACCTGGTCAGGCTGGATGCGTGGTCCAGAAACTGGCTCCTAGAATTTAACCCCGCCAGATGCAAAGTCATGAAGATCGGAGGAGGGAAAAGAAGACCGCAGAGTATAGGCTAGGAGGCCAAAGGCTGCAAACCTCACTCAAGGTGAAAGACCTAGGAGTGAGTATAATACCGAGTACATCGCCAGAAGCACACATTAACCAGATAACTGCTGCAGCATATGGGCGCTTGGCAAACCTGAGAATAGCGTTCCGGTACCTCAGTAAGGAATCGTTCAAGACTTTATACACTAACACTATGTACGTCAGGCCCATACTGGAGTACGCAGCACCAGTTTGGAACCCACACCTGGTCAAACACGTCAAGAAATTAGAGAAAGTGCAAAGGTTTGCGACAAGGTTAGTTCCAGAGCTAAGGGGAATGTCCTATGAAGAAAGGTTAAGGGAAATCGGCCTGACGACACTGGAGGACAGGAGGGTTAGGGGAGACATGATAACGACATACAAAATACTGCGTGGATAGACAAGGTGGACAGAGACAGGATGTTCCAGAGATGGGACACAGAAACAAGGGGTCACAATTGGAAGTTGAAGACCCAGATGAGTCAAAGGGATGTTAGGAAGTATTTCTTCAGTCATAGAGTAGTTAGGAAGTGGAATAGTCTGGCAAGCGATGTAGTGGAGGCAGGAACTATACATAGTTTTAAGACGAGGTATGATAAAGCTCGTGGAGCAGGGGGAGAGAGGACTTAGTAGCGGTCGGTGAAGAGGCGGGGCCAGGAGCTGAGTCTCGACCTCTGTAACCACAATTAGGTGAATTAGGTGAGCATACACACACACACACACACACACACACACACACACACACACACACACACACACACACACACACACACACACACACACATGTCCTATCAAGAAAGATTAAGGGAAATCGGCCTGACGACACTGGAGGACAGGAGAGTCAGGGGAGACATGACAACGACATATAAAATACTGCGTGGAATAGACAAGGTGGACAAAGACAGGATGTTCCAGGGAGGGGACACAGAAACAAGAGACCACAATTGGAAGTTGAAGACACAAATGAGTCAGAGAGATAGTAGGAAGTATTTCTTCAGTCATAGAGTTGTAAGGCAGTGGAATAGCCTAGAAAATGACGTAGTGGAGGCAGGAACCATACACAGTTTTAAGACGAGGTTTGATAAAGCTCATGGAGCGGGGAGAGAGAGGGCCTAGTAGCAACCGGTGAAGAGGCGGGGCCAGGAGCTAGGACTCGACCCCTGCAACCACAAATAGGTGAGTACACACACACACACACACACACACACACACACACACACACACCGGGAGACAAAAGAGAACTTGAAAACCAGAATAAAAAGAAATAGCGAGAATAAGGAGAGTTCTGGTTCGGCTGAATATGTAGAAACACAGAACACAAAAACGCAAGAACGTGGAAAAACTGTAGAAAGAATACCACAAAAGAAAAGAAAGAAGTGAGCAGAAGAGATAGAAAGGAATATGCAAGGGTGAGAAGAACAGCTGAGCGTCAGTTTGAGATGACATAGACGAGTCAAATCTGAAGGTAAACTGTTTCACAGACACAAAACGTCAGCAGTTATGTAGCAGTTAATAAGACTGGAGAGTGAAGGAGAGCTGACGAGGAAGGACAAGGATATCTGTCAGGAGCTGAACAAACAATTTGAAGAGTTGCTTTTAGTGGAAACAGAGCAACACCAGAGAGTCATAGACAAACGGTGCACCATCAAGTACTGGATACCATACACATACCCTGTACGTGCTAAAACCTTCAAGTCAATGGATACGGGACAGTTGTCTGAGATCTGGAAGACAGCGAATGCTATCCCAATATTTAAGAAATGAGACAGACAGGAAGCATTAAACTCCATACCAGTGTCACTGATATACATACTACGTAAGGTAATGGAGAAGATAATCAGTTAGAGTGGTGCTCCATCCGCAAGCTTACTGGATTTGTGTGGCAAAGTAGAAGAGATGGATGGATTATTTGCATATTCTTGGACTGCAAATGCATGCATGGGAAGGAGATAAAGATTGGGGATGGTAGATTGCAACAAATGGGGCTCTGCAAGGATAACTTTTAAGTCCACTACTGTTTCTTTGGTGAACGAGCAATGACATCTCAGAGGAGACATCTCTCTCCTGCACTCCACCCTTCTCTCCACCTTTCCTTCACGCTCCACCTCCATCTACCTCCACGCTACCTCCTCCATCTTTCACTCTCCCCTCCACCTCCTACCTCCTGTGTACTCCACTGATCTTCCTTCCCTGATGCTGCCTCACTTTAATTCAATCAGATGTTTTACCTGCGGGATTGGACTCGGATTACTAATTGAGATTTACACTTACACACTTAATTCAAGCGTGAAGTTATAAGCCGAGTACCGTCGCACTTTTGTACAGGGTGTATATCACGTACACAAGTGTACATTATGTATTGTTGTGTACAGTTAACACCTAGACCAGCCATGTATACATATACATGGTTGGGCTTAATATTTGTATCGTGAGGGGTTCGTCGGAGCGTGTTTTGCTAAAAAAAAGTGGATACATCTCCAGGGTGTTGCTGTCCTAGTCTTATGTGATAGTTACACAGTGATAACAAAAGCTTGTGGGTATGGAAGCAAGGGAGGGTGTTGGAGTGCCGGCTGTGGGACACTTATGGGTTTAGCGTTTCCCCCGTGGTTATAATACTAGTCCCCAAAGAGTGGTAATCTCTTTTTGGTCACTTTTTAATAGAGCCTCAGCTCTAAGTACCCTGTCGTAGATGAGTACCCTATCGTGGGTAAGTTCTGTAATTGTCAATTCCACCGTTAGTGTGCATAATTTTGGTTCTGTGTTCAACGAGTCTCTGTACCGACTTTAAACCTATTGAAGTACACTTTGTTTTGATTTTGAATGCACTACACCTTTTGCTACACCCTCCGTACTCTGTCAGTACTCGTGTATATATAACTTCGAGTCTGCCCTTGCAGGAGCCGAGGCCTGTGGGATTGAGTACTTGGGGACGGCTGGGTGTAGGTAAGTCTGTCCTCTCCAGTCTCAAGCGAAATTCAATCGAAAAAAAAATAAGTTTGGTTTGAGTGACCAAATCTGTGGCTTATTATTATTATTATTATTATTATTATTATTATTATTATTATTATTATTATTGTATTTTATACAACGCGGTTTACAAATGTCTAAAGGTCATGTAGTGGATACTAATGTTAGGTTCAGTGACTGAAAGGCTTTTGCGAACCCTAAGTCTGTGTAAAATACATTTATTCCGGATCCTCCTTTGCTGTGTGATCCTGTCTCTGAACATTAAAATGGTATAAAATACCGACAGGTTGTTAGGTAAGACACATATGCAACAGTTAGGTATCTTTATTTCGAAGCGTTTCGCCTACACAGTAGGCTTCTTCAGTCGAGTACAGAAAAGTTGATAAAAGCAGAAGATACTTGAAGACGATGTAATCAGTCCATCACCCTTAAAGTTTTGAGGTGGTCAGTCCCTCAGTCTGGAGAAGAGCATTGTTCCATAGTATGAAACAATATGGAGATGAAGTGACAGGATGGAGCCTTATATAGCGCCAAGAGGTGAGACGTAGGTCACTAGAAGAGGTAAGAACTCAGATGTTGGGAGGTCAGGTCCCTCTCAAATCCAGCCGTTTCTCACTAGTAGAGGTTGTCGAAGTTGATTGCAGGTCTGTACCAAGATACCCTTGTGTTGCAGTGTCTGACAGATTGAACATTAAAATGGTATAAAATACCGACAGGTTGTTAGGTAAGATACCTAACTGTTGCATATGTGTCTTACCTAACGATCCTGTCTCTGTTGGATTACTGCTGCGCTGAAACTGTGAAGATATATTAATGTATATCAACAAGAAAGAGGCTGGACTTAATTTTTAACTTTGTAAACAGAGAAGATGGGAAGGGTAGGCTGAGCTTACCAGTCTTTGCAGTCATTTTCGTGAAGGAGACTGTTGTCACGAATTGACTACTAGTAAGCAAAACCAGGTAAAGGTGAGTGATGTAGGAGGAAGTTGCGTAGATTGAAGCAGAGGAGAAATGGCTAAGGTAAGCTGGAATGATAGCTAAATCTGAGCCAATGTAACCTCTTTGGGAGGTCTAGTTTCTAGGCCATTTGTGTATCCATATGCTCTAGAGCTACCCTCCATAGGATGGATGGGGGGTGCACAATAAACTAGTCACTTCGGTGGCAAAATCTAGAAAACAAAAACAAATCCCAGCTCACAGAAAAAGACGTAAATCAACCATGAACTGACTGGTTACCTCTCGTATTGGAGTATTGAAAACACACTCTTATCCATGAAAAAACAATCAGCTACTAAATTATGGATAATATTGGGTATATTGTGGTTATCCAGATGGTACAGACCGCAGCTTTGGTCGGGGAGTTAGAGTTGGCAGCGGTTACCCGGTATGGTCCAGTCCCCTGGGTCTTTTCCATAGGGTGACCCGGCATTGGTTCTCCGGGTAGGGGAGTGTCCTGTATCTTCTCTCTTCATGTCTTGTGCAGTAGTCTTGCCCTGGGAAGGACATAGTCGGTCTCATGTCTTGATGAACGTTAAGTCAACACTGTTTCCTGAAGTAAAAGCTGTTTCAAGATATCGGCTAATAACAAAGTGGAATGTCAGGGACCTTTGTTTTAGTAATGCTAATTTGAACATTTTGAATATATATCTTCAGATTTCGTTCAGTTTTCAGTCCATGTCTTAATTATTTCTGTTGAGAAGGATAAAGTTATCTCCCCACGTACCCCAGGATTGACTCCGGGTGCTTCTGTTGTAAACTAGAGGACGGGGTAATAAGAGGCCAGGTATGTAAGCCCTGAGTCGCTCACAGGTGCGCATGTTAATGCGTATTTCATCATACTTCCATTATAATTTACCATATTCAGTCATATTCCATCATATTCTGCCATATTCCATCATATTTCATTATACTCCAATCATATTTCAACATATTCCATTATATTCGATCATATTCCGTCACGTTCCATCATATTTCATCATATTCCATCATGTTCCATCATATTTCATCATATTCCATCATGTTGCATCATATTTCATCATATTCCATCATGTTGCATCATATTTCATCATATTCCCATCATATTCCATCATATTCCATCATGTTCCATCATATTTCATCATGTTCCATCATATTCCATAATGTTCCATCATTATTTTTTTATTATTATCACACTGGCCGATTCCCACCAAGGCAGGGTGGCCCAAAAAAAGAAAAACTTCCACCATCATTCACTCCATCACTGTCTTGCCAGAAGGGTGCTTTACACTACAGTTTTTAAACTGCAACATTAACACCCCTCCTTCAGAGTGCAGGCACTGTACTTCCCATCTCCAGGACTCAAGTCCGGCCTGCCGGTTTCCCTGAATCCCTTCATAAATGTTACTTTGCTCACACTCCAACAGCACGTCAAGTATTAAAAACCATTTGTCTCCATTCACTCCTATCAAACACGCTCACGCATGCCTGCTGGAAGTCCAAGCCCCTCGCACACAAAACCTCCTTTACCCCCTCCCTCCAACCTTTCCTAGGCCGACCCCTACCCCGCCTTCCTTCCACTACAGACTGATACACTCTTGAAGTCATTCTGTTTCGCTCCATTCTCTCTACATGTCCGAACCACCTCAACAACCCTTCCTCAGCCCTCTGGACAACAGTTTTGGTAATCCCACACCTCCTCCTAACTTTCAAACTACGAATTCTCTGCATTATATTCACACCACACATTGCCCTCAGACATGACATCTCCACTGCCTCCAGCCTTCTCCTCGCTGCAACATTCATCACCCATGCTTCACACCCATATAAGAGCGTTGGTAAAACTATACTCTCATACATTCCCCTCTTTGCCTCCAAGGACAAAGTTCTTTGTCTCCACAGACTCCTAAGTGCACCACTCACCCTTTTCCCCTCATTAATTCTATGATTCACCTCATCTTTCATAGGCCCATCCGCTGACACGTCTGCTCCCAAATATCTGAATACATTCACCTCCTCCATACCCTCTCCCTCTTTCTTTTGCATACCCTACCAAATTCATCCACCAATCTCTGCAACTTCTCTTCAGAATCTCCCAAGATCACAGTGTCATCAGCAAAGAGCAGCTGTGACAACTCCCACTTCATGTGTGATTCTTTATCTTTTAACTCCACGCCTCTTACCAAGACACTCGCATTTACTTCTCTTACAACCCCATCTATAAATATGTTAAACAACCACGGTGACATCACACATCCTTGTCTAAGGCCTACTTTTACTGAGAAATAATTTCCCTCTTTCCTACATACTCCAACTTGAGCCTCACTATCCTCGTAAAAACTCTTCACTGCTTTCAGTAACCTACCTCCTACACCATACACCTGCAACATCTGCCACATTGCCCCCCTATCCACCCTGTCATACGCCTTTTCCAAATCCATAAATGCCACAAAGACCTCTTTAGCCTTATCTAAATACTGTTCACTTATATGTTTCACTGTAAACACCTGGTCCACACACCCCATACCTTTCCTAAAGCCTCCTTGTTCATCTGCTATCCTATTCTCCGTCTTACTCTTAATTCTTTCAATAATAACTCTACCATACACTTTACCAGGTACACTCAACAAACTTATCCCCCTATAATTTTTGCACTCTTTTGTCCCCTTTGCCTTTATACAAAAGAACTATGCATGCTCTCTGCCAATCCCTAGGTACCTTACCCTCTTCCATACATTTATTAAATAATTGCACCAACCACTCCAAAACTATATCCCCACCTGCTTTTAACATTTCTATCTTTATCCCATCAATCCCGGCTGCCTTACCCCCTTTCATTTTACCTACTGCCTCACGAACTTCCCCCACACTCACAACTGGCTCTTCCTCACTCCTACAAGATGTTATTCCTCCTTGCCCTATACACGAAATCACAGCTTCCCTATCTTCATCAACATTTAACAATTCCTCAAAATATTCCCTCCATCTTCCCAATACCTCTAACTCTCCATTTAATAACTCTCCTCTCCTATTTTTAACTGACAAATCCGTTTGTTCTCTAGGCTTCCTTAACTTGTTAATCTCACTCCAAAACTTTCTTATTTTCAACAAAATTTGTTGATAACATCTGACCCACTCTCTCATTTGCTCTCTTTTTACATTGCTTCACCACTCTCTTAACCTCTCTCTTTTTCTCCATATACTCTTCCCTCCTTGCATCACTTCTACTTTGTAAAAACTTCTCATATGCTAACTTTTTCTCCCTTACTACTCTCTTTACATCATCATTCCACCAATCGCTCCTCTTCCCTCCCGCATCCACCTTCCTGTAACCACAAACTTCTGCTGAACACTCTAACACTACATTTTTAAACCTACCCCATACCTCTTCGACCCCATTGCCTATGCTCTCATTAGCCCATCTATCCTCCAATAGCTGTTTATATCTTACCCTAACTGCCTCCTCTTTTAGTTTATAAACCTTCGCCTCTCTCTTCCCTGATGCTTCTATTCTCCTTGTATCCCATCTACCTTTTACTCTCAGTGTAGCTACAACTAAAAAGTGATCTGATATATCTGTGGCCCCTCTGTAAACATGTACATCCTGAAGTCTACTCAACAGTCTTTCACCAGGGTCTCGTTTAACAGTCACTTTTGCCAGGGTCTCGTTTAGCAGTCACTTTCACCAGGGTCTCGTTTAACAGTCACTTTTGCCAGGGTCTCGTTTAGCAGTCACTTTCACCAGGGTCTCGTTTAACAGTCACTTTTGCCAGGGTCTCGTTTAACAGT